>NC_132940.1:23007750-23322000 GCF_034638445.1 Ciconia boyciana | reverse complement strand
CATTTTTGCTATTTAATCAAGTGTGCGCAATTTGCGCTTTTACCTGTTCAGACTTGATGTATTAGTTCAAACCTCTCATCACCTTTGAAAAAAATACATTTTGCCTTTTTTGCAGTCCATTTCTTACATTTTTTCATACATAGATATTCCACTCACCTCAACTTACTCAATGTTTCTTTGCATTTTTTCAGATTGCTTTCCTTACAGCCCTTTGTGTTGCTTCCACTTGCAGTCCCTCTCACCAGATTGGTAGACTGGTAGCTATACAGCAGCTATATATTTTTTTCTCTATTAAACAGTCTTAAATACATCAAATGTGTTGTTACATGGAGAGAAGCTGCCATGTTGTGAAGCTGATTGACACAGACTTTTACAGAAAAGAAAGAAAAAATACTTAACTTTGGAAGACTTCATATTTTTCAGTTTGGAGTGCTTCAATCTTCATAGCTGGAAAATTGGAAATACCTAATTAAGTGTTGATTATTTAATTTAAGAATATCCTCTAATAATGCCTCTTTCTTGATTGTTTGTTTTAAGATGGTCATTTTCCTATGAAAATGCAGATAGAGATACATAAAGCAGATCACGGACTTACGGAAATCTTGAGTTTTATCTGGACTCAAAAGGAACCAGTACTTCTCCAACAGTTTATGTGCTGAAAATGTTCTGTGTATTAATATATACAAACTGAGTATTTTTGTACATAACCTCAGCGTGGCCATTGTGAATGGTTATATTGGATTGGTGTACAACTGTTATTGACAGCTATTTTTAAGCAGAATTTAGGATAGCTTAGTAGCAGAGATATGCACTTCAAGGGACATGTGAATTCCATAATACTTCTACAGCCTAAAAGTGCAATTTGAATGATGATAAATGTATGAGACATAATGAGAAGCAAATTAGAGATGGATTAGTATGGCCATTCTAACCATGATAAATTGAAATCTTACAGGCATGGTAGCATAAGACATACTAATGTACTACAACCTCTCAGTATTTCAGCCAATACTGAAAACGAAAGCACTACAACAAGCTACTGTGTTATATAAGTTTTGAAAGAGTTAATGTGCCCTTGTGTTGTTTTGGAGTCAGTTTCCTCCTGTAGGAAACACCATGAGTATGTTACAAGGCTTTCCAGAAAAATTTGGCTGACTGTGCTGCGCTGTCCTTCCACCTGCTCATCTGGTGTGCCGTCTTCTCCAAGGAGTTGGCTGTTGTGGGGAAGGACTTAGAGGGAGTGAACCAAACACCTCTTGCTAACTAAGATGTTATTAAAAGTTAATTTTGGTTCATGGAAACTTCCTAAAGGAAACTTGTCTTACTTTTTCATTTCAGTCATGCTACAAATAAATTTGGGACATTACCTGAGAACAGAAGAAGAGAGAAAAAGGACAGGGAAGGAGGGGAGCTGAGCAGAAAGATGAAGCTAGGCAGAATCTGAAAGCTCTGCATTTTCTCTCCATGAGGCAATGTATATACAGCATGTGTAGGTATAGTCTGTGCATGCATGTCTAAGTACATGCATTTTACACTTTCTAACTGTGTGAAGAATCAAGACTTGGTAATCAGTTGTAACATTCAAACTTCTTTTGGTGATAAATCATCTGAAATAAATACTGCGATGTTCACATGTATCTGTTATATGGTGTTATTGACTGAAAAATATGTAAATAACTTGGAGTAAGTATGATATATATGATAAATTCATTGTAACTATGCTGGATGACACTGGCTCAGTAGATAAATGTGTCTTTCATTGATTAGAATGTATGCCTTAGATTTTTGTTCTCTGAAAATATCTAAAACTACAAAATTGCAATTAATTTAAAATTTACACTTTCTGTTATGGCTCTTAGTGATAAATCTTTTTAAGGGTATTTACAGAAGACAGAAAAGTCTGGATATGGACAAATCCATTAGAAAAAATCAAGACCTGTTTGGAAATGTTTTGTGATGTTTTCTCAAGTTGACACAGAATATCAGTAGGTGTTCTCCCAGACAAAATTTGGATATCCTACATGCGTTCCTACTGAAGACATGGCAAATAAAGAGGGAACTATTGACTTTCACTAAGTCTGAATTTGATACAATGAAGATATTAAAGTAGCATCTAAGAGGGCTGAGGAAAACATCAAGAAACCAAGAGCGTCGTCCAGGAAAGCCCACTCAGTAGCTGATTGCCACCTGGGATGATGATGAAGTAATTCAGGTCAAAAGGACTTCTTCCTTTTTTTCATTTTCATGTATCTGCAAGCTAGGCAAATGACAAATTTCCACTAGCAGAAAGTGATAAAACAGATTTTTGTCTTTGCAAGTTGGGATTTGCTCAGGGAAAGTTTTCAGCCACATGACAGCTGTAATTATTTCAAACTCTTGCAGGTAGTTTGCCAGTGCAACGGGTGTTTCAAACTGAACAAATACGTTATTATGCTAGATTCCTAACATAGCTGTGGATTTTTATTCCTGTTCTGAAAGAATTTGGATCTGATGCCAAGTAATCTGCATATCATAAGTGTGTGGTTTTCAAAGCTTTCTGTGTACAGAAGACATATTTGGAAGAAAATGGACTTTGATTTAGCCATACCTGAAAGGGTACCTTAGATTCATGAAGAATATATACATAAAAGTATTAGTCCTGCCAGAAATTTTCCAGCCCTTTAAAATAGAGTACAAAAACTCACAGAGTTCTGGAAGCCAGTGGATATAGGGAGGGCAAAATGTAAGAATAAATTCTATGCTTTTCTTAAAGTATGTTTATTTAAAGCCTGGCATATAGATTTTTTTAAAAGAGAGAGATTTTAGATATACAGATTTACATAACAGATCCAAATTTATATATAACACAATCACAGAATCATATAGGTTGGAAAAGACCTTTAAGATCATCAAGTCCAACCGTAAATGTAGCACTACCAAGACCACCACTATACCATGTCCTTAAGCACCTCATCCAAACGTCTTTTAAATACCTCCAGGGATGGTGACTCAACCACTTCCCTGGGCAGCCTGTTCCAATGCTTGATAACCCTTTCAGTGAAGTAAAATTTCCTAATATCCAGTCTAAACCTCCCCTGGCCCAACTTGAGGCCATTTCCTCTTGTCCTATCACTTGTTACCTGGGAGAAGAGACCGACCCCCACCTGGCTACAACCTCCTTTCAGGTAGTTGTAGAGAGCAATAAGGTCTCCCCTCAGCCTCCACTTCTCCAGACTAAACAACCCCAGTTCCCTCAGCCGCTCCTCATAAGACTCATGCTCTAGACCCTTCACCAGCTTCATTGCCCTTCTCTGGACACGCTCCGGCACCTCAATGTCTCTCTTGTACCAAGGGGCCCAAAACTGAACGCAGTATTCGAGGTGCGGCCTCACCAGTGCCGAGTACGGGGGCACGATCACTTCCCTAGACCTGCTGGCCATGCTATTTTTGACACAAGCCAGGATGCTGTTGGCTTTCTTGGCCACCTGGGAACACTGTTGGCTCATATTCAAGCTGCTGTCAACCAGCACCCCCAGGTCCTTCTCTGCCAGGCAGCTTTCCAGCCAGTCTTCCTCAAGCCTGTAGCGTTGCATGGGGTTGTTGTAGCCCAAGTGCAGGACCCAGCACTTAGCCTTGTTGAACCTCATACAATTGACCTTGGCCCATTGATCCAGCCTGTCCAGATCCCTTTGTAGAGCCTTCCTCTCCTCAAGCAGATCAACACTCCCGCACAACTTGGTGTCATCTGCAAACTTACTGAGGGTGCACTCGATCCCTTCGTCCAGATCATTGATAAAGATATTAAACAGAAGTGGCCCCAACACAGAGCCCTGGGGAACACTGCTTGTGACCGGCCGCCAACTGGAATAAAGTCCATTCACCACCACTCTTTGGGCCTGGCCATCCAGACAGTTCTTTACCCAGTAAAGAGGGTATATACATTATATATAATATACATTATATATAATGGGAATGTACATTATATATAATATATACAGATAGAGATTTAGATATAAAGTTATATTTTTTAGATATAGGCTAGATATTTAGATTTTTTTTAAAGATCAGATATAAGGAATATTAATTGAGATCTTAGATTAGCTATAAGGAAGAAATTCTTCACTATGAGGGTGGTGAGGCACTGGAACAGGTTGCCCAGAGAAGTTGTGGATGCCTCATCCCTGGAAGTGTTCAAGGCCAGGTTGGATGGGGCTTTCAGCAACCTGGTCTAGTGGAAGGTGTCCCTGCCCGTGGCAGGGGGGCTGGAACTAGATGATCTTTAAGATCCTTTCCAACCCAAACCATTCTATGATTCTATGATCTGTTGGAAAATGAAACATTTTATGAGTTTCAGAATGAAAACACAAAGGAAAGCTCCTGATCTACTTCAGCGTTTTGGAAAAAATACATATGTTAAAAATATGTGACTAAATAAAGTAATATGTTAATAACAACAGAGAGACTTACCTTTTATTAAAATCTTTGGAACTTTTTAACAATTAATTTTGTGGGTTTAATTCCATTTTGGAACAAAAAGTCTTTGAAAGCATAAATTCTCCTGCAGAATAGATATTCTGTTTCAACTGTAACTTTCTGCTTGTGAACATAAACATATTCCTAAACCTATTTTGCAATGGAAATAATAAACAGGTAGGGGTTTATTTTAAAACTGGATGTTAAAAGCTAGGCTCCTAGTAACCAGGATGGGATTTTCAGTGTCAAAATTATTCGGGGATATCTAAGAGACCTAAGTGGTACTCCTGAATTTTTGGGAGATTCCTGAGATGCAGTGTCCTAACTTTGGTATAGTTTAGAAAATTGAACCATCTAAATTTATGTCTGCATTTTCAAATGTGCTAAGCATCTCAGCATCATTACTAACTTTATTGTTGCCCATAAAATTTACTTTTTTTTGGCTCTCCCTTATATAGCCAGATGAACGAATATCTTTCAAGTTAACAAGCTGACACAGAGATGCATTTAATGCAATATTCGGTGTTTTGAGTAAATATTCTGCACAGATTTTTTTTTTCATAACTACCATTCTATCACGTAGTGCTCCTGCTACTTCTGTAATAATAATAATAATAATAATAAGGCTTAGGAAGACAGAATATATTTCATCTTTTGCCACAGATAATAATGTAATTTAGAAGGGAATGTGCAATGACCTAGACTACCCCCAAATCCATAAGGAAACTATTTTGTAAATTGTAAACTTCTAATGTGCTTTGCTTGGCATAGTTAAAACATACCGTATAGTGGACAACATCCACCAGTGTATTCAACACCAAGTGGTCTTTGCTTGTGAATTCCTCATTCATTTCAAACTTCTACAGTACATGAGAGTTCAAATGTTGTATCTGATGATGCAAGCACGATTTTCATGTGCTTTCCACACAGCAGAAATAATAGATGAATGAAAATTTTTGCATGCAAATTCTTTCCTGGAATGGCAAACGAGTTTCTGACCTAGTTACTAAGTAGAGGTGATCACCACAGTATTGATGATATATGCTGTTCTGAAGCTATGACAATTAAGGACCGTAATGCTTTGGGCATACAGTCAAAATTTCAGGGAATGATTAAAATTGGTGGATCTTTCTATTATTTTTTAATTCCTTGACAATACCACATATTGCCATCTTTAGAAAAACATCTCCAGAGTGCTTTACTTATGTTTGTCAGGAGGTCTATTTAATTAATTTTAGTTACCTCTATCTGTAAAAAGTCAGAACCAAAAAGGCCAGAGAGCTCTGTGGGCACTCATCTAAAGGGACGGTTAAATATTAAGCTAAAAACTATCCATGTCTCAAGATACATTTGCCTTTAACTTTGCTACCTCCATCTTCAGTTTAAAATGAATGTCGTTTTACTAGGAGAGTGACTTAAGCATAAGAACAGCTTTACATATTTTTGTATGTTGATCTGATTATAGTTAGATGTCCCAGAAAAGACAGACATTTGGAAAAATACATTTACACAGTAAGTTATTTATGAAAAGTTGGAAGAGGAAGTTCCTTTACTTTTCTTAGTAATGAGCAGATAATTCATGCTCAACAATTTCTTTGATCCATATAGCCTGTTAGTGCTGAAGAAATATTCATAAGAAGATAGGGATTTTTTTCAGATTTATTCAATATCCGAATGTATTCTCCAAATATTTTTAAAAATTATTTCCTCTCCAGTGTGATCTCCAGTTCATGTTGTTTTCTTTAGTTGTGAGCTGCCAAACAGTGCTTTGGGGCTTTTTCCCACCCACTCACTCATTAGGTGATCATCCACAAATTTCAGATTAGAGCACTGAAATGGGCTTTCGGAAAAAGTACCAGGAAAAGGCATCAGCCAGATGTCAGTTAGAAACAAGGACAGAAGGACTGCAAACTTCAGCTAAAGAAAATTCATTCACAAACACTTGTGAACAATTATATCATTAGCCACCTTGTTCTAATCTTACCCAATTATACCATACATTAGCATAAAGCTTAAGCTATTTGCAGACTATGTTCAACACTTAATGTTGTGTGTGAAAACAAATGCTCAGCTTTCAGCTCTGTAAACAAATGAGGGAGAGCCAGAAAAATGTTTTATGTCCTGTCCTTGTAAAGAAAGAGTAGGTAAGAAAAGATTACCTATAAGTACAGGAACAGCACTTTGTGCAGTGGGAGTCTGTAGGCAGTACGGTGTTGAACTGCACAACAGATTTCTAGGACACCTCACACTAAAGTGAGAAGAAGAACGGATTTTGGATAAACATACATTGTCTGCAAAAAATCTAGGGAGCATTTTTGCTGATGCTCTTTATAATCTTCTAGTCAAAGGAAAGAGTCTGGTTCAGGGTAACATAGGAATAACTGCTAATGGCCAATTGAGGTGAATGAGAAGGAAAGGCATGCATATATGTCATCTTCTCAGTCCCACCAGGGGGTCACAGTAACACTTTGCATTTAGCAAGTTGAAGGCAGAAGTTTTTAAGTCTGTCTAAGGATACGCCCTGATGAGAAAGTCTGGCCATTTAGATCTTGTGGTCTTCTTTTCTTTCTTCTATACTTTTTTGCAACATAGCTTTTTGCATATTGCCAGATTTTGCAATAATTTGCAATACTTTGCAACAACGGGAATGTTCAATCTTTCCATAGCATATGCATGAGAGTTAGTCAGAGTATTATACTATTTATCATCAGACTATCCTTCCCAGAGAGACCTCAGAAAAAAAGAAGAAATAAAAACCTACAGCAAATTGGTTATCATGGGACCATGTTAACTGCTGACTGTGTAGGGGATGGAATTTGTTCTGTTTGCCTGGCTACTGGCAGTTGGCAGGGGGGAGGACGGGCAGTTTGTTTATTTTTCATTTTTGCTGTTTGCTTTTCTGTTAAAGATAAGATGATCTGGGTTCAAGTGCCTGTGACTTGAACTGTTAAAACTAGAGCAGAATAATGTTCCAGACTTTGGCACAAACCTTGGAAAATGCTTCCAGGTTTTACAAATTGCACTTTTGCCCAAGTCTGAGGCAACGTTATACCCCCTGTAATGCTCCTCACCTCAGAACTGCATTTCACCAATACTGAATCGTTCATTTAGTCGCTGTCACTCAAGCATAGTAGGAAGCTTTTAATAAACTGATTGAGTGACCTTTTTAACAATCCTTTCTAACACATGGTCTTATATACTATGCCATGATTTACAATATCTGCTTTTTTTTTTTAAGGTCCAGTAGTACTGTTCTACCAACTTAACCCAATATTGATTTTCCTCTATATCTCACCCTTAAATTCTGGTGCTGTCATAGAGGTAGAATGTTCTTAATACTTTAATAGGAACTGGGTTATATTACTTCTATAATCTTTCATTGTATTATAGACCATATTACTGTAGTACAGTAACTTACTGAATGATTTACCTCTTCATTTATTTATTATTTCTGATGCAGAAGGTGAATATGATAATCTGATGGTAATAGGGTCTTCAATAGTGACTGGAATACAAAGATCACATTACTTATGAATGTTAAGAGGGGGCGTATTTTTGATCTTCTTGTCATTGGTACAAATCAAGAGTAATGCAAGAACCATCTATTGATCTTCTAGCCAGAATCCAGAATCTGTTTGACTTTGGATGCATATTAGTATTTCCTTTAAAAACAGATTAAAACATAATGTCAATATTGTCCTGGGAAGGGAGAGAAGGATCATGTACCAAAATGCAGATCCATGCTTTTGTAATCATAGAATCATAGAATCATTAAGGTTGGAAAAGACCTCTAAGATCATCTAGTCCAACTGTCAACCCAACACCTCCAGGCCTACTAAACCATGTCCCAAAGTGCCACATTTTGAACTCCTACAGGGATGGTGACTCAACCATCTCTCTGGGCACCCTGTTCCAATGCTTGACCACCCTTTCAGTAAAGAAATTTTTCCTAATATCCAATCTAAAGCACTCCTGATGCAACTTGAGGCCATTTCCTCTTGTCCTACTGCTAGTTACTTGGGAGAAGAGACCGACACCCACCTCTCTACAACCTCCTTTCAGATAGTTGTAGAGAGCAATAAGGTCTCCCCTCGGCCGCCTTTCCTCCAGACTAAACAACCCCAGTTCCCTCAACCATTACTCATAGGACTTGTGCTCTAGACCCTTCACCAGCTTCGTTGCCCTTCTCTGGACACGCTCCAGCACCTCAATGTCTCTCTTGTAGTGAGGGGCCCAAAACTGAACACAGTATTCCAGGTGCGGCCTCACCAGTGCCAAGTACAGGGGCACAATCACTTCCCTACTCCTGCTGGCCACACTATTCCAGATACAAGCCAGGATGCTGTTGGCTTTCTTGGCCACCTGGGCACACTGCTGGCTCACGTTCAGCTGGCTGTCAACCAGCAACCCCAGGTCCTTTTCTGCCGGGCAGCTTTCCAGCCACTCTTCCCCAAGCCTGTAGCGTTGCATGGGGTTGTTGTGACCCAAGTGCAGGACCTTGCACTTGGCCTTGTTAAACCTCATACAATTGACGTTGGCCCATTGATCCAGCCTGTCCAGATCCCTCTGCCCCTACCCTTGAGCAGATTGACACTCCCGCCCAATTTGGTGTTATCTGCAAACTTACTAAGGGCGCACTCAGTCCCCTCATCCAGATCATTGATAAAGATATTAAACAGGACTGGCCCCAAAACTGAGCCCTGGGGAACACCGCTTGTGACCAGTCACCAACTGCATTTAACTCCATTCACCACAACTCTCTGGGCTCGGCCATCCAGCCAGTTTTTTACCCAGCAAAGAGTATACCCGCCTAAGCCATGAGCTGCCAGCTTCTCTAGGAGAATGCTGTGGGAGACAGTGTCAAAGGCTTTACTAAAGTCCAGGTAGATAACATCTACAGCCTTTCAGAGGTAGATAATCAAAGCATTTCAGATTTGAACAGAGGAAAACAAGACAAGAGCTGAACCTGTCACTTACCTAATTATGTTCAGAGCAGACTGAGTGTATATTCTGTGCATCTCCTAAAATATTTCATTTCTACTACTTTTTTGGGAGAAAAAGCTCATTTAGGCATGAGTGGGTTACATCACACCTGGGGTGCTTTTTATACTAAGCTGAGGAAAACAAATTGCTTCTTTTCCAAAAACTAAACAACAATATACGGTTTGAACTCTGATCTTATCAGAAATACTAACATTTTGCAGTTGAGACATGGTTTTAAACCCCAAAAGTGTCTTGCACTTCAGAGACCATGAGGTACTAGCTGGCAGTAATGCAGGTTGCACAAGTGAAAATGTTAGACATGCAAGGACATGCAGTCTCCTTTTGTATAGTTGCTTGGAGTAAACCGCTGGCTGCAGCTGGCCTTATGCCTATATTAAAGTAGTCCATGGGGGTTCCTGGATGATTCTCTCATGATGGAAAGTGATCAAATGCTCTGTGGCAGCTCTGGACCTTTACTCAAGGTGTAAGCAGGGAGAGCACGCAGCCCTCACCCATGGTGACACTGGTTATGCTTTAGGCCCCTTGGGGTAGGTAAAACATAAACTGGGGCAAGTGGGCTGCTGTGTTCAAACCAGCAGCAGGAAGTGAGTTTTAAGATGCTTTTGCAACTGCCTCTTCCTCAGTTGTTTCTTAACCTACTTGCATGCAGAGGTCTGGGGTCCATGATTTCTGAATTGTCCCATGGTCATTCCTTAAAATGTTTCCCTTTTTGAAGCAGGGAGACACACACACAGAGCAGCATAGAGTTTTCTGGGCTTTAAAGAGTTTCAGTGTTGTGGAGAGCATTAGACATACTAGTGTCAATGGCAGAAAAGGAAAGATAGAGCATTTATATGACAGCAGCTCTTCTTAAGCTACTCTGCCACTCTCCTTCTCCACTTTCCATCCTTAACTTATGGCCACGTGCCTTCCCCCTCCCCCCCACTATAAGCATAGGGTGTGGGAAAGCTATCAATTCAGAATTGAAAAGGGATTGTGACTTTGCTTGATGCACATCTTATTTGCAGGCCTTGTCAGTGTCTCAAAATCTTTTTAATTTGACCTGTTAAGACTCTGGTTAGAGGAAAAGTTTACCATTGTGGTAGCTGTTAATGTGTGTAGCTCCATATGCTAGGCAGAAAGACAAATTCAGGCTTCTATGGCTGTGAAAGGCAGGGCAGCGATTACTCAATGGGGTTGATGTCTTTCAGAGGGCGCCTCGCTTCATGCAAGTGTGTGTGTGTGCACGCACATGTGTATGTATGTAAAACAATCAGTCACAGAGGGGCTACCAGGGCTTTCCAAGCTTTATGTGTAAGTGATGTTTCTATTCAGTCATTAAGGCCTTAAGGCTTCATCACTGGTTGGAATTTTTCTGGCATTCTGGAATTCTAGCAGCAGAAGTGGTAAGGTACTTGGGGTCCATTCTTTCTCTGCTTTGTTTTTTATGGCACTTTGTGAAATAAAATACTTGAAGAAATTTCATACAGGCTAAACAGCTGAGGCTCTAAGGTTCTTGACAGGTTGGCTGAAAAAAATCCTTTATGAGGTTTTATCCAAAGTATATTGATGTTGACAGTTGCATAGTAACAACGAGGAGTTGCAGTGTGTTTCAGCTGTGTCCCAGGAAGACCCCTGGCTGAAGCAGCGACTCAGAGACTTTCAATGGACTACTGGTATGATGGAAATGTGTGTCAAAGTGTAAGTCAGACATGAGAGCCCTGAAGACCTACACAGCTGAAAGGAAAATAATGTTTTCCCAAAATTCAGGCCACGATGTAGTTTTAAACAATGGTTTGCAACTTGCTGAATAAATCAAGATGGGAAAACCCAGATTTGGGGCATCAGTTTTGGCACCCAAACCGATAATTGGGTATTCTAGGTTTGTCTGAATCCTGTTTGGCCCATGAACTGGCTCAAAATTTCCCCCCCACTACCATCATACATCATGTATTGCTTGCTGGAAAAATAGCATTGGCTAACATTTTTGTATTTTAATCCACAAATTGTACATGTGAGTCCATAGGAACTAAGGTGCAAGAACAATTCGAAATGCTAAAGCAAAACCTGGTTTTCAAATTGTCTTTTTTACCTATGAAACAGCACATAGAGTCAAAATCTCATTCACAGAAATGAGTTTTTTACTAAAAAGCTGCAGAATCTTTAAAACATATAGCCCTTGATTATATGCTTATCTAATGTGGGGGTTTTGAATATAAACTGACTTCAGTGATTTGCACTTTGGCCTTGCCTATTGAAACAAAAGTATACTACAGAATAAACTAGAAGAAGCAGGTATTAATAATGGATGCTTTTATTATTCTAAAGCAGTTTCAATCTCACTTTTAGTTGGGCAAGTACTTATATGGGACTGAAAGGGCTTTTATATAAAGATATGCTACATTATTTGTTTTGCATGCTCATTTGGAGTTCTAAGATAAACTTTTCGGGACCTGAGCTAAGAAAGTCTTCCTAAGCAAATAAAACTATAATAGTGATCTAACATATGCCTTCAACCATCTGTGCTTTGCTGGCTTATAAAATTTCTATGAGAGTTTGTTTTGATGATGTAAGCAGCATTTTCTCATGCTTTTTATGCATGAAAATACAGACAAATGCAGGGATATTACATTGCCATTCCATAAATGAAATATTGACAGTAACCTGTTTTCTGTAGGAAGCAATGCCATACTGGCACTCCATATACCACTTATAAACTAATAGGCCCAAGACTTAGGACAAAAAAAAATAGAAAATAACCTTCTCTCTTATTCATATGGATTGCCTTTTTCCTCACCTTTCTTCTGTTAAATATTCACAATATTATCAATAAATGTTTTGTAAGTAAGTCTGATATTCATGTTCAACAAAAGCTAGAAAGAGCTTAGAGAGCTAATCTGACATAGAATAGGAACAAATTAATATTGTGATTAATGTGAATTTCTAGAATTAAAACTTTCTCCTGAAAGGAGATAACATGTTTCTTTTACAGAAAGAAGAGTAAGAGGACTCCAATATTAAATCTCTTCAATGCTTTAAACATGCTAAACAGATTTAAAGCTATTTCCCTTAGTGTAAATATGAAGTGATGAAATTTTGGTTTTATTAAACTGGGCGATAAAACTGCCATAGCAGATTTCTCTATTTCCATAAAGTTTCTAGCTCAGTCATTAAGATTGAGCTTAAAAGTGTCCATGCTCTTGAGAACCTTTCTGCTAAATGTAAGCTTCCATTCTGATTTAGAAATTCAGCTGAATACTTATAAACACAAAAGTAGCCCCTAGAGAGCTCTGTCTGAAGTGTTCTCTGGACTATGCATTTTGCAAATGTGCATTAAACTTTTGAAGCTGGCATATCTTTGTAGGGCTGTTCAGTGTAAGTGCTGGATGTTCAAAGAGTTGGGTCATCTGCTCACTTACTCATCTGTATTTTACTCTTCTGGTCAGGATTTCAATAACATGTTGAGAAATTAAATTTACAGTGTCATTTTTTGTTTTATAAAATTAGAATGTTTGCTTACTAAATCATTTACCGTGCAAAGATGTTGAAATTATGAGATAATTATCTATTGACTTTTTAATAGGTATGACAAAAATCAGACAATTTCTGCCCTCATCAAGTATGCTGATGTTAGAGCTTTGGCTGAACCCCTTTTTGCCTATTTTTAAGTCTCCTCTGTGGGTTTTGAAAATTCATCTCTCCTATTGTGGGTTTCCTAGTTTTCTGAAAAGGAAGGCAAGAAAACCAGAGAAAGATATACAAACATAAAGGCAAATGAGAGGCAAAATTGTAGTGAAGTCCCTACAGCATCGTAATTTACCCCCAGATGGATTTAGTTCAGGTAATGTGGGAGAAGCAGGGAGGGTGAGTGAGAGGAATAAAAACTGAGAACTGTTCTCATATATGCTTTATTTTTAAAGGCTGAAGTTAGATGTGCTATCCAGAGGCTGCTGAACAATTGACCATGACTTCCTGCTCATTATCAATTACTCTTTCTCTTTCTAGTTCTAGAAGTTTTGTATCATTTTGACTTTGTGGGGGGAAAAACCAAAACACTACTGTTAAAAGTTTTAAAAATACTCTGGAGCAGAAGGACATAGGCTGGGGAGATATTCCAAATATTGCAATGCCAGCAAATTTAAACAGCGAGTGATTTTAACAGGGCATTGGAAGGGGATTGTTGAATTTGGAGCAGAATGGTGACCCCACATTTATGTTGAATGCAGCCAGAACAGCACATTTGACTGGAGCCTTGTACACAGCATTGCCTTTCTTTTGCTAGGAAAACTTTCAAATAGTCAATCATCTTTGAAAAGCAGAAAAGAGATTTGAGTACCAGGGGAAAGAGTATGAAGCCTTGCAGAGTTTTTGCAGTCTCATAGAAAAGATGAAAAAAGGGTCTACAAGAGAGATCTAGAGATGTAGATGAGATTCAGCCAAGTTTTGCTAAAATGATTAGTGTAAACAAATCTACAGAAACATGTTCAGAAGCCATCTCTTAGCAGATAATATTTCAGCTGTAAACCACTTACTATGAACAGTTCAGGTTCATGATGCTGATTTTCTTCAAAAGCTTTCAGTGTCTTAGCAGTATTGGTTTTGGACTGTTAGATTTTGTCTATATAGGAGTTACTGCAAGGCAAACATAAAGATACGATACTGTAGTACAGTGGGCTTTTCTGCATTAATTTCCTTTATAGGCTACCTGTGGGCAAAAAGCACAAGGTAACCAATGCCACGTTCAACACTAGCCCACAAGGAGTAGCTGTTGCATGTTGAATGCACGTAACAGCCTTCTTCCACACCCTAATGCCCACATCTGTGTCACTTTGTGTAACTTAGACCAGTCTTGTGGCCCTAGCATTATTCTAATTTTCTGTTGGTGCTATGAAACAGCAAGTAGTGATGCATTTTAGTAACTCAGCCCCCTCTACCAACACCACCACAACAGAAACCTCCATTTAGGTTTTGGATGGCTTGATTCTTATTTTCTCCATGCTACATTATTGTGACGGTGTGCTTCCCCTGCCCCCGACCTTTATCTCCTGTAACCCTGCTTAGGTGATAACCACCAGCGGTGATTGTAATGGATGCATCTGGTCACGATGGCTGCATCAGCTCAAAGTGAATTCAGGAGACAGATAACAACACAATAGCCTAGGGCTATTGTGCAATGCGCCCACCGAAGAAATTAAAACCTGTGGTCGGCATGCAAATATGACTATGGGTCAATCATCTTATCCCCATAAATAGTGAGCAGCCCAAGAGCCCTTTGAGCTCTCCTGCACGGCAGCGGGCTGCACGCCAGGATCTTCCCTTGAGCAGGGACGCCTCTCAAGGTTACTCCTCGAGGTTGAGAGATTCCTTGCCGCAACAGATCCTCGGTAAGTGACTAACAGCATGCTAAACTTTGAAATCTTAGCTAAGTGATATAAAGGATTGATTGCGCATATATAATCCTTTAGATATAAACCGTTGACCAAGTCTGGGACTAGGACTGGATCCAGTCACACGGAGACTCCTCTCTGAGAAGGAGTTTAGAAAGCAAGGGGATCCTTCCGAACCTCATGACTCAACGGGAGGGTCTCCTGACAGTTTTGTCTGACCCTGTCCTCTATGCAGTAAATAATCAAGTGTGCCTCGCCATCGAATCTTGTTAAAACACTGTCGCATTGAACTTTGTTAAGTCCCTATTCTGTATCAATAAACTATATTTTTACTTCTCTCTTACGAGTGAAGTGCACGCTCACTCCATCCGCGACAAATTGGCGTAGTCGGCAGGATGGCAAGTAGTATCACTGATTATTTACGGAGGCATGGAGTGAATCTGAGTCCCAAATTCTCAGCAGAATGGACTCGTGACAATTGGCATAATTGGGAAGCCATTGAAGAACACCTAAAAGTAACTAGAGGCCACACAAAAGATGGAAAAGGGAAAGGAATTATCTGCAAGATGCTAGGTGCCTGTTTAGAAGCTGCACATCAGGAAAGAGACAACAGAAATAAAAAGGAGCAGGACCTAGAGAAAGAAATAGAAGGTAGAAAGGCAACTGAGTTATTACTATCTTTAAAATTGAACAACTGCAGAAACAGTTACAGGAGGAAAAGGAAAAAAGACAAAAGTTGGGAGAAAAGGTCGAGATGATGCTTATACAGGCTCCCCGCCCCCCCGACATCGTACAGATTAGGAAACTAATAGTATCCCCTGAAGACTGGGATGGAGACATCTGGGGTGATCCCGATGATAGCGAGCCAGAAGATGACGACCCTTTTGTTCCCACAAATCCTCCTGAGTATGAAGCCAGACCCATTGTTAAAACAGAAAGAACTGTGGGTCCTCGGGGTGGTCATCCGCGACATACTACGCGAACCATCCCCTGGGATCCGTTGCAATTGACAAATTTGCAAGAGAGATATAGCAGAAAACCAGGTGAAACTGAAACGGAATACTTGTGGCGAGTATGCCTCAGTGGCGGTGACCGAATAATGTTGACTGAGGATGAAGCAAGTGGCTATTGGGGTCCGGGAGTTTTCTTAAATTTAGGACCTGACCCGACAAATACACCTCATTCTATCACCAGCCGAGTAGCTTATTGGGCTGGAGGAATAGACAGCATGGAGCGAGGTGAACCTTCCATAATTCCCATTAAATCTTTAAGTGAGCTCTCTACAGCCATCACAAAAGCCGCCTGTATACAAGCCATGCACAAACGAGGGTCCCATGATGTCCCACTGTCTGCTACAGTAGATTTTGCAATGTTAAAACCACTGATTAGAGGAGCCCCGGCAATTCTTAAATCCCATTTAGTTGCAAAACGAGATGAGATCAAGAAAGACACAGAGCACAATGAGGGACTAGGTGATAACGCTCAAAATGCCCACAAGCAGCTCCCTACCTGGGCAGAACTGATGCACGGCATTGTTAACTACAGCCGTGAGATGGGCTGGGACGATGCACCAGCTGAAAAACAAACCTGAAGCCCCGGGGGAGGAGATCACAAAGTAAGACCCATAAAACGGGGGAACAGAAACTAGATCGAAGGGAAACAAATTTAAAAACCCCCAAACGGAATCTCAAGAACAGAGGAATGAGTTGTGGAGGAATGCATTAGCTTTAGGCATTCCCAGAGCTGCGATTCAAGGTCAACCTACTGGCATAATTTTGAGTCTAATTGAAGCATTTCAAAACGAGATAACGGTGAAAGGAAGGAGCGTATCTCAACTCCTCCTGCGCCACACCCCAGAAGGGGAGACAACCCTTTCCTCCCCCTTAGGGAGGAATTGCAGGGCATGAAGTCAAAAAACGAGTAGTGTCCGGAAGGCAATTGGGCCTGCCTGTCCCAGGAGGCTTATCAGTGGATAAGTGATAACGGCCCATACATTTTAATTTCAGTTGGTCCTCAAAGACAATTGGTAAAGTTTTTAATAGATACGGGAGCACAAATTTCACTATTAACACAACAAGATGCCGAGAAGCTGGGTGTACGACCCAGACGGCAAAGAGTTAAAATTACCGGCGTGAACGGAGCGAGTGTTCAGTGCCAAACTGCCAAGGTCAATTTATGGCTCCCGGGCGAGAAGCGCATGTCGAGTACTCGCTTTGCAATTAAAGCTCACCATGAAAATATTTTAGGTTTCGATGTTTTAAACGGACGAACCTGGCGCCTGCCGAACGGCAGCGTGTGGTCCTTCGGCTCGAACATCGATCCCGACCCCAGCAGAAGCCGGGAGGCTGCAGGCGTAGCACTGCGCGCAGCCCCGCGCCCCAGAGTCAAAAATCACTAACGTACTGCAATATCCCATTTCTGCTGCGGCACGAAATGGAATTTCTGAAGTCATAGCTGATTTGGAGAAACGACAAATTATCTCCAGAACGCACTCCCCATATAACTCACGTGTCTGGCCCGTCCGGAAACCAGACGGGAGGTGGCGTTTAACAGTCGATTATCGGCGCCTGAACGCCAATACAGCCCCGCTCACAGCAGCTGTGCCAAACATTGCCAACTTAACAGCTACTTTGCAAGCAGCTGCACACCCATGGATGGCAGCCCTAGATGTAAAAGATATGTTCTTTATGGTTCCCTTTAAAGGAGGAGGATAAAGAGAAGTTTGCTTTCACTTGGGAGGGAATACAATACACCTTTAACAGACTCCCACAGGGGTATAAACATTCACCCACGATTGCTCACGCTGCGCTTGCTGAACTTTTTTTACAGACAGTCTCACTCCCCCAAGAAGTGAAACTGTACCAATATATAGATGATATTCTGATTGGAGGAACTTCCCCTGAAAAGGTTGGGGAAGCGGCAGCAGCAGTATGGCAAGCACTAAATAAAGCAGAAATTGAGATTCCACCTGGAAAATGTCAGGGACCAAGCAAAGAAGTAAAATTTTTAGGTACTTGGTGGATAGCAGGCAGTGCAGTGATTCCTCCAGATACCTTAAGAAAAATTGAAGAGCTGCAAATGCCCCAATCAAGGAAGGAGTTACAACAATTAATGGGAACTTTAGGATATTGGAGGAAACATGTGCCTGGATTTTCTATCATTTCCTCATTCCTTATACTCACTCTTAAGGAAAGGCAAACCCTGGGAGTGGAAATTAGAACATAAAGAGGCAGTCAAAACTCTAACTGAAGAGTTAAAAACATATCAGTCACTGGGACCAGTGCACCCTCGCGACCTATTATAGCCGAATGGGTTTCGCCGAACATGCTACTTACTGTAACCTGTTCCAAACTGGACCCGATGGGCCAAAAAGACCTCTATTGTTTAGCTCAACTGCATTTAAAGAAACAGAACAACGATACTCTGAATGGGAAAAGGGACTTTATCTTTAGTCCGAGCAGTTAAACAAGTTGAGAAAATACATCAGGGACAACCTGTGCAAACTAGAGGACCATTTAATTTACTAGAAGCAATCCTAAAGGGGACTGCTCCCCAGAAGGAGTTGCACAAAACCCACTGTCCGAAAATGGTATGCTACCTAACAGGAGTTGCAGAAAATATGCAACTAACTGAAGGACACACTAAGCTTTCCAAATTGCAGATGCCCATAAACATAGACCCTTTAGCATTACAACAATCTTTTAAACCTTCACCCATTCTGGTGGCACCACCCCTCACTGAGGGTACACCAACAGAAAACATTTGGTTTACAGATGCTTCAGCAAAAAGGGTAAACGGTAAATGGCAATATAAGGCTGTTGCATTAGACATTACCACTGGCAAACAAGTAGTAGAAGAAGGTGAAGGCAGTGCACAAGTAGGAGAAATAAGAGCAGTTGTTTTGGCAGCACAGAATGGAGCAAAAATCATATATGTAGACTCCTATGCTGTGTGGGCCGGTGCCACACAGTGGCTCTGTCAATGGGAAACCTTGAATTGGGAAGTAAATAGATCCCCAGTTTGGAGAAACAAAGATTGGCAATTATTACTAGATATAGCCAGGAAAACACCTTTCAAGATGGGATGGGTAAAAGCTCATGCTAAAGATAATCAACCAGCCACAAAGTGGAATCAAAAGGTAGATGAGCTAACTAAAATTAGGAAAATCACCTTAAATCCTGAGTGGTATCGACTGGGAGAATGGTTACATCAAAACCTAGGCCACACAGGTAAAGAAGCACTTTACTTTGCTGCACAGAGTAAAGGCTGGCCTATAAATAGAAAAACTTGTGAAACTATTCTTACAGAATGTCCTCAGTGTAGACTGAAATTACAAGCAGATCATCCTGCTAAAGCACCACCTTTACATATCAATGAAGGGAAAACTTTATGGTCTACATGGCAAATTGATTATATCGGACCATTCAAATCCTCTGCAGGATATCGATACATCCTTACAGGAGTGGAAGTAGTCTCCGGCTTGCTTATGGCGACTAAATGTCGGAAAGCCGATGGGCAAAATACAGTGCGAGGGCTATCATTTTGGTTCTCAAATCTACCTACTCCTGATGTTATCCAGAGTGATAATGGCTCACACTTTTCTTGTAAGGAAGTGCAAGATTGGGCAAAACAAGAGGGAATTAGATGGGTTTTCCACACCCCATACTACCCTCAATCAAATGGGATGGTAGAAAGAGCTAATGGCTTGTTGAAAAGGAGTCTCAAACCACAGGAAGCTCAATGGGATACGAGACTTCCCAAAGTACTCCATCAATTAAACAATCGGTATGGGCCTACTGGAAGCCCTGTAAGCCGAGCATTCTTTGTAAAAACTGAGCTTAGCGCTCCACCTACTAGAAAAGAGAATATCCAATGACATTACAGCCAGGACAGCCTGTGATGGTTAATTTACCATCTATCGGTACTGTGCCTATGACTTTAACTAAACCTCGTGGCCCACTTGCCTGGGAAGCTACTGATAGCAGTGGTGCAAAAACACAGAATTAGTTCACGATGGATTTTTCCTTCTTCTTAATGGGGTAACCTGTTCGGACTCTCCCCACCGAAACAAGTCTCTATTTTCTCTTACAGCACCCCACAAGATGGCAGATGGAAATGCTGTGTTCATGTTACTATTCCAAACCCTAACAATGCTGCTCTTCTTAGCCTGTGGTCAAAGAACTCCTAGAATGGCCATGGTCCCAAGCTCGTGTTAAGTACACTGGAAGTATGGGAATACACTCTAGTAAGGGGGATTTAAAGCTTTCCACCGTGGTCATGCACGGAACTGAAACATACTTAGAAAATGAATGGAGCTGGGATAAAGATGAAGTTGATGATAAAGTTCCCGGCTCCAAGGAACAGCAGGGAAAGAAATTAAAATAGGATGCCGGATGATCAATGGGTCTACCCATGAGAAGGCATCTCAGATTTCTGTGTACAACATTACATCAAGGCCAATAGCCAAAGATACGAAACTTTGCGCCTTTGAAAAACTGGACTGTTGGTACAATTTTACCTTAGTACAACCTGTTTTTGTAGTCTGTCTCTGGGCTCACCATCGTGGGATTATCCTTTAAATTTAAAATAGACATTATTAAGCCTAGCACAACATCCGCCCTGACTGTAAGGATGAGACAATTCTATCCCACAAGTTTCTGAAGTTGGACCATATGTGATCAAAATACAGGCCAACAACAAGTGTTATTTAATCCATCATGGTCTCTTAAACGAGTAGAACTACTGATGCAAATTAATATGTCTGCAATCAAACCGACCTGTTCACCATTCCTAGGTACGTCCTATGCAGGATGGTTAGCATGGTTACATGGCGAACCTCACCTCTCCAAGACGAACAAGGAGAGATGTGACCGGTATCATAGGGACAGGATTGGGAGTCTTAAATAGTATCGATGCTGAAGTACTCGTGAACAAACTGAGCACAACAACAAGTGATTTAAACAAATTAGAACACCCATTGCGGTCTTCTATTAGCATTGGGAACTAACCAATGGCTCTTATCTGATATATTACCTCAGTGGAAAAGAATTAATGAAAGGGACCACCAACTGATTGTGGATGCACTTGGTGTAGCCCAAACCAATGTTTCTCTAGCTCTTAGTTGTATCCAAGCTCAACTGTGTGGATGCAATCTATGGTAGCAGCAATTATAAGAGAAGGTGAAGGGGCACCTTACCCACTGAAATTTGAAAGGTAATTTGGGATAATGCAACTAAATTTGAGAAAGAATTCCAGTCCTGGTGGTATTTAGTCAATTTCACTTATGACCCCATTAGCAATAAGGCCACAGCTTTTTGTCTTAACAATACACAATGCTTCAGTATATACCATATACCCAATCATTGCGTTGGGATTAAATCACAATGGAACTGTACTCTATCCATTAGAACACAGAGTATGGGCCCACCAAAATGGAAACAAATGGCAAACTGTTGATGTTAATGCATGCGTTGTACGGGAACAACAAGGATTTATTTGTGAGAGTAACACCCTCAAAGCCCAAGACATCTGTCTTGACACTGAACAAAATGTTTGTCATTTTGAAATACGACCTGATGAAGCCCTGAAACTGTACTTGTGTATACTGGAAAAGGATGTGTTTGTATGAGAACCCTTTGTGATTTTATATTTGTAGATAACGTTACTGTAGATACAAGCAATCGCTCAAATATTTGTGTTTGTAACTTTACAAAAATTGTGGGATGTGACTTCAATTATTCAGCTCCTGTTACGTCTTATCAATTGTTACAATCTAACTATACATTGAGTCGAGATTTATTGCCTACCCCCATCGGAATGAATCTTTACATTGGTGAAGAAACTACTACAACACGATGACCTGTGTCAACTGCTAGAACGTATACGAAACAATGGACACAAAACTCTGATCACTGCGTTCATCATGATGCAGAAGAGATACACCATGTCTTGGAAAGAGTAAAGAAGGATGGAGAACACCATTGGTGGGAGACTCTTCTTGGATGGTCACCCACAGCAACGGGAGTGTTTAATCTTATGCTTCACCCAGTTGTCATTTTACTGACTCTAACATTAATGTGTCTATTGCTTATAATTATATTGTATATAAAGGTTTGGCACATGATAAAACAAATAACCCAACTTCAACCACCCAAACATACAAATTAACGCATAACAAATAGCAGTGCTTCACTGTCTACTTACTGTGGATCTATAAGTGCATAAATTATCAATATACTATTTATGGCACAGAGGCAAGAGGTGACCGTACCACCACTCTGTGAGAATAAGATGAATTGACTATAGTCACGGGGTGGAGTGTGACGGTGTGCTTCCCCTGCCCCCGACCTTTATCTCCTGTAACCCTGCTTAGGTGATAACCACCAGCGGTGATTGTAATGGATGCATCTGGTCACGATGGCTGCATCAGCTCAAAGTGAATTCAGGAGACAGATAACAACACAATAGCCTAGGGCTATTGTGCAATGCGCCCACCGAAGAAATTAAAACCTGTGGTCGGCATGCAAATATGACTATGGGTCAATCATCTTATCCCCATAAATAGTGAGCAGCCCAAGAGCCCTTTGAGCTCTCCTGCCCGGCAGCTGGCTGCACGCCAGGATCTTCCCTTGAGCAGGGACGCCTCAAGGTTACTCCTCGAGGTTGAGAGATTCCTTGCCGCAACAGATCCTCGGTAAGTGACTAACAGCATGCTAAACTTTGAAATCTTAGCTAAGTGATATAAAGGATTGATTGCGCATATATAATCCTTTAGATATAAACCGTTGACCAAGTCTGGGACTAGGACTGGATCTAGCCGCACCTAGACTCCTCTCTGAGAAGGAGTTTAGAAAGCAAGGGGATCCTTCCGAACCTCATGACTCAACGGGAGGGTCTCCCTGACAGTTTTGTCTGACCCTGTCCTCTATGCAGTAAATAATCAAGTGTGCCTCGCCATCGAATCTTGTTAAAACACTGTCGCATTGAACTTTGTTAAGTCCCTATTCTGTATCAATAAACTATATTTTTACTTCTCTCTTACGAGTGAAGTGCACGCTCACTCCATCCGCGACAATTATCCATGCTTTACATTTGCTCATCCTGTTCATTGTAGGGTAGTCAGAGTAGATTATGGGATATGTCATGGTTCCCAGAAGTACTCTTTGCAAAAGACAATTCTTCCCAAAATGACAGTACAACATTAGGCAATGGGTACATTCTGAAATCACTCCCAGATATATGCCTTGCTGGAAACCTTATTTGGATATTGATTTTTCAAATATGCCAAAGCTTAAAGTTTTTATCTCCTTGAGTAGTTTTGAGTTCCGTGTCACCTGAAGAGTATGTACATAAAGGAATACACACAAATACAAACACACACCCATCCATTTTTCAGCCAGTGTGTTGGGACCTCCAAAGGATGAAAGACACTCAAAAGCAAAGAAAATCTGACCCTTCTTCTAGTCTCCCTCTACTCTGGCTTGTTTTTTTTCTTCAAGGTCAAGTGTCTGCTGCCACCTCTGAAAAGAAACACAAAAATAAAACCCATGCTTCTTGCCTCTGTGGCAGCACTGTTGCTCTTTAATAGCAAATAAAAATGGTAACAAAAAAGTTTGTTGCTGTAGTAAGGATTCTTTAACCTGAAAACATTGTGAAGGAATGATCTGGATTATATTTAAGATAGGATAAAGAAATGTAAAGGTGAGAAATCTTTGTGCTTAGAGGCATAAATCAGTTACTGTTTTACATAACTAACCAGTTTCTCTCATCTAAAGAAGTTGTCCCGTAATTTTCCCTTATGTCCTTTATTTGCACTTTCTATAGAAGCTGATCACTTTCAAAGACAGAATATTGAACAAGATATGTGGTGCTTCCGCTCTGGCACAGCAGATCCAGTGCTCAAATCCAAGGTGACATACGGTGCAGCTGTTGTCCTTTGGTCCTGTAGCCTGTTCCCTCTGTCATCCTCTGGTAAGGTAGGGCAGAGTGACAAGTCACCTAGATGTATTTAATGTGAAATGAAATATGTTGCTTTTTGTTGCTTCTGTTTATTAATTTTTTATTTTAATGGCTTGTCATCTTAAAATATATACTTGAAAATACTTTTGAACTAGGGAGCATATTAGTCTACAGGTCACTTTATTATTTATTTATGCTTTCTTCCCACACTGCCATGCTACCAAAATTGCAGCAAAGAGAGTCTGATTTTTAGGTGAGCTAGGTAATGTCGCAGTGCAGAGAGAATAAAATAATCAGTAATATCAGATATGGTTATCTTTTTTGGTGTGTTTCCTATCCTACTGTTTTTTGACAACATATATATATATATATATATACACACACATATATATATATATATATACACACACACAATCTAGCCCACAGTGTGTTTCCATATTTGCACAGGAAAATACTAAAAGTTCTGATAAATCCTTTCCTGTTCTGATCTTCCAGATCTCCACTGATTCAGTGGACCCTTTTGCATCCTGGCCTGTAACAGACATGGCCTGTTATGATAAATCTTGGAAGGTTGTTTTTAAGTACCAAGGCCATGCAGTTTTCCATACACTTGATACAAAGGGCTTGATGTTCTCAGTCTGCTGTATACATATCCTTCATCCCTATTTCACTGCATACAAGTTGAGAATTTGAGTTGGAAGGTAGCTAAGACAGCTCTTTGCCTAATCACCTGTAAAGGCAGAATTCCCCACAGGACATGCAAACTTGTGTGTGAAGGTATGAATGTCTAACCTAAATGCTAGACATATAGGAGAAAATTCAACTTCTAATACTTGTGTGGGGAACTGTTACTTCTTTCTCAGGAAAACCTGAATTATGACAGAGAAGTTACATTGAGATCAATGTGAAGGTTTTGCTTCCATGAAGAGTAGATATTAACGGCTACTGATGATAATCACACATAATAATCTAGGCTAAAAATCATGCCTGAGCTGTATGTCCATAATGCCTGAATGTTTAGGCAAGCAGTGAGTAGAAAAGGTGTCTCCATCTGCCACTTTTTATCAACTCCTTGAAAAGAATTCTAGCTGCAAGAGTGAGACTGTGCAATTCAAGATATGAGACAGATGAGACCTAAAGAAATAAGTAGGGTGAGATACTTGCTGTTGGTTATTTTGAAATTAGTTGTGTGTAATACAGTGACTATCT
Organism: Ciconia boyciana; assembly: GCF_034638445.1. Classification (NCBI taxonomy): domain Eukaryota; kingdom Metazoa; phylum Chordata; class Aves; order Ciconiiformes; family Ciconiidae; genus Ciconia; species Ciconia boyciana. The sequence continues at coordinate 23,297,011 of NC_132940.1, read as the reverse complement.
CATTGTCTAATAAGATTTTGGTTTTAAATAGTTTGGTTTAAAACATATTCTTAGGAGTTGCTATTTTCTGGAAATTCTGTAAGACTCTTCCATGAGAATTGAGCTCAGTTCCAGTTCCAGTAGAAACGGGCATACTTAGGGCTAAGAACTGCACTTTTATATTAATGTCAATAGCAGCTGTGCACGAGCATCCAAGGACAGACTTTTTTTCCTCAGGGTATGTTCTGCTTTGATGTTCCTAGAGTCTATAACCCTTTAAAGTTAATGGGAGTTACATGCTATAGTATGCATCAAGGATAAAGATATACCCTGCAGTTAAATATAGTAACATTCCTCTTCATAGACCAGTACTGGGCACTGTGTTCATGTTACTGAAGAACATACCTTGAATGAGGCTCCGAACTAGCGATTTGTGTAGTTATTTATTTGCATCTGTCAGTGTAAACAGAAATATATATATTGAGTTTAGCATGGCAATTGGTAGACTAACAACAAGTTCTTACTGTGCCATGACAAATCTTTAGCATGGCAAATGAGCAGTTCTGCAGCCTGCAACTGCCAGCTGCCTAGCAGAGTCCTGTCTGAGACAGGGACTAAACCAGGAAGTTCTTACCTGCTGAAAGTGATTTCCCTCATGATTCTGGAGGCGTGTGTGCGTCTAGGACTCCTCTTGCCATGATACAGTGTGCAGACAAGACTAGATTTTCTATTTTTATATCATTACGTATGTCCTTGGAATAGAATTTCTTTATAATTTTCCATCATTCCTTTTAGAACTGCATAAGCATGCATGTATGTGTTTATGCACATTTCTCAATGTGTTCATATGCCTTTTACAAACCTCTTTGCCTGGCTGTGAGACCGTCTAGCTCTTACTCTCATTACTTGTAAAGCTCGCCACCTATCTTCTTCGAGCTGCAGCTGCATAAGCACTTTGGTTTGGTCTGATTCTTTGTTTTGTTATAAGAGACAATATCAATAACTATTTAACAACATAACCAGGCAGTGCCCCAGAAATGGGAATACGGTCTTTACCTTTGATCATATAGGACCATTTTATCTGCTTGCTCTGAGTGACACCTTTTGTATGCAACACATTTTATATTGATGAAGCAATGCCATAGCAGCTTCCTGCATCTGCTCTCTCTGCTGCCTGAAAGTGGCTGTAATTATTAACATGATAGCTAATCAACAAAAATAGCTGCCAGACACTATTTAATGGCCTCAAATTTCTCTTCTCCAGAAACTGAAGACATGAAAGAGAAAATGAGAGCGCAATATGTTCACTGATTGCAATATGTTCATACTTATCTCTTGAGCGTCTTGGGTTGAAATCCAGCAGCATTGTTCCACTGGAGTCTGAGCCATGATGTTGAACAAGCACCTGTTCTACAGTACTTGTTAAAAGGAGAATTAAAACAAAGCCTGCAGATACCGTTAACTTGTGATTATCTTCCTTGAAAATATCCATCTTACACTGTAGTTGTAAACAAGTGGTATGCACGCTATCTGCTATGAATGGTCATAACACTATTGTTTTAGTTGAGTAAGCTTTATATTTTAAACAGTATTGCCATCTTGTGGTTCTGACAAGTTTTATCATTCTGTTTCTTTTTGCAACCCTTTTTTTCTTTATTGTGTTGGCAAGAATTCCTGAAATGCTGTGGCACATACAACAGAATTTGTATTGCCCCAGTTGCAAAACATTCACAGAAAAAAATTAAAGCCTATATCTGAATGTCATAAACTATTTCATCAGCCTTTCAACAAGATAATTTATCTCCTTCCACTGAAAGGAATGGAGTAAATAATTAAGGTTTTTATTAGAAGGGTCATTGTGAGACACCTGATTGTAAGAGCTGCCTTATTAATTATTGCCCACTTTTGAAATGGAGTTTGTTCCAGACACATATCCTTCAGAAAGTGTCTGAACTCTTCATCTGTGGCTCCTGGACCACTGATAGTCCACAAGATCATCCACAGTCCAAAAAGAGACCTGTACTATCTTAAGAGTACTTTTATTTCAGACAATAATGGTAAGGGCTCAAAAAAATGTTCTGAATTCACAGTGGCAGAAGTCCAATTTTTTAATTTTTTCTCCAAAATATCATTCTTTTCTGTGTTTGCACAGTGCTAGTATTAAGGGACCATGCTCTGATTCACTTGTGGACAATGTTAATCAATAATAATGTACCACTATCACTGGCCTCGGAGGACGCCTTGTCAGAGTTCAAGACATGCAGCCCATTTGGCAATGGATGGGAACGTTCATTACTTGAAAGAGTGAATGCAATTAGCCTCTTGGTCCAAAAGACTGAAGATATGATGTCTTTCTCACCTTTGGTGACAGGAAAGGTTCAAGCCTTTTTACTGCACCAGTCATTTGTCAGATAACTCAAGAGCTCTGCCTTGTCAGATGAGTTGCTGAGCACCTGATGTTACATGGTCCAACTGACAGAAAGAGGCTGTGACTTCTACTGGAGCTTAAGAGACAGGCAGGAAATTTTTTTTCTCTCTTTTCTATCAAAAATGTCAAGCTGCTTATTGTCTGCTCAAACTTTTATAGAAAATAGCAAGTCTCATATCAGAACTACTTATAATTCTTGGTATTAAATATTTTGGTGACCCCAAGAGAGTGCCAGCCATCACGCCCAGAGCCAGGGCTTTCCATATCTGAAGCCAAGGTGCTGTAAAAAAGCAATGGTTTCCCTGGGGCTTTGCTCTTTCCTACTCATCTTGGAATTGTTCTACCTTGTATAAAATCAGTAGTTTTCAATATTCTGGATTTGAGGTCCTGTAGAAATCTGCCAAGTACTGAGCAGGTAGCTCTGAAAATCCCACCTATGTAAAACACTGTATAGTGTACATGAACTCAGAAACTTCCTGTTTTTCTTTCAGGACGCTGTTTCAGGCTGAGCCTATGAACAAGGATTTCCTGTTTTGCAGGCAAATTCCAGGGACACCACATTGTCAGGGAGGGAAGTTTATTGACAAAGAGCTTTTCTTGATAAACCAAAGATTCCAAAGATTCCTGACAAACTTTCTCCATATTAAAGCTTATCAAAGCTGTACATGTCTGTGAAGTATCTTGCTTTTGATGAATCAATATCTTCTCATGAAAAATCCCCATGGCCTCAGTAATTAGGCAATCCTTGATTTACAGTATGATGTGTGAAGAGATATGTATATTTGGCATCTATGCACTTCACAAGATTACGCTCTAAAAGTCTATTCTGAATATTTTGTATTGCTAGTAAAAGGCAACACACATCCCCCATGTCCCCCCCAAGTACCAGGAGTCTATGACAAGTGCTTCCATATAGTGCTGATTTCTCTGACTGTACTACAAATCCTACACCGTACAGATAGTCACTTTACTCTCACCATGTTAATTTTTGGTCAAGCTGGTCCAAGTTGAAGTATTCTGTTTTAACTTTCCTGGCAATAAATCTAAAAAGATGAGTTTGTGGAAGTAGTATCTTCAGACTGGAAAGTCCCAAGATGAGTAGCCTTCTAATGGAAGTAAACCAAACACAAACAGGATCTGTATTTACGCATGAGTTTCATGTCTGAGTTATACTACTTATTGACATCCATTTTTTGTGCTTGAACAGTGAGCACTGCTAGAGGACCTGTACTACATAGTTCCTACTTTTACTCCTAAGATGAACAGCCTATCCTGAAAATACCATTTTGATTGGTAACAAACTTTCTCTCTGTAATAAAACATAAAGCAAATATATGAAAATAAATTGAGATTTTAACAATCTTTATGTCTTCCGATGGATAAAAACAACAGACATCATTCTTTCACTGTCGTGATACTAGAAAATGAAGAGTTATCATGGTTGAAGTTTCAGAACACACTACACATGACGTCCTGCACATCCTTTATACCTAGAATCCAGATTAGGGAGATGAAGGATGAGGATTATGTTTATTTATGCATGAATGTAGTGAACATCTGCCAAAATCTATCTAGTTATTTTAATTCTCCATTTAACAAAGTTGACCATCTGCTCTGTCATCAGCAAAGATCTTGTTCTAAAAGCTAAATCAAAAGATCACCTGTCTAGTGCACCTTGTTCTCGCTTAACACAAACAAAATTTTAATGGTATCCATCTGTAGGTATGATGGTGACCTGAAGCTGGTACATGCTCATTGAGTCAAAATTAGCAGCTGGAGTTGTAGTAAGCAGAATGACAATTTAAAAGTTTAGACTCTATCAATAACTAAAAGGCATGAAATTAGGTGTACTGCTTAAAACAGTCACTCTGTATAATTGTAATACAGAATCTTCAGACATCTATAAAAGCCAGTTACACAGAAATTAAAATATATAAATTTTCCTCAAGATGACGCTGAAGTCTGTGATGAAACTGTTGAACTTGTATTCTCTTTATATTTCAGGGTACACAATTAATAACGCAGAAAGATTCTATCACTGCATAAATATAAAACATAATACAATAATACAACAAATTGCCAAATTAGTGTTTCATATGAGAGACTGAGTTTTGTAATGTTCTGATTTTTAACACAATTGATCAAACTACAAAATAGTACATTCCATTTTTTACTTTTTTTCTTGTTTCCCTCCCTGCCAAAATGAGCAAAAATAAGAGGTAGGTGTTAGAACCTTTACATGACTTCAGTGCTCACTAATAGAAAATAAAAATGTTAGAGAAGATATTATCATATCATTTGAGTTAGTCAATGGGTTTTTATATTGCTTGCACAGCCATCACTGGCCTTGCAGAATTTTATTGTGTTAGTTTTAACAAGAAGAATGTGGAAGCTTTGCAGGACCATAAAGACTTTAATAAAGTGTTAGTTTCTCATAGGAGGAAATCTGCCAGAGCCAGTAATCATTAGGGGCTCACTGCCCTGGCTCAGGCTACCGGAGGAGCTGCACCAGCAGCAAACTCCATGTGTTATTGCATCCCAGGCCAGCTGAACCTGGGCCTGGGCCTTGAGACTGCTGCCAACACTTACAATGTTTTGTTACCGTTATCAAAACCCAAAGTTTTCTCTAATTGAGGCTGCAGATAACAGTACATTGTTGATGCTTAGCACTTAGCAAAAAGGCAGCATTTATGTTATGTGCTTATTTGCAATTCACTAGAACTGTTTTGTCTAGCATTGGAGTGAATTTGTTTCTGTCTGCTAAGTATATTACTATCAGCAAAAATTACATGACTTCATCAACCTCTCTCAATACCAATTAGTGGTTATTTTCCAGAACAGTCCAATTTAGATTAACCTAAACTATTACATTATTAGTACTTACGTTATCCTGATGATCATGATCCAGCTTCTTTAATTAGGCACATCAGCATGCCTATGTAAGATTGCTCTTTTGTAGACAGTCTTTTCAAATTTTTTTGATAGAGACTTATTAGCCTTACTGACACATCGCGTTGTGTTCCAAGAAACACCTAGCAATCAGGCCTTACCTCTGAATTACACGTGATCTTTTTGAAATATTTTTTAATTGAACAATCATAGGATTGCATTCAAGGAGTAGAGGTGATCTGAAATAACAAAAAAAAATCTAGTTATGCTTTAGTACATGCAAAACTTAGGCTGTAGATTAGTAGAGGTAACAGACTAAAGCATGATATTTACTCTTGATGAAAGCAAATTGCTTTTCTCTCATATGAATTGACCATGTCTCTTTCAAAATACTCCTCACCACAGCACATTCACCAGGTCCACCTGCAGGACCGCATGTCACAGCAAGGCCACATGGGGCCCATCCTGCAGTACCTGCACAGGGCAGGCAGGGCAGGGCTGGCCAGGGAAGCAGCTGCAGCCCACCACTGCAGCCCAGTATGGCCAGGCAGGTCCTTGGTGAGGCCAGGCTGCGGCCAAGGCAGGCAGGTGAGCCGGCCAGTCGGGGTGAGGCTCATTGAGGTGCAGGGCTGGCCAAGGGCATGGCTGGGACGCAGCTCGGGCAGGGAGTGAGCTTCAGGGCATCTCCACCTGCTCCAGCGTGGAGTCCTCCATAGGCTGCAGTGTGGATGCCTGCTCCCCCATGGTCTTCTTCATGGGCTGCAGAGGAATCTCTGCTCTGGCACCTGGAGCACCTCCTCCTCCCCTCCCCTGTCTGACCTTGGTGGTTGCAGGGCTGTTCCTCACACTTTTTTACTCACTCCTCTGCCCACACAGCATTTTTGTCCTTTCTTAAATATGCTCTCACAGAGGCGCCACCAGTTTTCAGTAGGGGACTCAGCTGTGCCCTGCGGTGGGGCTGTTGTGGAGCCGGCTGGAACCGGCTGGAACCGGCTGTGCCCGGCAGGAGGCAACCTCTGGCCTTGTCTTACAGAGGCCGCCCCTGCAGCCCCCCACTGCCAGCACCTCACCACAGACATTCATAGAGTCCTTTTAAGTGGTATACCCTAAAATACACACTCCAAGGCATTGCTTTCCTGTCCATGATAACAACATCTATGTTTTAATATTTAGGTTTGCCAAGTCATGGTACTGACTGGCTTCAGAGACCAAAGGATAGCAGATCCAGTATTTAGCTTTAAAGAGTTTCAGGCCTTCCACATTTTCAAACACAGAATAGGGTTGACTGCTTAATAATGCATGTGAAATAAATACAGATGTTGACTGACTGTCATCAGTAACTGTTGCAGGGGCAGTTACTCACGTGAGGTTAATCTGGTAAGGCCCAATGCACAGGACCAGTGGAGCAGTTTCCGACCGGAGGCCATGGTGAGAGGCAGACGATGAGAGACGGTTAGCCTCATCCAAAGCAGGGGGAGGCAGAAATCCCAGATGTTTTTTTCAGGTAGCGTTTTAATAATCTGGTTTTCTCTTAAGTTTTGTAGAGACTGGAGCCACGGCCAAGTGACAAGAGGTAGTTCCTGGTGTGCGAGGTCCATGCACACTCCCTGAGGCCCAAGTTCTCTCACAGCAGCAGGGGTTTCCCCAGGGCTCAGCCTGTCCTCAGCCTCTTGCCAAGTCACTGTAGTTAACTGCTTAGCTGGATAATAGTGCGGAAAAAGGCTTATGATATTTAATATATATTTGATGCAATTTTTTCTCCATCCAGGATGGCTTGTTTGACTATGTGAGATGTTCAAATAGATGACATTAGCATACTATCTCTGAACAAAGCACTTTCCTCTGCACTAAAGTTGTCCAGGTAATGTTAAAAAGTAATTTTGAAGGTTGATATTAAGTATAATTGAATGCATTCAGGGCACAACTGCAAATCTCTTGAAGCTGTCATAAACCATGCAAAACTACTTCCTTGGTGACAGTTTGTTGAGCATAAAAATGGAATTTGAAGAGCCTAAGCTATTTATTTCAATTCAGTGAGATGCTCAGCACAGCTTACAATTCTGTTACATTCCACAGAAGTGCAGTGTCTCCTGAACATACAGATGATGCCATCTGTATTATAAATATAGACACAACACTGCCTTTGTCTATATGTGTGTATACAATATATACACATCAGTAGCTAGGGTAAGAATATATTTATTTTGCACAACTTAAATACTTTCAAAATTAGAGAGCAGCAGAATTGTGGTTTTATGCACTCTCTATCTCTGGTTTAGTGCATATTGTTTCTAAAGTAAATAGCAGCATGGTTTAAAGTAGCAAAATTGTGACCATGACTTCAATATCAGCATGGACAGCTTCCCTAGAATGTCTAGATATTTGTTTTAGAAAATTTGTTCATTCCTACATATTAAAAGTTTGGGAATTCCTCAGTTTTGCTGACACAAGCATTTGTGGAACTGTGTGGTATGGCTCCAAACTAAAAACAAACAAAAGATGTCATGAATGTAGAGTAACTTTTTTTCTCTTTTTATATATTGTAGCACTGAGAAAATTCAGTTCGCGTTTGAGATACTGTAGATTGGAAATCCCATGCAGATTTGATTTCATGTAATCACAGCAATAATTAAACATAGTTGTGAACAAAATAGTTTTCTAATGACATGACACAAGGAATTTTTTTTTTGATGGCTTTGTTTTTTTGAGAGTAGAATGCCTATTATTTTTCAAGAATGATAGAAAAATGCATGGAACCATAGACTGAAGAGGTGTTGCCAAGGTGCTCTACAGCAGTACTTTCCTAAAACTCCAAAGTAATTTTAATTAGTAGCAGCACAAATGTTTTTTGAACAGGTGGACAATATCATTGTGAGTCTGCAAATACTAATTAGTGGTCACTTTGCTCACATATAAACTAAATGAGTAGTGTTTCCTAGGAATTGCTTGGGGACAAAATTCTTCACCTAGCTCATTTATAAAGCATAATTGTAAAATAATAGATTTATTAATTATCCATTTTCTGGTGGGAAAAGATGCCAATAAAATATCTTTATTTTCAATCAGAAGACAGCTTTTCAATAACAGAAGAATTGAGCTGTTGATTTCCTTGAAATTTTTTCATTAGGTCTACTCTAAATCTGGCTTGAAAATATACACTTTATTGCACAACAGTTAAAGCATAAAAAGGCACAGTGTTTTGAAGCATGGTTAAGAAACATGCGAACAAGAACATGAGGTTATATGTATAGTTAATCAAGCAGTCAAAAAGCAATAAAGTCATGAGAATAGGCCATTGTGACAAAATAACTGTCTCATTCTCTTAAGATTAATTTCTTGACAGTGAGTTGATGTTTATGTTTTATTGCTGTCTTTGGCATTTAGATTGCAACTTTATCCATCACTGTGATCAACTTACTGAGCATTTATTCTATAAAAATAAAGCACTTTTTCTTGAAATGGTTATGGCTAATATCTTGCCATTGAGGATGTAAAATATTTGGCATTATTTATCATTCCATTTTAAAACAGCGTACATGCACAGTTGAAAGCCTTTCTATCAAATATCTTCTCTTCCACATATTGCATGAGAGCAGTGGGTTCAGTTCAAAATTACTTTTTACCATTACCTGGACAACTTTAGTGCAGAGGAAAGTGCTTTGTTCAGAGATAGTATGCTAATGTTGTCTATTTGAACATCTATTATAGTCAAACAAGCCATCCCATATGGAGAAAAAATTGCATCAAGAAAGGAAAATGAATACAATAACATTGTTATCTTACACTCCTAATTCTTAACAATTTTCAAAAGGGAACACGTGAATCAGACCGCCAGCATTGTTTGTTCTCAGGTATACAGTCTAGGCATGACTCAAACTGTCTGTTTTAAGTGCCCCAAATAGATACTACAGCACCTAAACAAACAGTAGATGACATTGGACAAAAAGACTTAAGTGGTCCAGAAAGGCACAGACTAAGCATAGCTACACCTTAGCCACCAAGATGGACTGAAAACAGACTGGTTTGTGTTCCTGTCCTCCATCTTGAACTTAGATTCGTTCAATCTGAGGTCATCTTCTGAATGCAGGATATACCAGCAGAGTTGCTATGTGCCTTTGGTGCATGAGATGAGTGATTAGAGGCCCCATCAAGGATGTTTGCGTGCGTGTGTGTTGGGGTGGGGGGGTTAGCCCTGTCTAAGGCTTATTTCAGACTTGGAGGGGTGTCAGTGCTCTGCTCCTTTATTTTAAGACATTGCTCTACTAGGCTGCAGATTATTTGGGAGGGACAGAAAAGGTGTCCTTTATCTTTTGTTGAAACTGTGCCACTGACTGTCCAAAGTTCAGCGACAGAGAGAGAGAGGCTAAGCAAGAGCAAGACTGATTGTCTGATTGTGTGCCTAAATGAGGTAAAGAGCAGTTTCCTTTAAGAGGAGGAATGCCAGGACTCTGGCTTCATGTGGGCCATTCCCTTGGAAATACTTTTTGGCCTAGTGTTTCCTCCTGGGAAGAGATGTGTGGCTCCCAGTTTCACATTCAGGAGCATGGGACTGTCCTACAGAAACACCCATGGCTCCTGTACAGGTAATAATTTTCTGGGCCTTAGTGAGCTATTCTAAGGCTTTCATGATACTGCCTGATTCCTTCTTGAGTCTGTCCTGACCAAGTCTTTAATTTGGCAGGCTGAAGACCAGGCAGGTCCAGGCTATTTCTGCCTCAGTTACCCTTCTGTAACACAAATCCTTCCCCAACACAAGTTGCCATGATGATAAATTTGTTCATATTTTTCAGATATTTATGTGTTAGGAGGAGAAGGAAGGGATGAGATATAAATACCAAGATAAATAGAAGTGGCCTTATTTCACTCTCAGCCTTAAACTGAACTCAGTTGAGGACAAGTATTACTTTAATTAAAGTAATTATTTCATTCCATATGTGACTGCCTTGTAATCAGTCACCAAACAGACCTGTCAGCTCTCATGCTTTCTTTATGAGGCTTTTCCACATGGGGTCCACATGCTATTCCCCAACCACAATATTGACATTATAAGCACTTGCAAAGCAACTCCCTGGCTGCAGGCTGCACACCAGAATGAGCCATGATGCTGCTTAGTGCTACAGTAGTGGTCTTGTCTCCTGCTGTGGTCCCTGAACTCAAAACCATCCTGGCAGCACAGTCTATGGCCCCTGACTAGTCTCATGACACCATAGCTTCATCATCAGATCCTTAAGTGTCCTCCATCAGAGTATACAGAACGCAAGAAAAAAATCATCTTTCTGTTTTCCTTCTTCCAAATCTGAAGTCACCTGCCACCACAGTAAATATTTCAAGTAGCAATGTAGAAACAGAATGTATGCCGGCAAATTAGTGAAGGGGAAAGGACAGAAATCAGGTTTGCTTAAAGGACCCATAAATACAAGTTTGAAAAAGAACTGGCATTTCTGTCATTTTTGAGGAACAGAAGAGGGAGTAGGGAAAGTTCAGACTGCAGGTATTTTACTGTGTAAAGGGTGTTGGGCTTCAGTAAAAAATTCTCCACTTACTCACTCATTTGTTAGGATAAGGGTGAATTAAAATTCCACCTCACTGCAAAATCATACAAGTATCTTAAAAGTTGAGATTAGAACTCAATATAAAAATAAGACTCATTATTTCAAACATTTTAAGGGAAACATGCATAAACCAAAAAGATTACTGTATCTGATCATTCTGGTCTCAGTGCTTTTTTTTTTTTCCATACTGATGTCTACTTGATCTCAGTAAAAATTCTGGATGCACAAGAAGTATGAGACTGGACCATGGATTATCCCAGAAATACAAACTTGTTTGCTAAGTCAGATCCCTAAATAGTTATGGCAGAAATTGAACATAATGGCATCTATAAATATTTCATATAATTTCCAGCTAAGTGCCTAAGGGATGTCCTGCAGGCATAAGGAATGAAAAAATATATATACATGTACATGTAGATGTATACATATACACACACATGCTTATGTGCTACTTGATTTTAGATTAGTCACACCACTTGTTTCCTAATCTTTTCAGGGTAGATAAATACATTGAAACAAGGTTATACCTACCATGATTACAGGTTAACTAACATAGTTTATAAGTATGTAAGTATCAGATCATGAGGCCAAAAATCTACTGAATCATAAATGATTAGAAAAATTCTATTAACAGATTTTTGTGTCTACCTAGATAAAAATGAGGAAGGGAAAAATGAATGTGGCTTTCATTTTGCGACAGTGGACTTAATTCTAATTAATCTACACACCACTGACATACACTGACATTCAGCATACACTTAGTTTCTCGGCTACTGATAGGAAATATTGGCCGGGGAAAGACAAGGCATTATTTAAGGTGATTAAAGAGTAATGAACTATAATATAAAAATGTAAATTTTAGGTTACTGATAAAAAGAAATCTGCCCATAAAGTCCATTAGGCAGTAGAGTAGCTTTTTAAAAGAAGTCACTGATGTGTCAACAAAGCTATGTTCAAAGTAGACCAGATAAAATACTTAAGAGATAAGTGGAGAGGATCATCTTGTAATTTTAGTGCAACTGAAATGGCCCCAATGGTCTTATCCAACCTTCTGATCTGTAAGTGTGGGATAAACAGAACATGGCATTTGAGTGTGAAGATCGAATGAACAGAAAGCCACCTGTGATGCTAGAAGATGAGTATTTTTCCAAAGTCAGCAGACATGGAAAGAGCAATTGTATTGCATCCACAACAAATGTGAAGATAGTAGTAGTAATTCAGAGCTGGATTACATAATGTTTCCTTCTTTTAGAAAAACACAGCCCTCCACAGTGAAGTTACATCACTTCTCCCTTTTGTCAGCTTTGTAAATAAGCTGCAGACTTGTTGAGGCAAACCTTCTCCAGTCTCTTGTGAGGTGAGAAAATGGCTTGACTGGTTGTACAATGAGTTTATGACACTCACACAGTGCCACAAGGGAATATCAGCAGAGCCAATACATGGCTTTCCTCATGAAGAGGGGTAGAAGGCATTTTCCCACAATGTAGAAAATCAGGGAAGTGATTTTTATTGCAGCTATTTTGAGTTCTGTTTTTGCATATGTGGGGGCTTCTTATGCAGAACTGCCATGTTCGCTTCCCTTGGCAAGCAACAGAGTACTTACTTATCTAGAGGCCACAACTTAATTTATGATATTGAGGCTGGCAATGAATATGGCAGCTATTATATGTAAAAGATGGCTAATTTAAAAATTCTCTAGAAGCAGATACTGAAATGGATTCCAAAGAAAAGTAAAAAACTAGATCCAAGTCCACTGCTCAAATTTTTCTGCCACGTTTCCTTCTGTCTTGTATCATCTGAGGTCTCCTATCAAGAGGTTTTAACATCCCATTCCTCTTACACAGCATACCATCCTGACACCAAAGTGTGCAGTCTATTTGTCAGCACAAGGTCATTACTTTTATTTTCATAGAGTAAATAGACAATTTGCTACGGGTTACAGCATCATAAAGTTCTATATCACAGCTGTTCTAAGGTATAATTTCCCAGTTAAAGCATGAAATTCCTATCTACAATATGTAAACATGGTGCTTGTTGATCCACTTGCTTTAGCCCTATCTTTTTTGTTCTTTCAATCATCTGCAATTCCTACCCATGGATACACAGTTTGGCACTCTAGACAAGTCATCCAGAAGGAGTTTGCCTGTTCTCTATGTGTGTTCTATCTTGTTATCTAGCATTTGTGTTTATTCATCTTGTCAATATCATATTTGTCAACATGGGTATTCATTCTAGCTTACCACCTATCTAATTGTTCTGCCATGCTGTCTGTCCACTACTGGCTACTCTGTCCTGTCACTGTCATCACTGCGTGTATCAGCTGTCCGTCGCTAACTGCACTGTCTAGTAAAGGGTAGATTGAAGGAGTATTTGTACAAAGGCAGAAATGTGCACAGAACCCAGATTGAGAAAGCTAATTTTTTTCCTTTATGTGTTATTAGCCTTTATTGCCCTAGTTACTTCTATACCCCATTATCTGTCCTGATAGGGTTCGGAGGAACTCGTTTGAGTTACAGTGAGATTAGTTCACGGAAATCCACATTCACTCTATGCCAGTTTAGCCATCCTAGGGTCTATCTCAACAGGAAGGTTCTGATGTGTTATTGATCCCTCTATTATCTTGCTGCAGCTTCACAGTAAGATATTGTCCTGCCATTTTTCTACCAGACTATGCAAATTATATATGTTTAAATACAATCAAAATGGAGGTTACAAATGCTGATGTCCTGGTTTTGGCTAGGATAGAGTTAATTTTCTTCCTAGTAGCTGGTATAGTGCTGTGTTTTGGATTTAGTATGAGGATAATGTTGATAACACACTGATGTTGTAGTTGTTGCTAAGTAATGTTTACACTGGTCAAGGACTTTTCAGCTTCCCATGCTCTGCCAGGTGCACAAGAAGCTGGAGGGGGCACAGCCAGGACAGCTGACCCCAACTGACTAAAGGGATATTCTATACCATATGACGTCATGCTCAGTATATAAAGTGTATAAAGTGGGGAGTTGGCCGGAGGGCAGCGATCACTGCTCGGGGACTGGCTGGGCGTTGGTTGGTGAGTGGTGAGCGGTTACGTCACTTGGGTTTTTTGTTGTTTTTCCCTGGGTTTTATTCCTCTCTCTCTCTCTTGTTTTCCTTTTCATTACAAGTTATTATTGTTGTTGTTATTATTTTTTATTTTATTTTATTTTATTTCAATTATTAAACTGTTCTTATCTCAACCCATGAGTTTTCTTACTTTTGCCTTTCAGATTCTCTCCCCCGTGCCACTGGGGGCGGGGGGTGGTAAGCAAGCAGCTGTGTGGTGCTTAGTTGCTGACTGAAGCTAAACCACAACAGCTGAAAAGCAGGAGAGTAAAAGACAAATGTAGAGATATTCAGATGTCTGTAGAGAGGTGTGGACATATGTTTGTGAAGCTCCCATCATTTCCAAGAAACTTCAATTTAGGAAAATGCTATTCTTGCAATTGTATTGCTTTGTGGGAAGCATTAGTAGGTCCACAGACCAATGCTGCTGCTGCATCTGTTGTGCTTTTAACAGTGGGCTCTGATCCCATGACTTCTTAACAAATGATTGTTTACTTCACTTTTCTTGCTAACAAAGGCTATACAAGAGGCTTTTTACATTCACTTTGGTTTTAGTGCCAGAAAAGAAGACACAGGAAAAAACAAGAAAACACTTGAAAAAAAAGAAAAGGAAAAAAGCGAAAATTACCCTTTTTGCACTGGTGTTAATCTGGCTGGCTTAATGTTCTCTTCCTCATCTTTTTGTTGTTGCTAAACATTATGACTGGTGAGAGTCAACTTGATTAGTATCTAAATGACCTAAATTCAGTCAATGGCTATTCTGCAAGTGAATATTTTTATCCTATGAGATCAGGCAGCAATTATTTGAGCTTGATCTTGACAATTCCCAAGACACAGATATGCTTACAAAATCTTAAAGACAGAAGACTTTGGACAATAATGATGTAACAAACAGTTCATTTTAAATACAGATGAATTCCAATACTTAAAATATACCATGAGGTCCATGAATCAAAATTTTAGTGACTACCTCCCACACGCACTATAAGGGAACAGCTCAGGAATAATACCAATGTAAATTAGGCCAATATCTAAATGTTCATTATTGTAAACCTAATGAGTTCCCTGTAGTCATCTTGCCCAAATTCTAAAGGTTAACTTTCTTCAAGGGTCTTCTGACTGACTTCATGCTCCACAGAGTATTGAGAACGTTGCAGAAATTAGCATCCACAGTTATTACCGTTTGTCAACTGCGAACACACAGAAATTGCTAAGCTTCCAAAGGCTTTCTTCACAACTGGAATGAAAAATAAAATATGATGGTAGTGGTGTATGTTTACCATGATATCACCCTTTCTTTTTTTCGGGGGGGGGGGGGGGGGGGGGGAAGAGAAGGAAAAAAACAATCCTTGAAATAATAAGGAAGTATAATGCAGTTAATTAAGCTGGATACTTCTCAGTCTTGGTGGCTGGATAATGCAGTCTAATTCTTAGTTTAGTACCAAGGAAGACAATGGAATTTCATTCTCTGGCAAATGTTGGTATTTCCATTTTCAACTCACAAGTGCCACAGAATCTCTCACACTTCACTGCTCTCCTACAGGGTGTAAATCACTTTCTTAATTGTACGTTAAATGCTCTGGCTATTTATCCCAGAGCACTGTGTGTGCCAACTGGGTGAAAATCCAAGCACTTTCACTTTGACTCTAGGAACTGGAGATAATTCACCACTGTCATCTCAAACAGTGTCATTGAAATATTTATGACCAAGACCTTTGTATTAAATGTCATCTGAAAGGCAACATATTTAGTAGCATTATTTCTGGTAGCATTCTTTCTTACCACCATTCTGATTTAACATTAAAGCAAAGTGAAAATTGCCATGGCATGAAAACATTCGCAGAGGAGATATCTGTATATTGTTCAGAATACGTTGTGCAGTGAGACTAATAGACTAAGACTGTTAAAAACACAGATTGCAGATAAAGGAACCAAACACATGATCAGCAGTTAAAGTTAGTGTTATGTGTTGAGTTTTTCATTTGTTTCCCTTTAAAACAAAATGATAACTTGAATAAAATTTTCACAGTCTCTATAAAAAAGACAACAGACTGCTAGCTTCCCTTTACAGAACTCTTTCTTCTGCTAGAAAAATAACAGTGATTCAGGGAAATAATAAGCTGACACAGAGGCATGCAGAGCTGAACAAAAGTTTCCATTTTTGCTATTGCATTGAGCTGAGAAAATAAATTTCCATTAATATTTCAGTAATCTTAACCTTCTGATCCACTCATAGACAATACACTAGAAGTTCCTGATTTTTCTAAATACACCATTTATTTCACCTTATCTGACAAATACATAATTTTAACTCTGTGTATTAAAACCACTGAAAGGACAAATCATCTTGTGATGTATCGGACCCATCGTTTCTCTTTTCTGATCAGGTGACTGTGAAAGTGTTTACTGCCTGAAAGTGTCTATATATATATAATGTAAGTATTAATGAGCAGTTGCACATACAACGTAGTCATTCACTTTGCTTTATTGTGCACCACTTCCATGACATTCTGATCACTATTATGCTGAAAGCTACATATAGAGACAGAACTACAATGAGAAATGAAAAAAAGAAAAAGAAAAAGAAAAGGAAAAAGACAAATAAAAAGAAAAAAGTATGAACAAATTTACAAACTTACTATGCATTTACAGAATCAGAGATTAATTTAGACTGAGACAACTGTTTCTCCAGTTTACCAACTTACTTGCTTCGCTCCTTTAATCTCTTCTCAGTGACTGCTACTTATGGGCTAGTTATGCTCTGAGAAGGCATCTTCATACATTGCATAGCAAATCAGCTCCAAATAACACTCTTAAAACTGAAAAGTTGGAGCAAAATAAATTCAGCTACAAAGCTGGTGGTTTTATTGTGACTCGCAGAAGTTAAAAGATATCATCAGAAAACTCTCATTGCCTGGAGTCAGTCCCTTAAAGTGTGAGCTTTCACACTACCAGTATGTTCTGTGATTACAACAGTCTGATTTTTGTGTGCAGAATTTGACTAGATATGGTTAAACTAGTAATAAAAATTTATGCAAGAAACAACTACGTTCAATGCACAGGGTAACAAATGAAGCCATGAAATATATATTAATTGAAATGAATAATGTTTGTGAATTTGTATTTTATGGTATTACTTGCAATACTTTTTTGAATGAACAAAGCAACTGGCCATCTCCATCTCTGAGATTCTGCCATGGTCAAATGGCTACTTAAACTGAAGATCTCTTGGTTAAATATAGCAAGTGGCATTTTTGCACTGACTTTTACTTCAAGAATGCAACATTTCACTTGGTTCAAAGTAGGGGAAACTTTTGACAGGATATATTTTTTTCAAGAGCTATTCATTTTCTTGCTTTTGGGTGAATAGATATGCAGAAGGTTAATAAAATGCCATGCCATGCTTTTAACAGGTCTTTTAGTCAGTCTCATTTTGGGAGGTAGTCGAGACCACTAAGATGCTAAGTCTGCTGGTTTTATTAGTTTTGCATTTCTCAGTTACTAAAAAGGAATAGGAAACATGCTTTTAAGGTTTTTTTTTTATTTATATGGGGTATAAACAATGCTATATTAGTCAAATAGAGAAAGGTGAAATATTATACCACATTTTCTTTGAGCCACATCATTGTCTTTGAGCCACTTGGAATACTTTGCTTTGCTTTCCCTTGTAGTCAGATAAAATACGGGATTTGACATGGATTCATTAAAACTGACCTTGCTGAGAACACGTTTAGCCGAAATTCACACAAAGCTACACAAGTAGTTCAGAAAAGTTGCACAGCTCAGTAGTGAATTATTGTTCCCTGTTCTAAAGGAAATGCTTGCAGATGCTGATGTCTTCAGTATGATTACTATTGTTTTAGTCTGCATAAGTAGAAGTATTATACCATAAATGTTCACTGAAAATATAATACTGCTGTGACCAGATCAGGCAACACAATAGCTGACAATTTATAGCATAATAGGTCATATAGCTCTAGCCTCAACATTTCATGTTAGGTTCTAAGGGGACTGAGGAACTTTCCTTTTGTGAGGAAATTTCTATACTTTACTTTCCTCACATAATCTACTGATAACATTAAAGATGTCCAATTTATAACTTACCTAGATAGCTTCTCCACTAGTAAAACACTGTTTTCTGCTTAATTCTCTGCAGTGTGCTTTGTTTACACATATTCAGAGAACACATGGCCCAAAACAAATGGACATAACAAGAAAATGGCATTTATTGCTATGCTTCATTTTTTTGTTCTTTTTCTGTGTTTTAATTGTCAGAAGTTTAAGTGAACAATAAGCGGTTTATACTTACAAAACTGACAACATTCCATTGCCTTTCTAACCCCACTACAATTAAAACACCTCATCACAACATTTATTTAGAAAGCAAAGCACATTTCTTCTTTATCACCCAATTAAACACAAATACAATTAATTAAATGAGAAAAATATAAACTATTGCTCATTGATTTTGCTACTGTTAACTGTTCAGTATCTAACACCAGCCCCAAAACTTTCTTAGTGTAGAAATGACAGAAGTTAAGATAGTCAACTAGAGGACCATAATAAAGTTTACAACAAGAATTGGTAAAGTCTTACACTTTCTCTGTAAAACTATTTAACTGCTGTCCCTAAAATATTCTCTAAGGGATATCATTGCCAATAATGGATACTTATAGACCATCTGGGTGAAATGAGTCAAGGAATTTTTCTCATGCCTACACTGCAAATTAATTATCTCTTCATTGATCTTCCTTCTGTTCCAGTCTACTTCCCTTAAATGCCTCCAGATGTTGTATGGCACAAAACAAACCATGCTTGAACAACATGTTGATATATACAAAGTTCTGCTTAGTTTGAATTATGGTATCTATGAAATGTAGCTATTCCAAATAATACCATTATAGGCTTCATATTGCTTGGAGAAGGTAGTTACAGGACAGTTACAGTCTCATTCCACTCTTGCTCCAGCACAGTATAAAGAAAATATCCAGCTTGTTCTTTATTTAAAGGTTTCCTCAACATTCACGATCGGTAGCTAAGTGACTTTACCATTTGGTGGTAAATGCAAAAGCTTTCATAAAGTCATCATTGCTTTGGGGGTTGTTTGTTTTCTACATTATCCAAGAGGACACTATAGTTCTACAAAAAATCAAATTGTTCAAACAGTGGAGGTGAAAATGACCCTTATATGGGCTGCAACGTTTCATATGGGTTTCCTATCTCACAAACTAAACAAATATGAAGAGCATTCCCTCTTCATGGCTACCTGAATCTAACACGGTTCCTCTGAGCTTTCCAAAATGCACAAGGAAGAGCTGACTAGGATCAAAATGGTACTCAGCATGTGACAGAAGAGACAGAAGAGCAGGAAAAGCAAAACTGTGGCAAAGGTGTGGGGAAGTATAGTAGAAGAGAGTAGAACACAGGGCAGCTGACCAGCCAAACCAGAGACAAAAGCAGGAAAGAAAGGCAGGTTTCTCAGATATGCTATTATCTTATTTCTCATAAATGAAGATGGACAGATTCACCTTCTGCCCCACAAATGTCAACTGAGTGGTTCCTCATAACCCAGCAACTGCATTCATGCTCTTCTGCAGTGAAGGAACTGAAAAGGAAATTGTATAACAGAATTAGTTAAACTTCTCTGGAATAGAAATCTCACAGATCCCAAAGGAAAAATAATGTATTACTACCCATCATCTTTCTTCCATTTGCATTAAAACCAGTCTGATAACCTGATAGTATGTGAAAAAGGTAACAGTATTTACCTTTGCTCATAGTCAAGTTTCTTCTAATCAGCTACATGGCATATTCCTAAAAATGGAAATATTTTTATGTGCTTAATCCCAGCTGGTTAGGTTTGGGGGCTTTTTCCATGTTTAAATTCTAGATCAAATTTCAAAATAAAATATAAAAACAAGAAGACAGTGTATCTAGAAAACTCAAACCTTGGAGCAAAAATAAAACCCAACTCCAAACCATTAATTTCTTTCAAATCTCAGAATTTCTAGGGTTTGAGATATTATTTTGGAAGGCTTGAGTCTGGAAATATTGCAACAAAATTTAGAATATCAGCCTATAACAGGTTTTGACATTACTCAATTAAACTCACTGTTTGGCCAATGAAAGCGAGGACTACTTTGCAACAGAAAATGAAATATTGCATAATGCCCCCAAAATTCTAAAATCTAACACTTCAGCAAATGTTAGACATCCTGTTGTGCCCCAGCAAATACCTTAAACTTGATAAATTTCATAACAGGATTTCAAATTTTCATTCATTACTGGCATACAAAATTAAGGCCTTAGTGATATCATTTTACATATAGAAGAGTAACAATAGAAATGATAAAAATAATGATAAGAATTTCCCAATGCTAATAATTTTTGGAAAAACTTCAAGATCAACAGAAAAGCTGACTGTTACCCTGGGTTTCATGACTCATCTGAAAGACCTGGTATTGCTCTGAATGACACTGTTGCTTTCTTCATCTTCTTTGTGCTCAAATTATAAGGCTATGTGGGAAAAAGCTTGACATAAAAGAAACAAAAAACAAAGTCTGGATGCAGACCTGGTCCTTTCAAAGCAGTGAACATCTGGCCCACAAAGTTTTATTTACATCTAAGGAAACTGTATCATAATTTCTTTTTCTCCATGTTGTATTTAATTCCACTGTTAAATGCAGAGCTAAAACTGAATCTACATCAGGCAAAACACTCACTGCACTCCAACGTAATTGAAAAGTGGATCCACATATGTTCACAGGCACAGACATATCCTTCTCCATATTCACCACCTCCTGTTTATTTATGGACACTTCAGATCAATGTGTGTCATTTCAATAATTTGCCACAATAGCTGGGGGGCTTGGGGGTGATTTGTAATTTTAAGGGTAGACTAAATATTACATTTGGGATTAGGTAATGTCTGAATAATAGCTAGCATAGAATCACACAGTTTCTGAGGGTAGAGCTGAATGCATGGCTTGAACAAACAAGGGTACAGCAACCCAGAAAGAGCAGGCAGTGCCAATCTATTTCACAGGGGCAGGAGGGCTCCCTGACCTGACCCTGGGGGAAAACGACAGGTTTGCAATGGCTATTATTGTCCTGCCACACAGGTCTCCCAATCTTTGACACCACTCCAGTAAGGGGATCCAGGGGCTGCGTTGTGCCAGGAGGCCCTTTGTCCTCAGCAAGGAGGTGCTGGCCACAGCGAGCAAGGGAGACACGTGGTAGGTCCAGCCTCTGGGCCAGGGACACTACCTGGCCCCTTCCTCCCACACCGTGACTGTCTTGCCAGACACTCCGAGCCCTTGGGCACATTGAGAGCCAATATCCACCCCCAACACCCACGCACTCTCTCTCCCACCACAAAAGCCAAACAGCCCTTAAAAGTACACCTTGACCTCAAAAATACTAAATCCGAGCATTCCTCTTCCATTGGCCCCTCCAGAATGGGTCGCAACAAGTACTTGTGGCCAAGCAGGCATTCTGATTTAATGCAAGGCCTGCGCTCTCACGTTTACCTCAGCATTTTCTCACAACTGACAATGAAACTGGGAGAGCCGCCAAGTCTGTGCTCCAGCTGCGTCATTCTCCAAGATATTACAGAATAAGTGAGCCTAATGAACCACGGGAGACAAGAATATGCTGTGCTTCAGCCCGTCACAAGGTCTAGGCAATGCTTGGATATACAACTCGCTTCTCGGACACCTTTGGAACAGCCACAGTGAATGTTCGTTTGCAGCAAGCCATTGGGGCTAATGATGGAAGATCTGTGTTTTTGATTTGTACAGGCACAAGCTGACCATGAAGCAGGCAACCCGCTGGCTTGACGGATGTCATAGGCTGGAATAATTGATTGGCACAGCCCACCTTCCTCTGCTGACCCAGACCCCGCGCGTTTTGCTTGTCGCAAGAAACGGATAAACTGTCTGCGTGGGTAGGCACCGCTCATAACTGACTGCCCCCAATGTGGCTGCTCTGGGATACAGATGTGTGTGTACGTATCGGCCTTGGAAATACTGCATTTTAACTTACCCACGTGTTGGTTTGGGTTTCTTTATTTATTTTATTTTCTCCCGTGTTTCTGTGATGTGGGAAATGGAGTGCTGCATTGCCTTAAAACCCACCACTGCATTGCCACTAGTTATGACATGATAAAGTTACGATCCAATTCATTAAGGGAAAAAGCGTTACGCTTCAATTTGATTGCCATTTATTATTCACTAGATACAGAGAATCACTCATGCTTGAATACCAGGGAATCCCATATCGGGGAAACAGTAATGCAGAAACCAAATGGAGAAGGACACTTCTCCTGAGTTATAACTTGGCATTAACATGAATTGCAATGAATGGATCTTCAGCATAGTTACTAATCTGGAAATTAGCCATTCCATCACCAGAAACATACACCTGTTTTCCAGTACATTTGTTGCCCTCCTTTTGTCCAGAAATAACATCGCAGTAGGTTCCAGCAGGCAGTCCAGTTTGCAAATTGACGTTCATATTCCTATGTGAAAATAAGTGAATGCTATTTATCCATTGTTTTTAAAACAGATGTTTCAAACCGGCTATAGGATTTTTGAACCTGATGCTACTCCCTTACTTTGAGGGGCAATGTAAAGTGTGAGCTTTCTGATCCTACCCCTCGTTCGCTCCCTATGGTCCTGTTTTGGCTCTCTAGACCTGGCATGCGACTGCATGACTCTAGCTCAGGCTGTAGGGATCACTCTCATCAGGAGAAGAGGACATTCCCCTTCCCATCAGTATTGCTGATAAGGGATGCTATGCTTCTCTCTGGGGACACAGTCTCTCCCACTGACTTACCAGTCATCATTATTAAAAACGATGAAGCCTTTATTACCACGGCCAAAAGCTACTTGATTGCTGCCATTGTCCCACCAGTTGGAGAAAGGCTGACCATCCACCACATTACGGAAGATAACCATGTTCCTGAAAATGCAAGGAACGGCTCTCACTGTGGCTGCAAGAGCTCTAAAGCCACGAGGAACAGGAAGCAAAAGCAACTGCTTTTACTTATTTTTCTCCACAGTGTCCTACTTTATTTGACGCCAGCGATGTTCACAAACCCAGTCGTTGCCACAGGTGGTGTCTGCATTGATTGTAACGGGCTTTGTTGATCCATCCGAGTTACTTGGTGGTCCAACCCAGTCATTGACATCCTGTAATTAAAAAGGAAAGTTTAAAACTTCTTACTGAAAGTGCAGAGAGTCTACCTGTAGAGAAAAGCTAGATGGAGCATCAACTTTCCACCTGCTAGACTCAACCTGGGACAGAGAAATCACTTAACAAATTTAAATGCACTGGACTGCTTCTCTGGCCCTGTTCTGATCCTTATTCACCGTGAATGTTATCTTCAGCATTACAAGCTTACCCGTCCATTTACAAAATATCTTGGCCAGCGAAAACTTGACATCACACGTGTGAACCCATATGGATGAGCAAGCATGAAACCAACTGCCATTTTATAAAGCCTGTTTGTTAGACAAAAAAAGTAATGAGACGTGGAAAGAGAAACCGTGCCAGGGAAACGACAGACAAACAAGCAAAAGGAAGAAGCATCACCCAGGCAAGAGCAATCCCTTACCGGGCGTCCCAGAAGGTTAGAATGGAAGCTCCACCGGCCCCGTGCCCCCGCTGGTTGTCGTGATTATCCACAAAGACCAGGGCTCTGTCGGAAGGCACAAATCCCCAGCCTTCTCCCCAGTTCCTAGCCAAAAACACAAAGACTTGAAGCTACTCCGTCAACTGGTGCATCCCAGCATATCCCAGATAAGTCGCAGCATCTTCTTCCTTACTTTAAGTAGGCCATCTTTTCTCCGTTCCACTTGCGGATCACTGTCCCCAGTTTTGCACCATATTTGAATTCTGTCACTCGGCCGTTTCCAAAGTAGTCACTGCCTTTGATCGGCTCTCCGCCCAAGTCAATTACCTGGTGCATAAAAGAGAAACTGTGCATCTCTTCTTGTCTCACAGAGGCAAAAAATGCAGTGTACAGTCCTCAACACTAGTTCTTGCTTTACACTGAGAGAAAAAATATTAAAGTATGTTTATTTCTGCTGTGTGGATCAACCCAATGTTGGTATAATACATGTAAAAACATGACTGAAGAAAGAAAAGGTAAAGTTGAATGACGATCTGTTGTGGAGGCATTTTTAAAAAGCAAAACTACTTATGTCTGCAGGGCTGCTCCAAAGAAATGGCTAGCTCTTTCTGGGATAAAGTTGGATGAAGACGTATTACCGCCATTCCTCTGAAGGAGGGTGGTAAAAGAGATACCAAAGACAAAGTCAAACATAAAGGAAAAAACATGGAGATTACCTCCTGGTAAATGAAAGGTTTTGTTCCTGCAGAAAACCATTTAGTATTTAGATTTTTCAGCTTGTCCAGAAATGCTCTTATGTCCCCAGGCCACATATGCTTGGCAGCATCAATCCGGAAGCCTGCCACACCAATATCAATGAGGTAGTTCATGTACTCAGCAACTCTGGAGCGTACATAGTCCTTCTCCAAGGCCAGATCAAGAAGGCTAACCAAGCGGCAGTCCCGAACCTATGTAATGAAAACAAAAAAACAAACAAAAAGTTCTGAGGTGCCACTGTGTCAGCTTGTAAAACCTTTCAATGAAATGTTTACATGTTTCAAGCCATAAAATCCATCCCGTTTGGATATCTAATTTGCATAGAAGAGAATTATGCCAAGGTCTGCACCAAGACATAGGCAAATTTACTATACAGCTCAATACTCAAGTTAGGACAGTTGGTGAAGGATATCACCTCCCTGTGCAGATGTCATCAGAACTGAGGATGAGAAACGGCATGGTGTATTGTTGCAAAGTGGCTGAAGGAAGAGCAGTAACCTTGAGAAAGAACTGCCACACATTCCATCTACAAAAAAGAGTATGTCACTCAACCAGGGTACCACCTTGCACTGCTGTCAATTTTCCACAGGGGCTCCTTATCAAGATCAGCTGAGTTTACAAGCTATAAGAAAGAGCTCACCAGCTGAGCCGAGTACACTGAGCTCAGTTCAGGAGCAAACTCCTGCACATGCCCACGTGAAACATGTGGGGTGGATTCTTGATTTCTCAGTACTTAGAATATTTTGCACCACAAGTACCTTTCTTGTACCTATGTTCACTACTTCATTCACTTGTCAGGTGACTAAGCACAGGTTTTGTGAGAAACTACTCCCTTTGTTCGGCCTTACTGTAATGTTTACACAACAGGTTAAAAAAAAAAGGAAAAAGAAAAAGATTTAAAACTTTTGCCAGAGAAAGTTACCTGATATACATCACCATAATTTTCAATACCTCCACTTCCAGTTCGACATTTGCCATCATTGAAATCCCAGCCAGAGTACGGCACAGCTGGAAAATCTCTGTTCCCTGCATTAAAATAGCTTCCACAGGTAGAATGGGTGCCTGAGCCACCCACAGCCCCACACATGTGGTTGACAACAGCATCCACATAAATATGAACCTGGAAAAGAAATAAGTGCATTTCAGTATGTTTTGTGATGATGGTGAAGTGATAGCCAGAGCTTTACCACATCCCTATTAATTTGATCTTTTTTTCTCCTTCAGTTTATTCTCAGTTTATGCCTCCTTTGAGAACAGCAGCAATAACTTTCCTCAGCTGAAACAGCACTTCTTGCCATATCAGATACAGACTTTTCAAGGCACTTACTCCGACATTGTTGCATCTGGTCACCATGTCTCTGAATTCATTTTCATTTCCTGATCGAGTGCAGAGCTTATAGCTGACAGGCTGGTATCTTTCCCACCAGGGTCTGTTTGGGTTAGTAATGACAATATTTTCATTTGGAGGTGAAATCTGCAGATGAAATGAGGCACTTTGATAAGAAATCAGTTGGTTTTATATCCACTTTTAAGAGCAAAATCTGCGCTCAGCACCTCTGCCCTCAGAGACAGGCTAGCGCCCAACCCAGTCTCTCTCTCCTACAGCATAAGCTCAGGTTTGTGAGATGCCCATCTTGTAGACTAACAAGAAAGAAGTTTTCTTCTGTTTCTGTGGGCTGCCCAGGTCCAGCATGGAGCTGCTTTCAAGGACACATTCATGGGAGGGCTGAAGCCACAGGAATTATTTTTACCTGGAATAGTGACATCCTTAGGAAAGCCAAAACAAAATGTTTATGCACTTCCCTCAGAACAAGGTAAAGAAGAAAACTTAGCTTTGCAGGGGAAGCATTTCAGAGGAAAGCGTGCCCCTTTGTCACTGATCTGCTAGAGATAACAATATCAGTCATTGGCCCTGCAGGGTCTAGGGTTGCATCTAACAGCAGTTCCTTCCATCCTTCCCCTTCCAACACCAAAGTTACTTGGAGCCGGCTGTCTCCAATTCAGGCATTTTGATTTATTAATTGAATGCTACAATACCATTTCCTACGTACTCACAGGAAACAGCTTACCTGAACTCCTCCAAATCCATTAGGAGCTAAATAGCGTTCACATTCAAGAGCAATATCAGCCCAGCGCCACTCAAAGAGATGTACAATAGACGTCCTCCCAGCCTGAGTGTTGGGGTTGTACTGCCCCCAGCAAAACCCTACAGCTGCGAGTAGGAGGAGGACTTGCATGATGCCTTCAGTATAAGGCTGTGGTCTCTCCACTGGCAATTTATACTCCTGCAAGATGACGAAGTTCCTATTGCAGCTGTCAAAATTCACACAGATCAATGCTATCAGTTATTTGGCTAGCCAGCTCGATATCATTCTTCTGTTTTGTTTTTTTTTTTCCTGGATTGCCCAACAACTGAAGATAAAATACTTTTTCACAATGATTATACATTACCATAAACCAAGCAGTCTGTGAGCAGTGCACCTAAATTCATGTCCTGGTTTTGACTGGGATAGAGAATTTTCTTCCTAGTAGCTAATATAGTGCTGTGTATGAGATTTAGTAGGATTTAGTATGAGAATAATGTTGATAACACACTGATGTTTTAGTTGTTGCTAAGTAATGTTTACACTGGTCAAGGACTTTTCAGCTTCCCATGCTCTGCCAGGTGCACAAGAAGCTGGAGGGGACACAGCCAAGCTAGTTGATCCAAACTGGCCAAAGGGCTATTCCATACCATATGGCATCATGCTCAGTATATAAACTGGGGGGAGTTGGCTGGGGGGGCAGCAATCGCTGCTCGGGGACTGGCTGGGCATCCGTCAGCGGGTGGTGAGTGGTTGCATGACTTGTTTTTCCCCGGGTTTTGTTCCTTTCTCTCTCCGTCTCTTGTTATTTTCCTTTTCATTAAAATTTTTTATTATTATTATTATTATTATTATTATTATTATTATTATTATTATTATTATTGTTATTATTATTAAATTATTAAACTGTTCTTATCTCAGCCCACAAGTTTCCTTACTTGTGCTCTTCAGATTCTCTCCCCATCCCACCGGGAGCGGGGGAGTGAGCAAGCGGCTGCATGGTGCTTAGTTGCCAACTGGGGTTAAACCATGACAATTCAGAATTGTACTCTTTCCAATCATGGAAACAAAGATACTTTATCAAAAGTATTCCAAAGCATAACACGTCGACCCTCAAAGGGGGCTCTGGAAAGTAAAAGGAAAGGGAGGTGATTAAAAGACAACTGAAAATCTAACAGCTCTAGGAGAATGAATGTGTTTGCCGGCATTCAGAGGCATCTAGCTCTTAGGATTAGTCCGAGCTCAAACCAAGGCACCTGATCAGCCACTCTCAGTCAATAAGAGATGTATCACACAACATGTTGTGGGTCTTCACCAGGTGAATCACACTGTTAACTAGAAACTGACACCTTTTCATGCCTGAAGTTTTTCTAGCATCATTGCCCAGTCCCTGCTAGGAACTGTTACTGTTTTCTTCAGACCATCGTGCAGAGCAACTGTTGCTCTACCTGACTGAAAGTGATCAGAGCTACAAGTGTTTTCCTCTCCAACAGAGTCTCTGCATAAGATTTCATCTCACTTTAAATGACCAATGATTCATCTGAGTAAAGGAAGGAAAACCCAAAATCAGATGTAAAGCGATATTGCAGATGTGTTTTAGCTGCCTGACATAAAACTGAATTTGAAAGCCAGAGCTGTTGCCCAAGTCCCTTCTCGCTTTTTCTACAATTTCCTCCTTCAAAAAAACCTTCTGACTTTTGCTCATGACATAATTTCAGGTCTTCATTTGGAACTGACTTATAAGATCAAGGTCTCAGCAACAACACTCCATGAATAAGCTCGAATCATGCCAATGATAAAATAACACTCTGAGAGAATACGAAGACCAGAAGATCCCTGACATTTGATTAATATCTGTGAGAAAAACAAAAAGTCCACAAAATGGCACATCCACTCCAAGAGAAAAGAAACCTCAGTGCACTTTGTACCTGCACTGCCTCTAGTATGTTCCTTCTGAAACTAGGCATGCCATTGTATATGTCACATGCATCCTTCTCTTTCCCAGAATTTGTCTTCAAGGACAAAACACAGAAGCAGGTCCCATTTGCCCACCTGTTAATTTTCCTATCACAGACTTTATCAAAGGTCTCTTTTTCCACTACAACAATGAAATAGTAAATTACTGCAAATGGCCTTGCCTACTCGCTAACAGCAAGAAACCAGTGAGATGACTGCACCTTGTGATTACCAATTCAGTGAGGACAGACCCCCCCCCCATTCCTCAATATTACCGAGAGCAACCAAATGTGCCTGAGGTTAATTTTTACATCACCATTCCCTGTGGGGTTCCGTTGATGTGATGGCATAACATTCAGTTCCCAATGACATGCATTTTCCACTGAAATACACTGCTGTCAGCCAAGGAGAGTAAGGACCCATCCTTGATAGCCCGATGCAATGGATGGCCAACCCACTGGCAAGGAGTCTGGGAGCCCTCACGTGACAGGCTATTCAGCAGCTCAAGCTGAACAGGCTGCAGTATTTTAGCATGCTGAGGAAATGCATGAGGGCAGGAGAGAAGGTGGCCACCCAGCACTCATGATTTATGAGTCTTTCTGAAGTATAACCCCCAAGTAGAAAGTATTTAATGTGCAGTTTCAAACATAGCATCTCTTTTGGTATGGTAAAAACATCAGGTGCCTAACAAATTGGCTCTGATTTTCAGGGGAGTTTTAGAGGAGTTGAAGCTTTGGGCAGATGAGACATTGGAAGCGTTTGACTTTGTTTTGAAATCCTGTGTTTTAATCCATTCGATCGCCCAGTATCATTAGAAACCTGGTTGTGAAGAACTGGAGGATGTGGGGTCTAGACATTGAAACGAGACCCTTTTATTTGCAAGCTTTTACACTGCAAACCTAAAAAAGCGGGCCTGGTCTTATACGTCCCTAGGTGGTCATAGCACAACTCTGTCAATCAAATACACAATCGATACCATGCTGCAACGGCACCGTTTTCCCAATACACTCCTGCAGTGTCAATGCATACACAAGACCTACCAGCATGTGACTGACCAATAAACCTCTCCAACGGACGAAGGCTCAGAGGAGACAGGCAAGAGTGACTTGCCCATGAAGCTCAGGGAATAATGCAGGCTGTAACTCTCCACAGGTGTTGCAAAGAATGCTGACTTTATCTCAACACAAAGAGGGATGGAGGGTGACCTTTATTTTAGATAAACAGCTATGTCAGTTCAGTGCATAAGGTGGCAGTGTAACTGTTTATCTCTGAGTTAATTAAAAGAGTGTGAATATCTCCCTGGTTTAGCCAGACCAGCGTGGGGAGGAGTGTACACATGGCTCAGCACAACAGAGATTATAAAAACTAAACAACTGACAAAAGATTTTCAAAGATAGCAGGGTGCTTTAGCTGCTTTCAACCCACATATTCCTTTCCAGTGACTGGGGACACCCAGCATCCCGATGGCAAGTGTAGTATAGACACCAGTAATGGAGATCACTTCGATATTGAGACTGAACTCTATATTGCAATTGTTATCTTTTGCTAAGTGTAACTTACATTTGTATTGTGATTTCAGTGTATTTTGTATCACTCAGATATATTTTGTATCAGTATATTTTGTATCAGTCAGAAAAAGTATCTAGCACCAATTATCTTCAAATAAGTAAATTTGATATTAAACATTACACCATTCACACATGGAATGTCTAAAAGAAGCTGGTCAGAGAGTATTGGACTCTGGCACAGAGCAATCTCAATACAATCGTCCGCCTCGCTGCTATTTAGCTTGACCAAATGAATGATCAATATTGTTGTGCTCTGTCAGAACAATACCTTGAAGAGTGTGAAAAGGCAGTTAAGCATGCTTGTGTATTAAACACAGCATTCAACCATTCCCAGATAGGTTATTAAAAACAACGTAAAAGACTAACGGAGATGACAATCTTAAAGATGCTCAGAGATATTAGATTTGAATTATCATCTTTAAAAAAAAGAACATGTCTACAGGTATTGCTACTCACCAGTCAGGCGAGTATCATAACATGCTACAAAGATGAGATTGTCCTCTCAGGAAAGAAACAGTTCTCAAATTTCAGTGGTATCTGCCATAGCAAGTACACTGCAAATCCCAGCAAGGGTGGCAAACAGGGGTTTCAGAGAAGCAGAGAAAGAGCCAGTACAAGAAAAGATAAAGCTGTCATAGCTGTAGGACCTAAAAAATCATGCAACTTTCTACAGCAGAGACGTATTCATCATCTTGATTATAAATTTTTAGCTGCCAGGATACCGTCACTATCACACACTCCATGAGATGTCAAGCTTTTAAACCAGCTTTCCCAAAAATTGACTTCAGGGATGTTCTAGCACAACGTGGATGTGAACCCATCCCTTTGCCACCCCAATTTGCACAAACAAGTGGAGCCAGTCTGTTTCACAGGGGCAGGAGGGCTCCCTGACCTGACCCTGGGGGAAAACGACAGGTTTGCAATGGCTATTATTGTCCTGCCACACAGGTCTCCCAATCTTTGACACCACTCCAGTAAGGGGATCCAGGGGCTGCGTTGTGCCAGGAGGCCCTTTGTCCTCAGCAAGGAGGTGCTGGCCACAGCGAGCAAGGGAGACACGTGGTAGGTCCAGCCTCTGGGCCAGGGACACTACCTGGCCCCTTCCTCCCACACCGTGACTGTCTTGCCAGACACTCCGAGCCCTTGGGCACATTGAGAGCCAATATCCACCCCCAACACCCACGCACTCTCTCTCCCACCACAAAAGCCAAACAGCCCTTAAAAGTACACCTTGACCTCAAAAATACTAAATCCGAGCATTCCTCTTCCATTGGCCCCTCCAGAATGGGTCGCAACAAGTACTTCTGGCCAAGCAGGCATTCTGATTTAATGCAAGGCCTGCGCTCTCACGTTTACCTCAGCATTTTCTCACAACTGACAATGAAACTGGGAGAGCCGCCAAGTCTGTGCTCCAGCTGCGTCATTCTCCGAGATATTACAGAATAAGTGAGCCTAATGAACCACGGGAGACAAGAATATGCTGTGCTTCAGCCCCTGTCACAAGGTCTAGGCAATGCTTGGATATACAACTCGCTTCTCGGACACCTTTGGAACAGCCACAGTGAATGTTCGTTTGCAGCAAGCCATTGGGGCTAATGATGGAAGATCTGTGTTTTTGATTTGTACAGGCACAAGCTGACCATGAAGCAGGCAACCCGCTGGCTTGACGGATGTCATAGGCTGGAATAATTGATTGGCACGGCCCACCTTCCTCTGCTGACCCAGACCCCGCGCGTTTTGCTTGTCGCAAGAAACGGATAAACTGTCTGCGTGGGTAGGCACCGCTCATAACTGACTGCCCCCAATGTGGCTGCTCTGGGATACAGATGTGTGTGTACGTATCGGCCTTGGAAATACTGCATTTTAACTTACCCACGTATTGGTTTGGGTTTCTTTATTTATTTTATTTTCTCCCGTGTTTCTGTGATGTGGGAAATGGAGTGCTGCATTGCCTTAAAACCCACCACTGCATTGCCACTAGTTATGACATGATAAAGTTACGATCCAATTCATTAAGGGAAAAAGCGTTACACTTCAATTTGATTGCCATTTATTATTCACTAGATACAGAGAATCACTCATGCTTGAATACCAGGGAACCACATATGAGGGAAATAGTAAATGTACAGACCAACAGAAGAAACACATTTTCAACTGAGTTATAACTTGGCATCAACTTGAATTGCAGCATGTTTCAGCCCAAAGGTGTCTGCTCTTGATTTTCAGACATGCTGTTAATTCCCAGTCCACCTTCCCCATAAAGAGAATTACATTTCCACTTATGCATAGAGCAGCACAATTTAAAATTAAGTCATTTCAATTTTCTGCTTCCATTTTTTATTATGACTAACTGAATCAAGTGCAATTAGAAAGGCAAACAGGCATATACTGCCTGTTCCAGATCTGCACTAGCACCACTAGCTCCTGTCTCTGTATAGCAGCTGCTCTGTATTTCGTCAATGTAAGCTCTATTTCGTCACTGTGCTCTATCATGGTTCATTCAGTGCTGGAGAGCCAAGACAATCAGACCACCTTGTATGCTACTAGCAAATATACAGAAGAGAAGAAACAACACATGCACAACAGATCTGGTTACAATTTAGCATCAACATGAATTGCAATGAATGGGTCTTCATCCTTGTTACTAATCAGGAAGTTAGCCATGCCATCAGCAGCAACATGAACTTCAACTGCAGTACAGTAGTCACCTTTCTTTTGCCCAGAAATGACATCGCAGTAAGTGCCAGCAGGCAGACCAGTTTGCAGAGTTACATTCAAAGACCTTTGGAAAATATTGAAATGCAATAAGGATTATTTGGACTCTCAAATGCTTTGCAACTCATGTTCGAGACCTTCTCAGATGTTAGGTAATTCTGGAGTTGTTATTCTGCAGCACTTCTCTGGACACTCCAGAATCTATTCTCCCACAATATAACAATACTCTAGGACTACTGAGAAGCCTAGAAAAACACCAAAGGTTCATGCTGTGCTCAGGCATCGTAAGGCTGGTCAACACACACTACTTAAGATAATTTTTCATGTGAGTGTTTACATTATGGGCACTTAAAGGAATTTGGTTCTAATCACAAGGAATTATGCTCCTTTACAATGAAGAAAAATAATTACATAAATACATTAATTAATATAGTAGTATTTAAGTATTTACCAGCAATGATGGGAAGCTTGGAAGCTTCTCACTCTCCAGAAACTTTAGGACTTGAACTCCAGAACTTCAAATTGCACTTGAGTGCAATTTTCATTTTCCCCTACCAAACCCCAGTTAGCTTTTTCAGACTATCCCATTACAAGTTCTTGGAAGTGTCTCTATTAGTAATCTGCTTTTTAAGGAGCTTAAAGGTACTTGAGAAATGCCAGGTTCCACACAGATATTGTATTCCTGACATTACGGTACCCTAGAATAACATATCAAAATAACCTAAAAAAAAAGTAAAACCTAATAAAACCCCTCTCAAGTCATTACAGGATGTCCAAAAGGAACTGTTCTGATGGACAGCACAGTAGGCTGGAAGACAAAGGTAGCTAAGAACTCAACCACTACATCCTTCAAATTGCTCATCACCCCAACCTACTTCTAATTATTATAGATCTGACACACTCCTGGTCTCCTAAATCATCTCACTCTTGCGTACAAGATTGCAACACAGTTGTTAAAACTGCCACTTTTGGACCATATCCCCGAGTCGCCAAGTTCCCTTCTTTCTATAAGTTCAGACGTTGCTGACTGACCATGCTCTTCAGTGATACAGCCAACTCCAGGAACTGGGAAATAGCAAGAGCACAGTAAAAGGCCTAATCTCGGACAGTGAAGAGTGCTCCTGGTAGAGTGGGGAACACTATGTTTAAACTGTGAACAACTGAGACAGACGAAGCATCTGTTACAAAGCTCTGTTGGAGCTCGCAAGACTTTAAAAGTTTTCTCTGCTAACTAGAAGAATTATAATTTATTCCTCTCTTACTTACCAGTCATCATTATTAAAAACGATGAAGCCTTTATTACCACGGCCAAAAGCTACTTGATTGCTGCCGTTGTCCCACCAGTTGGAGAAAGGCTGACCATCCACCACATTACGGAAGATAACCATGTTCCTGAAAATGCAAGGAACGGCTCTCACTGTGGCTGCAAGAGCTCTAAAGCCACGAGGAACAGGAAGCAAAAGCAACTGCTTTTACTTATTTTTCTCCACAGTGTCCTACTTTATTTGACGCCAGCGATGTTCACAAACCCAGTCGTTGCCACAGGTAGTGTCTGCATTGATTGTAACGGGCTTTGTTGATCCATCCGAGTTACTTGGTGGTCCAACCCAGTCATTGACATCCTGTAATTAAAAAGGAAAGTTTAAAACTTCTTACTGAAAGTGCAGAGAGTCTACCTGTAGAGAAAAGCTAGATGGAGCATCAACTTTCCACCTGCTAGACTCAACCTGGGACAGAGAAATCACTTAACAAATTTAAATGCACTGGACTGCTTCTCTGGCCCTGTTCTGATCCTTATTCACCGTGAATGTTATCTTCAGCATTACAAGCTTACCCGTCCATTTACAAAATATCTTGGCCAGCGAAAACTTGACATCACACGTGTGAACCCATATGGATGAGCAAGCATGAAACCAACTGCCATTTTATAAAGCCTGTTTGTTAGACAAAAAAAGTAATGAGACGTGGAAAGAGAAACCGTGCCAGGGAAACGACAGACAAACAAGCAAAAGGAAGAAGCATCACCCAGGCAAGAGCAATCCCTTACCGGGCGTCCCAGAAGGTTAGAATGGAAGCTCCACCGGCCCCGTGCCCCCGCTGGTTGTCGTGATTATCCACAAAGACCAGGGCTCTGTCGGAAGGCACAAATCCCCAGCCTTCTCCCCAGTTCCTAGCCAAAAACACAAAGACTTGAAGCTACTCCGTCAACTGGTGCATCCCAGCATATCCCAGATAAGTCACAGCATCTTCATCCTTACTTTAAGTAGGCCATCTTTTCTCCGTTCCACTTGCGGATCACTGTCCCCAGTTTTGCACCATATTTGAATTCTGTCACTCGGCCGTTTCCAAAGTAGTCACTGCCTTTGATCGGCTCTCCGCCCAAGTCAATTACCTGGTACAGGAAAGACAGAGCATTCCTTTCTACTTAAAAAACCAAACAAGTAAAAGGCATTGCCCTAGACATTGTTTTAAGGAAGAGGCACTACTTGAGCTAAGTATATTATTTGGATTACTTGCAAAATTGTATTTAAAGCTATTTTCTTCATTTTATCTCAGCCTAGCCGTGAATTTGTTTTCCGTCTCCATCCTAAATCTCCTTACTCTGATTGATCACTACTGCATCATTAAGGCTTGGGCCATACCAACTTTATATTTAGTCTAGTCACCAACGCCTCTGCTTCCAGCACATGGGCAACCTCATTTCACTATGTAGCTAAAGAATGTTTCATTATTTGCCCTAGACCTTGCAGGCAACTTACTGATTTAATAAAATGTGTGTAGCAACTTTAGCTTCTGCTGACTGACACCAACAATTACCTGCTTCTTAGGTCTTGCTAGGATTTGTTATTCAAACATAAAACACAAATTCGGAATGTCAAGTAACACTGGTTATGCCATTGGAAAACAGTTTCAGACCAGGATCACCATTTATGTCTTCTGTTGCAATTTATTACCCAGAATTTAAAATTCAGGGACTGAAAAATCTCTTTTTTAATCCAACAGAATTTTGACAGTAATTTCGATGCAGTAAATTTAATCTCAAGTGAAATTTTCAGGTTACCTAGTTCCAGAAGGTCCAAAACAACTGGGGCATTTTGCATGTCAATGACCGTTTGTGGGCTGATTAGATATTTGTAAATTATGGTTATTAAATCTCGATTATGATTTCTATAGATCTTGAGTCTGAAAGCTGCTCAGGCCCAGCTGAAGCAAAGCATCGCTTCCAGTGTGGGACTGAGTCTATACTGTGCCTGCAAGAAATATGTTTGTAAAGTACAATATACAAAAATAAAGATTACCTCCTGGTATATGAAAGGTTTAGTTCCTGCAGAAAACCATTTAGTATTTAGATCTTTCAGCTTGTCTAAAATCGCCTTCACATCCCCAGGCCACATATGCTTGGCAGCATCAATCCGGAAGCCTGCCACACCAATATCAACGAGGTAGTTCATGTACTCCGCAACTTTGGAGCGTACATAGTCCTTCTCCAAGGCCAGATCAAGAAGGCTAACCAAGCGGCAGTCTCGGACCTATATAAAAATTCTGAAATGAAACATTTTTCACCTAATAAACTAAATGTGGTGTTCTACATACATTTTGAATTCTGTTATCTACATTACGATGCCAATATAAAACCTTCACTAGCCATTGTTCACCATGCATATCTTTGCCTTGGACAGTTATCTTGGACAGTCATCTACACAGAAGGAGCGTCAAGAAGTCTGCATTCACCTAGCTTACACAGCTGTAGGTACTGAAGGATTACAACAGAGAGTAAAAACATTAAATCTATAATCAGATTTTTAATGCAAGTATAAGGCAAAAATATGATAAATTATTTTTACTCCAGTGTATTAAGGAACAGATTTATTCCTATTTCAAGTGCACTCATTTCTTCTCTGATGTAGGAAAGATTTCTAGAAATTCATTCCTAAATATTTAAAAATCTTGAGTTATTATAGCCTTATGAAACACTAAACTCTTGTTTTCTGTCCCCTTTTTGCCTTTGTTTCCTGTAAATACAAAATGATGGGCATCAATTTTCATCAAAAGAATACTTTAAACATACACTGAATATACTAAAATGCTTTTTAAAATAACTTATGATGGGTTTCCATGGCTGTGCACGTCAGCCTGGAGAAAGCAAGGTGCATCAGCCTATGTTGCAAACTGTACTAAAGAACTGGCTATAAAGATGCTCCTTTAGAACTGCTCAAGAATTCAGGGACATTCAAAGTCTCCCCTTCTTCTGCCATTTCTCCAAAACCCCTCTCCCCTCAACTTAGACTCAGGAAAGATCAAATGCATTTGAAAGACCAAAAGACATTATTCAAGAAAGATAAGCATTTATCTTTATAGAATAATTTATCATTCTGTGGTAGTTTTAAAGTCCTGACCTCGTAATCTGATATAGAGGAACAGATGGGCTCCTAGGAAGAGAAATCTCTAAACAGAAGGTTGATTCTCAAGATTTTAGCATTAGTATTTTTCTTTATGAAATCCTAATCTCTCTCTTCTGAAACTGAGACCAAAGAAAACTTCTAAATTGCAATAAAAGGCAAAAAATAATTCTTACTTTTTTTTAAACACAAAAACCCTTCACAAGATAATCCCTAAATAGATTTTTTGAGCTTTAAAACTGTCTTTATAAAGTACCTAAGCACATTTGTCTAAATCTGAAATTGAGCCATTGGCTCAAGTAGAGCTATCCCTTTAAGAAGTAGTGTTCTCGATAGCAATGCTAACCTCTGTTATCAATTTGGATGGTTTTCCATGAAGGTTTTTGTTTTGTTTTGTTTTTAAAAAATGTCTGACAGTAAAGAGGAGCAAAGAAACCACAGCACAGGAACGGATGTACATGAAAAATATATTTATAGTTCTAGGTTTACCTGAGATATATCATGATAATTCTCAATGTCTCCACTTCTAGATTTACATTTGCCATCATTAAAGTCCCAGCCAGAATATGGCACAGCTGGAAAATCTTCAGTCTTTGCATTGAAATAGCTTCCACAAGTAGCATGGTTGCCAGCACCAGCATTAGCTCCGCACATATGGTTGATTACCACATCCACATAAATATGTACCTAGAGAACAGTATTCACATTTCAGTTTGAGAAAGCTACTTCCCACAGCACAACTAATTAACGTTCTCTCTCTCTTACCTCCTGCCCTATCCCCCCTATTTCTGCTTGCTTGCAATTATTTAAAATATTTCTCTTTTATTAACATATAGCAATGGTGATATAACATGCATCTCAACAGATAGGCAGAAAAAAATCCCCATCTTCACTCCAGTGCTACCATGCCTTCTCTTCTAAATTATCGGTTGTCTATATCCTTGCATTGTTAACACCAGAAGGTTTTCAAAGCACTTACTCCAACATTGTTGCACCTGGTCACCATGTCTCTAAATTCAGTTTCATTTCCAGATCGTGTGCACAGCTTGTAGCTGACGGGCTGGTATCTTTCCCACCATGGTTGCCAGGGGTCAGTAATGATAACATTTTCATTTGGAGGTGAAATCTGTGAATAAGATGGTGTCTCTTGGTAACAGGATACTGATAATGGTTTATTTGTTTGCGCAGTATTGTTAGAGAAAGAACATAAAAATAGAAAATCAGGTCTCTTTAATGGAAGACGCTTACAATACCTAACCCACATAGATCATCAGTATCCTCTTCTTACACTGTAGTGGGCTGGAAATAAAAGACTTAGGCCTGGACCTTCAGCAGGTAGAAACATACTATAAAAGTTATGTCCATGGACATAGTGTTCTAATTCTCTTTGTGAATGCAGGCCTCAAAGATTGAAAGAAGAGTCTGAAATCTGAAGGACTAGGTCAGTAGAGATAGCCCAGAACCAGGAAGGAACTGACTGCAGAACAACTGACTTAACATCCTGCCCTTAAAATTGATCTGACTTCTCATTTTTGTAATGTTTTGGATAAAAGCGTTCTTGACATGAGACTTGTCACAGTTTCCAGATAAGCTATACCTCTTCCTTTTATAGACTCTTTCCAGGATACTTTTCAGGCAACAATCTTTTGCTGCTACCTCCAAGCATCTAGGCATAACCACCCGATCCCACCATTTCTCACAAAGATCCCTAGGCTGCAGCCTACTTAGCTGCCACTCCTCTGTGACCAGCTCAGCAAGTCTGCATCTGTAAAAACTTTCTTTCTGAGACTCTGTCAGAGCATGGATTAAAAAGATATCCAAGCATATACCATAGTCTAAGAAATCAGTTTAAAATCAATCAGACCTGTGTGCCTGGAAGGAAGGTTGCAAAGAAAAGATGTATTATTTGAAAATTATGGGAAAGTTCTTGCTCAGGCCAACTTGCAAAATCCTGGGCTACAAGAGACAGGCAGACTTCTCTCACCAGTTTTTCCTGAGCAATCTGACAAACAAACTGAAATAATTTAAAAGGTGACTGCTCTCCAGCCATACTACTCCACCTACTAACACTACTGGTTCCACAGGAACACGCGTCTGTTGTTCAGATGGAACAGATTCACATTGACACACCTCCACCAGAACCTGTGTTCAGTTCACTTCTGCCTGCTCACCGCAGGTTCCTGCAAAGAAGGGTCTCTTAATGGCTTACTCTGACCCTAGGCTTTACAGAGAGAAACTTGCCAGTTTGGGTGAACACAATTAGCAGCCTTTTATATTTATTTATTTAAAACCTTCAGCACTTTGATATTCTCTCTGGAAGCCCTTTTTTCAGTCATAGTTTCATTTTATGTTTATCTAGCTCTTAAGAGCTTCCCTTGATTTAAATAATATCAAGCAGATAAACATAAGTTACTCTTCACAACAATAAAAAAAAGATTTAGCCAGTGATATGCAATTCTAATTCATCTAAATGTAATAGCACAGAGCGCAAAACATGCACTTTGGAGCGATGAAATAAATTCACGCTTATGTGATGATGGCTGAAGAATACGTTTGTCAGCATTTACTACTTCCATTACCAATTTCTATTTTTCATTTTCATTACCTGTCCTTCGGTGAATTGAACATTTTCTCTGAAAAACAAATTATCACCTATGTAGCAATTTTAGTACCTACTGATAGGAACAAACATACCTGAACTCCTCCAAATCCATTAGGAGCTAAATAGCGTTCACACTCAAGAGCAATATCCACCCAGCGCCACTCAAAGAGATGTACAATAGATGTCCTCCCAGAGAGAGTATTAGGGTTGT
Source organism: Ciconia boyciana (assembly GCF_034638445.1). Classification (NCBI taxonomy): domain Eukaryota; kingdom Metazoa; phylum Chordata; class Aves; order Ciconiiformes; family Ciconiidae; genus Ciconia; species Ciconia boyciana. Next base: position 23,257,153 of record NC_132940.1, on the reverse strand, counting down.
ACTGTGCCCAGCAAAACCCTACAATTAACAGAAGAAAATAGATACCCATCCTGTGCTCTGTGATCAGTTGCCCTCTTCTTACTGTCTATTCATGTTCCTGCAAGAGGATAAAGTACACATTACAAAATACACATTTAAAAGTAAATGCCCATCCAGCATCATGTTTATTTAACTTTACTTGATTGTCATTTTGTTTGAGAATTGGATTCTATCCAAGCTATATCAACCCCTCATACTAACGGTAACTTTCTTTTTCTGAAGTTAAAATTCAGATGTTGTCTAATACAGGCTGTCTCCAGTGTGCAAAAGTTGTACTTTTATTAGTATAAAGCCAAAAACAACCCCAAAAGGCAAAGGAGTATTTATATAGACCGAAATGGACATTTCATTTTTCATTTTAATGTATAATATTTTACATTCCTATTTATCCTTGACAGGCATCTTTTTTTCAATCTGTGTTACTATGACTTGGGCATATTTAGACAAGGCCTTGGAGAAGCAGCATGTTTCATATCATGAGTTGCCACGAAACCCCAGATATTTTGGAGGTCTAACATATGTGAGTCTGTCATTCATGATATGCACGACATCTATCATTCAAACAACAGCCCTAACACCTTGGAAGATCTCTCAGATATAGTCAATTCTGTACTGACTCAAAACCAGAAACACTAAATGTTTAATCTGTGTACACCTGTACAATTTGTGTGGAGATATTCTTCTTCCAGAGAACACAGGGCAATGGCATGCAGAGGTTAGAAGTGCTGTGAAGCTCCACAGCCAAGAAGTCTCCTTCTCAGTGCCCAGGTACACAGTTCTGCAAATGCACTGAAGGAGCTTTCCAGAGGAGGAAAACCAGCTGCATTACCTTCTGATAAGCTAGGCTAAGAACTATACTTCCCAATTCATATCGTATTTGTATTTACTTACATACGAACACAGATGACAAGCCTATAAAATTGCCTCTCCTTTTTCTCATCTAGAGAGAGATACAACTTACAACAAACCAGAAGTTAAACAACTATCAAGGTTTACATTACACTATTTAGGATCTCATTTTGCACTCTGCATGTTTAGAAGTTGATTTAGAGAGTCTGAGATACAAAGAAGTCCTAGAAGGAGCTCAGCCAAACAAAAGGCTGAACTAGTACTTCCCTTAAGTAACAAAACACAGAATCTTGTTACTTTCCTCTAAGTATCTATTCTTTGTAAAAAGCTATCTTAAGACAGAAACAACACAGGGCAAAGAGGGAGTGAGGCGATTCCTGGGTGCTGTCATACGGGACACCAAACACTTCAGTGAAGGTTTAAACATGAACACAAGCGTCTTCAGGTTTGCTACATGAAAGAAAGCTGCACCCTTTCCTGATATAATACACATTTGGGAATGCACTGCTGAAAACTCCAACCTGCTATGATACAGATACCCAAACAAAAGTTTATACAAAATCTTACATGATTTCTACAAAACAACCCTCATTTTTATTTCAAGGAAAAGATGATCCATATCTCTCAGTCAGTGGAGCTGCATTCTTTGGAGCAAATTCAAGCACAAAATATGCCAGTTTACACAGTGTAGAACCTGCCTTCCAGAGCCTGTTGCTATCAGCTGTCACTGTACTTCACAGGAAGCCAGAGTTATTTAGAATGAATCAATTGGTAAATTTAGCTTGTTTTTCTGCTTGTGAACAAAATAATTTTAATGAAATTATTTACTTGAAGATCTTCGGTAGAGTATACAGATATATTTCAGCCATAAGCAGTTGTTCTGTGTGCTTCCATTTTCATGAAAGAGTGCTTCTTTGCCCTGATAGGAAGAACATACCTTAACAGAAAACAAGCTAAGAAAGTTCAGTCTTCTCTGAGGAGAGAAGCCATTTATCAGATCGGCAATTTTTACTTACAGCAGTAAGTACACAAAGCAGTAAATGACACAAAGCAGTAAGAATAATATATTTTGACCCAATCAGCTCCAAGGTCTAGTGCTTGAAGAGAAAACTCAGTGTAGTTTTTCATTTCTTTGAAACAGGTTTACAGCTGCTCTGGCTTCAGTATAAGCAATGATAAGAGAATGGAGATGTTGAAATCCCCAACACACTCTGAAGGCTCTAGCTTCAAAACGCTTTTGAAACTTTGAAAAAAGTAAGAGGCCTGTATTCCTCTACAGAAGAAAAGAGAGCACAACTGATTGCAATTCAAAAAACATGAGAGAGAATTGTTTCTGAAGAATGCTGTTGCTGTCTTGGACAACCTGAGAACTCAGGTCCGCTTGTCTTCTGCTGGGTTAAAGTCTGTGGTATGAAACTCAGCTGCTATCTCCAAAATACTGGCAACAATATTTAAATTTGTGAGAGGTTTGATGCAGGCCTGCTGAAGCTTCCGATGTTAAAGGCTGTTACAGGAAAGTAGTTTCCATGTGAACTTCTAGTCACTCCCCACAGAACTCCCCTCAGCAGCTGCATGCTTCATACAGACGAAGCAACTCCGCTTCGGCACCTCCTTCAGACACACAGCACTGCCCCTCGCACAACTCTCGTCAGGAGCGGCTCTACCGACCACAAATCCTGCCGCGCCTCTTCAGCGCACACGGGCAACAAACATACCGACAGCAAGAAGCAGAACTTCATACGTACACTTCGGGGCTCGCCTGTGTCATTTTCAGCGGACTCCAACACCACCAGCCCGCCCGCCGCCGGGGCAGGAGCGACGGGAGCCCAGCCCCTTCCGCCGGGGAGCGGGGGCGGGGCGGCCTCCGCAGCACCGCCCGCCAGCTCTGCCGCCCGCCGCGCCCGAGGAAGCCAGCTCCAGCCCCTCGCCAGGTTCCCCAGTGAGAAACTGTCACGTGGTAAACTAAACTGGTTTATCTAAAAGCTCTGTATTACACGTGATTATGTTGATTCAAGTATATATCCAAATATGGAATATATTTGTCCTCAAGCTTTGAGAAAGGAAATATCTCTGCATATACACTTATCTTTTTTTTTTTAAAGTATTTTTGTCTTTGAGTATAGCACCACCTTGCTGTTATTCTACTTCACTGCTTTGAAAATTTACTTAGTTGGGCTTTTAATTCAATATTTTAATAGCTTGGTTCTGTACTTGTAACTCAACATGGGTGTTAGGACATATTGCATGTTTCCTCTATTATATACCTTTTTATGTGCAATAAACTGAGTCAAAGCTTTGCAAAGTGTCTCCATCCAGATATAGACTAAAAATGCAGCAGCACAAGGAAGGGTTCCACATCTTCAAACCCTTTTGGGGTTTCCCATCTTTGAACCCTTTGGCTACAGTGGATTAACTAGCATTTTCTACTTCAATGTTGCTACACAGTGGCTTTGCCATACCAAGTAACAGACAGAGCCTGTCATTATCAGAATGTTGTTTCTTTTCTCTGGGAACAACCAAAACAACAACTAGAGTAAATATTTGTCTGTATATAACATAAAACGATCTCATGCCAGAAGCTGCTTGCTAGGCTGGAGTAAAAGACTCGGGTAGGAGTCACAGGACTCAGGTGTTTGTCCTACAATAGAAACAGCAGCAACATAAGCTACTTAAGGAAACCAAAGTATTTACAATGGCAAATGTGTTCTCTTCAGTCTTGTATCAAGTAGGAAGTTACATTTAAGGAAAAAAACTGGAAGCAGTTGGAAATGTCCTAGAAAATAATAAAGGAAAAGTGATTCTCAGTTTGCCATTAGGTCCCCTCTTAGCTGTCAACTTCCAAAGATACACAGGGATAACAAAGATGCAAACTATGTAACATGTGGAACATCTTAGCAAATTTCCCAAGTTACTATTGTCAGGATAATTTATCCAGAAACTGTTCATTTCTGAATGCACCTGAACTCCACTTTGCAGATGACATTATTTTTACCTTCCCAACCCCAAAATTTATTTTCGCTACCATATAGTGAAGTCCTTAAAATTCAAAGTTTTTGAGGAAAAAAACACCCAGAAGACTGGAACTGAAGATGATCCTTATATATCAAGCTCACATTGAGGACACTGGAGAAATGTGCATGCTTTTTTAAAATCCGTCTCTCTAGAATTAAAAGCATATTAGAATGACCTTCTGAATTTGGCTTTCAAAGAAAATTCTGACCAGGCATACAACTCACATTTATATATAGAAAATAAATCTAATTTGGCCTCTGCTATCACAAAATCTTTGTTGTATCAAGGAGTCAATTTATACAAGAGCACTACAGTAAAATTCATGATTATTACATTATCTGAGTCAGCCTCACCTTCAACATTATAGTGGTATGAGTATATTCAAAATTTAATTAAATAAGAAATGTTGCTGTGTCTATATGCCATTAGCCAATGAAGAAATATTGTGAAATAAGCCTGTATTCACTGCTTATGTGCGATCTTGGAGCCAGCCCTAATGACTTGTTAAAAAAATAGAGGTCATTTGACCTGAAATATCAGATCAAACAGAACAGATATTCCAAGGGAAAGAAAAGAAAAAAAAAAAAACAAAACCCAGCAGAAATGAGTATACAAAAACCCAACTGATTTAAGGGAATGAAAGCTTTGCCTTCTGACCTTAAAAAAAGTTCTCTCAACTGGATTGCAGAAGTTTCCTTGATAGATTATCAGTATAGGATAGTGGGAAGTATGTTTTATTTGTTCTTTAATAATATAACCCCACCAAGAACACAGCTTATCTTTATTCATAGTGGAATGGCCACAGAACACTCAAAATTTATTTTTTTTTAAAGCCACTTTTTTCTCTCTTTTAAGCATCATAAACCATTCAGAGGTTCTCATAAAACTTCCTCTCTCAGTGTATTTTTCCTGGCCTACTACTCCAAATACAGGCAAGATAAACTAATGAACAGCTACACAGTCCACAGGGGAACACAGCAAATAAGCTAATAAGAATTCCAGTAAAAGCATTTTAAAAGTAATCTGCTAAGCCAGTTCATATCGAAAAAACAGCAAAGATACACTTATTTTGGTCCAGCAATCAATACTAGCTATTTAGACTGTTTGCGGCTGGAATGATGACAAAAGTCTTTACACCAGCCTGTTACCACACCATCAACTATGAATTACTATTTTATGGAATAATTTTCTCCTTAAATCCATTGGACCCTCTTGCCAAGTAAATGACATTGCAACGTTTCCCACGTGGTTTTGTATGTAACAAATCTTACTATGTGACCTCCACAGCATTGATTTTTATTAAACACAGTTCAACAGGGCAAGGACCACACCTACGCTGGTTTAACACTGTTTTAACTGCTACTCTTGTTTTAATGACTTTAGTCTCACTAATGGTATTTTTCAAGATGTGGATGAACAATAAAAGTTAATTACTGAGGAAAAAACAGTGCCTAATTTCACAGTACAAATTCATGCCAGTGCACTAGTCCTGCTTAGTCTCAAAGACAAGAAAAAGATGTACGCTAAAATAAGATTATCCTTTGATTTTCTTATCTTTTTACCCTGAAACACTAACAGCTAAACATCACACTCAAGGAGGAAAGAATTCACTCTGGTGCATATGAATATATACTCTGAATCATCTAGAACATGCTGCACAATTACAATTGGATTGTTTACCTTTAAAAAAAAAAATAAGGTGTCTTCCTCCTCCTTCCTGCTCCCAAACCCCACAACAAAACAAAAGCCAAAATGGAGAGAAAGAGGCAAAATGGGCAAAATGAAGAGAAAGGAAATAATTTATTAGAGACTTCACAAGCAAACTAACGTACATTTATCATCATGTAAGTCTTGTGACAGTTTAAACGTGTCTGGAATCTTTAAGATGAGAAAACTTATACTCTGCCTTAAATACTTTAGAAATGCTACTACGCACAGTTCAAGAGTCCCGATGATTACACTGCTTCTTCCCTCAGCTTGATAATACTTGAAAGAGATGGAACACAAAAGGGACCTGGAACATCACAAAGGCATGTTAAAAGTAAGACCAACCAGAAAATAGTAGTGTTGTGCTTTCTTTTGTCAACTAAATTGAAAGATGCTTAGTATTTAGAAAAGTGCTGAATATCTGAAAAAAAATCTGACTTAATAGATACAGGCTGTATTAATTTTATATTACAGTAAGTTAAACGATAATGTAATATGAAACCCACAAGAAAAATGTAAGTCACTGGCAACAACACTACCTCAGTGCAGAGAACAATCTAAAAAAAAAAACCAACAAAAATGTAGCAGCGATGAATAGTTGGTTAATAGTTCAATTCCAAATACTTCATTGCGAGATATTGTTAGATTTTCTTCTCTATTCAAAAAAGAAAAAAGTAAGGAATGTACAGACTAAGTCAACTACCGATTGTTTCTTATATACCAGGACAACAGTAATCATCAAATGATCTAAAATACTGGTCAACTCTTTAATATTATTAAGAATTGCTCTGCAACATATTTTAACCAATGTATTATTATTATTATATTTAAAGAAAAACCAAGCAGACACCCTCTGTGTTAGCTCAGCACAGCTCCACACACATCAGTGGAATACTTCTAGCTCATACAAGCTAAGGAATTGGACCACAAATTACCAAGTTATATGACCTTTGAGGAAGAAGGTGGAGGCCACCTTTTAAGACTAGAAACCTTCATTGTGTCTATTCACGCAACACAGACAACTCATTGATTTTCTTTTTCCCCTGAAAAGGTGCCCTTTGCTTTTAAAATTACCAGATTAGTTCAAGCTCTAAACCATGTAAACTCCTCCCCACACCTACTCTATACGAAAACTTAGATGTAGTTGAGTGCTACGGGAAACATTGCACAAAAAAAGGATACAACAAGAAAGGATACACTCTGCATGACAGTATTACTGCAGTATTTACGCAGGAATGTTTCTAAAGAAGAACAGCAGAATGTGGTTTAATTTTACTTGATTCTCAGTATTGCATACACATAACTTTATGCTACCTATCAAAAGCAAATATGCCTCTCTAATAAAATACAGTTTGACCCCTTAAGAGATTTAATGAGGGCTGATGAGTCCACCAGCACTAAACTCCATATTCAAAAGTAAATACATTTTTTGATAACTTGAACTACTAGGACAACACCAGATTTTTCTGTCTCATTAATTCTCCTTCAAGTCTTTGCCATTTTAGAGACTCACTTTTTCCATCAGGTCCAAAACCCAATCATGTTTCCATTCAATGCAGGCTTTCAAGTCACTTCTTCCCTATGAAGAAGCTGGAGACCTCTCAACATCAGTTTCTTCTACATAACCTTTCTCCCAAAAAGTTGTATTTTAGCTACAGAAAAAAATAGTCACCCCAAATACTAACTGAAATTTTTGCCAGTCTATCAAGAAAAAGATATTTCAGCCAGCAAGGAGGTACATAGTATTTTTATAAACCGTATGTATTATTTTCCTCTACAAAGGATAAAACCTTTATAGAGAAAACACTAAAAAAATAAAAATATTTGCAATAACATTCATGAATTTAACATGGCTTCTTCCTGTTTAAAAATAATCAAAAGTTTAACTTATGTCAATTTAAAAAATAAAAAAGTTGTTAAAAAATAAAAAAGAACAATAACATTGAGACACAGGATACAGATCAAATTTGAAGTCCCTCAAATGTTTGCATAAACTTGTTTATATGCATATTTATGTTTCAAATGAGATTCTGACACTGTTCTTTCTTACGGACTCAGATTTCTATCATGAAATTTTGCATCGTAAATCAGCATCCATCAGAATATTCTAGCAGGAACAGGAAAACATAGTCATGCAGAAATAGGGTTCAGTTTCATCATTAGTTGGGAAGTGAAATAAATATTTTTAATTAAACCTCATGGATCCCTAGAAATCTGTATTAGTCTATGGCACATTCAGTGATCTTTACATATAAATGGTCAAGGTAAGGAAGAAGTTCTGCCCATGATACATTAAACCAATGACACCAAGGGAACTCATGTAAGAGTTTCAGGTGCACAAATAAGTCTTGCATAAGTACGTGTTTGCTCACTCTAAAAAAAGCTTCTGAGTTGACCATCAACATGATTAATAACCAAATAAGCACCTCGTTATTTTCTTTCTGTAATTCAAGTATTATTTAGCCTGTTTAGCGTAGTCAGAATTAGTTTTAGTGTACAAAATTAGTTGGAAAGACATGGAATTCCTAAAAGAATAAAAGTGTTCAGACTTCATTTATAAGGTTTTCCAATAGCTAAAACACTTCCAAGTTTCTTTTTTGCATTTAAAGAAATGTTAGTAATTTTCTACTTATTAGACACTGGATAAAATAACATAAACACGAGGTTTTTTTCTAACAAGGAAGGAGTAAGAAACAAGACTGAAACATTCCCATAAACCATTGTTCCTAATAGAATACTTTAGCCAAGGCTCATTTGTCTCTTTTCAGTGACCAATACAGAAAAAGGCTGTAAAAGTGATCTTTAATTTGATAAAATAAAATACAGATTTTGCAAACCACAAATCAGTAATTCAAAACAGGAACTAGTAAGACCAAATAGCACCTCAGAAATGAAGGAACCAAGCTCAAATATAATCTGATGAAAAAATCCTCAGACAATTGACAGAACAAGAAACCTACAATTGAAGTAACTGTTATAAATAGAAATACTACCCTCACAACAACCATACTGCAGGGTCTCCAATTTTTAAAAATCCAAAACAGCTGTTCACATCCTTTATTTCAAACTTCTGGTTTTTTTTCCAAAGTAACAATGATCAAAACATCCAGATTAAAAACACATCATGGATTAAGTAGAATGTTTCAGAAGCATTCAGCCTAAGCTTTGAGTTCATTTGGTTTTAGGTGGAGGCATAACCAGTGATTCCCAGCTGTAATCTGTAATTAAGTTAAATGCCCTTTAAATTTGAGCTAGCTGATCTATCAGAGGGTGCAGATTGAGCAATAAGTGCTTCTAATTCTTGCACCAGTTACATCACATGCTAATTTGAGACAGTTCACTACTCAAATGTTTTTAGGCCATGAAACCCCTCAAAGTTAAATTAGAGCTGATTTTGCTTGAGTTAACTCTTATACAAAGCAAATACTTAAGACTAAGCAGTAGTGAAGTAAAGCTATATGATAGGAAATAGAGTTAAATAGTGATTACTTTCTGCTAAAAGTTACTTTCCCATCAAGTTTAGACAATAATGCCAAAAATCTGGACCTATGCATTCCACAACAAAGGAAGCCTTGGTCAACGCAACATTATGTAGCACTTTCTGACGCAATATTCTTCCCTAAATCAGACAAGTTTAAAGGATGCTGCAACAGCACTAAGATCTCATTTTCCAAAGTTAGCAAAGCCAAAGGTCCTTTACAGAGCTAGCAGAAGGGAGTTTATTGCTGAAAACTTCTTCAGGATCACTTTACAATGGCAGGGATGGAAGGGAAGGAGAAGACAGGGAACTCTTTTCAAAGGCAAAACCCCAGAAGATTACTAAAAGGTAAGTGGTCCGATTCCACAGAATTATTCTCCTTAGCTCCCCAGATTAAGGATTAGAAAAACTGACAACTACCCTAGGATATCAGGATTAGGGAAATGGCAGTCTCTGAGTTTCTAAACAGAGGAAGAAGCACCATTTTAAATTTACACCAGCTATATACCTTGCATTCTGGTTTTCTGATATAAGTGCACATTTAAGAAAATAAAATTGTATGGAACATTGCCCCTCCACCACCACTATTCCTAAAGAAGCCATTAAAAAGATAAATAAAAACAAACAAAAAACCCTAACACAACAAATGAATGAAAAAGCCCAGCCTATTTCTTTATTTTTATTTTCAGGCAGCGAATCCATACCTTGTGCAGTGTTCTACTTTTTTCTTTTCCCTTCATTGGCATCCTGTTTTGGCCTAGCTGAACGAGCAAATTGCTGAGATTCTGTTAAGGACTACAAGTGTCAATCATAAACAGAAGCCAATCAAGAAGCAAAAAAGAAGCATTATTTCAGCAAAAGATATCTTAAAAAGTGGCCTTTATCTGTGAATCAGTTCTACTACAGTATTAAATATTATAACAACAGTGTCTATTAGTCAAAGATTAGAACCTCACTGATCTGCAGTACAAAAAATTTTGAGAGCGCCTCTCCAAGATCTTACAATACTAAGTAAATAAGGAGGACTAACCGGGAACGGGTTAGGTGTAAACAGAGTAACTACAGCAGGATAAATGCTTGATATTTACAATCCTCCATCCCAGCATGTTAATTCTGTAACTTTGATGTCTCAGTAGGTATTTGGGAAGAAAAAAAGCTAAAAGGAACAGAGGTTGGGGTGAACAAGAGTACAAAGAAAAGGAAATAAACTATGAAACATTTAAGTGAAAAATAAGAAAGGACTTATAGACAAAAAACAGGGCAATGCAATAAAAAAAGTGTAAAAATCCTAACATGTTAGACAGGCCCAAAAAGTAACTGACAGTTCCAGCTGGAGAAGCGGTCTACATAGAGACTACTGACCCTGACAGGAACATTTCTTTATGTTCCTAATTCTGTAAACACAGGCTTAACCAAGTCAAAAAGCCTACTTAAATACAATGGTCATACAAGCTAAATTATCTTTTGTATTGTGTTTGTGGGATCAAAGAGCTAAGACCAGAGAAGAAAATTTTATTGTCTTAAATAAAGCACATTTACTTTCCTATTTCAGAAGAGGTGCCTCTATATATTTTTCAGTTATCATAAAACAATAGTACACAATGCTATGCTGCCTGGTTTTCTTAAGGCATTTCCTCTTTCCATAGATTTCTAATAAGTAGAACACTATGACAGCAAAACTAGAGATTGACGGACAAAGAATATAATGTAAATGTTTGAAGAAAAAGATACAACCACCATGGGTTTTTCAAATAAGACGTATCCATTTGCTTCTTTTAAAGCTTTAGCAGCTGCTTTTTCATTAGGAAGTCCAATGAAAGCCTGTCCCTTCATACGGCCTTCTTTCATCAAACGTATATCAAACCTAGAGGCAAATTTGAGAATTGGGAATGACTAATGTTTAACCACACTTTCATATTTCACAGTACAAGTATAATTCTCATGCTTCAAGTTGGAGAAATAGCAGAAAGGGGAGCAGAGCCTACAAGCACGAATTATATCATTGGAGACCATTTTGCCTGGGGGAGCCATTTAGTAAAAAGTGACATTAGACTGCAGGATGGCAAATTGGTGTGCAACTGTAGTAAATATGACATATGCAAAATGATCAGACATACACAATCATCCAAACTCTTCATCTGTGTCACTCAGCCAATAAACAGTAAATTTGGTAACGAAAATATAAGGGCAAAATAGTAGGGTCTTCAGACACTGTTCAAAAAAAAAATTATATTTCTGCACTTGTGATAAATGAAGATTTTCAGATGAAATGCATTTTTTCTTTCTACAGAAGCAGAAAGAAAAAAGTAAAGATGACTTTTTTAAATCACAATTTTCACCAGTATTACAGAAGTTAACATAACAGGCTTAATTTTAACCAAGTACCAAATTAACTTACATATTTCGTTCCACTTCTGACTGGAAGTCAACGTATCTTCCAAAAATGAACTTGAGATCCTGAAATTAAAGGGTAGGTATAAGAGGAAAGCTGATAAAAAGCCCTTTTGTTAAATATTTAATTTGCTTGTTTACCTACCTTTTCTTGAACTTGTTTAGCTAAATTCTTCACATATATCCTGCAATTTGGATCACCTGGCTCATAGTTTTTGAAAACAGAAAATTTTTCCATTTCTTGAAGACAGAAAAACAGACATTGTTTCAGCTCATTTACTTACTTTGTATTTTTACTTGAGTATAAAATAACTAAATTTAATATATGATCAATTAATAAAGGAAATATTTATTTAAACTATTCGTTGCAACAAATCAAATAGCTGTTATTAGATAATTTATTCTCACAGTAATACCTTCTCTAGAAAGTTTGTTTTTTTCTAGATCCCTTCTAGAAATAAATTCTGATGGTATTTCATCATCCTCCTCTTCAGTTTCCATTTTATCATTTGAGCTAGGAGCTGGGAAAATCCTTCCAAAGCCTGTATTATTGATTTCTTCTGTGGTTGCATAAAGGTCTGAAATTTCAACACATTATATAAGTGGTTTATATGTTTATTCACAAGAGGATCAACAGCAAGCAAAAAAGTATACTCCTTCAGTAACATTTTAATATAGTAGACTTTGTAAAGCAATTTGAACACATCCTTAAAGAAATGTGTCTTAACCCCTGATATGACAAACACACCTGCTCTACATGGTCCTATAAAATCAACCGTACTACAAATAAAAGCCATGGCACATGCCAGTTAAGGTAAAACTAGCCTGGCTGTTCAAGCCTGTATCCATCTCAATGGTTTATCTAATTTTCATTCAAAGAAACTGGTTATTACTGTAAAGTACCAAGAAACACAGACTGACCATAACCCTATAAGAAACCATCACACCTCATTGCTATTATCGCCCAGCATTTTTATAGTAGATAATCAGTGCATCACAGAGAAGGAGCTGGCAATCACTTGAATGCTGCTCTCTAAGAGCTGGAAAAGGAAAATCTGAAATTAGCCTGATATATTCAATTACACTATGTAATACTGAGAATGCATTTGTAACATATATGCTAAAAACACCTTAACATTTAAAAGAGTGCAATTCACCATAAACCCACAGATGACATAGGAGAGAAAGAGACTTTTAAAATCCTCTAGATCCTTTACTGTACCAAAACAGAGTTCTGTGCTTTAACATGGGAAAAACAGCAAATGCAGACAAGATGCAAGTTGGTGTTCTTAAACAAACCCTGATGTATACTATTTCTGAAAGCTCCAATGCAAAAGAAGAAAATAAAAGAATTCCCTGGCCTAAATTTCAGCAGCTTTCTACACACTGAAACCACATGAATTTAATATTAAATACATTTGAATTATGAACTCTCTTACCATTTCTTTCTTCTTTTTCTGAGTTTATCTGAAGAACAGCTGGGATGTCAGTAGTAATATGGAACTCGATTTTTTTATGACCTACATGCTGTGGCTGCTCAAAGACATCTGAAGGTGACAGTGTAGGGTGCAAATTACTGTTTAAGACAACAACATGTTAATTAAAGATTCACACACTGATGAATGCATAGCCAAATACAAGATTTCTTTCAGACATTTTATGCTATTGTTTACCACAAATACATGACTTCTCCATGTCATAAATTTCACCCAATACAGTTCAAGTTGATTAAAACACTGCAAATACAGTAGGTATGGCTGGCAGTGAGAGCAAAAACAAGAATTACATACCACATTACAGGTTAGACAGGCACTTATGAAAAACTTTATCAGTAACTTAAATACAAAAAATAACTGGCCTTGCTGCTGCTCTTACATAGTATATAAAATATACCAAATTTTCAAAAAATATAGCAAATCACTTGGAGGAAGAAGGCTACTAGTAAAAATGCATTCACAATTGATCATCACTACATAGAAATATTACACTGGTGTCTACTGTGCCATAGTACTGCATTTTCAAAAACCAAGCTTATTTTAAACCAAATCAGTTTTTATCCTTCCAGTACCATCCTTTTTTTTATTATTTTAAATACTTATTTTAAGAAGTATCCCAAACAATAAATCCAGATTGCTTCTGTCAGGGCTGTGATATGAAATTGTTTCTCTTTTTTATGAAAAAGGGATTTTTATTAGTTTGATAGCAAGAGAAAGACAGAGCTTGAACCACGCACACTTTACAGATTAAGGTTCTTGAGCAGACTTGAGTTCAAATTATATGAAAATTTGGACCTTTAGAGCAATAAAGCCAAGCATGAGGATAAAGGAAAACCAACTCCACTACCAAATTTACGTATCAGTGAAGAATGCTTGCTTTAAAGCAGTAACACTAAAGCAAACATGATACTGAGAATGCCATTTAGTAAAAGGAATAATCTTCTGATAAAGTGCAAAAACCACAGAAATATTACAAACCTGTGCGGAGTACACACGGGAACATTCAATAAGTCTTTAATTCTTTGCTTTTTTCTAACACCACGCCTCTTTGTGTTTATTGGTCTTTTAGGCTGAAGGGTTGCTAATTCCATCAACTTGGTCATTCTATTTAAAAAAAATATTTAAAAAGAACCAGTGGTTTACAGTTTATTTGAAAATACTCATTTTGAAAAGCCTTCCCCCTTCCTTAAGGCCCTCGAAATACAACTTTTCAGAATATGGTTATAAATCTAGCTACCTTACGACTGAAACTACATTAATAAACTATAACACATAGCAAATGGATATACACAGAGCACTTAAATGACCGATCAACATCATAGTGAGTTCAATGATGCCCCTTCCTTCCCCAGGCATGCACCCCTTCCTTCCCCAGGCATGCACCCCTTCCTTCCCCAGGCATGCACCTGATTAGGACATCAAAGCTGTAGAAACGCTAAGAAGCCCCAAGCTGAACCTTTTTTTGTAATACTATTTCCACTCAACAGGAGTGCCTTTTTCGAAATGCATGTATTTTTCTGAATATTGCATAGGGACTTTCTGATTTACTTTTCAGTTTAAATAGCAAATAAAATTGCTTATTCATTTAATATTAAAGATTAAAAAAAATAGCTATGATGTAATTCAGTCCCAAAACTGCAAGAGAATCCTCAGCACACACAACCTCCCATTATTATTACTCCTAGCAATACACACTGATGTACAAAGAACATTTTGGAAGTCAGAGTGCACATATGATTCAGGCCGAGTAGTTTACTCAGTAAAGATGTGGAAAAATGAAGAATCAAGAAAAAAACCTAATTATTGCTTCCTTGTATCTGCACTCTCTCTTCATTCTGAGTTTTTGTTTTGTTGGGTTTTTGGACATTGGAACAAATTATAATTTGCATACCATTTGGCCATTTTCCTTCTCTTACTGTGATTCAAAACACCACTGTCCTTCTGTTTTTAAGTCACTCTGGAGCTTCCTTAAGCATCTGAAAAGATTATCTATATACTGCAAATACTAACAGATTCCACCATTTGCTGAACTAGAAGCTAGAAAAGTAAGAACACCACTTTAAAAGAGCCCAAAAGCTGGCAAATGACTGTAAAATGCATACCTCTCCTTTTCCTCCTCATTATCACTTTCATATTCTGATTCATCTCCACTAGATAGTTGCTCTTCCTCCTCTTCAGGCAAAGGAGGCTCTTCAGGAGGCAGTGGTGGGATTGGAGGAGGTGGCACAGGCACTGGTACATACTCTTCATACTAATTATGGGGAAAAAATTAAAGTAACTAAACCTTTTAAGAAAAAAAATTGCCTATCTTGTTTTCCTTTACATAATAAAAACAGACAAAGCAATAAATCAGAAGATGACAAGAAGCATTTTTTTGAAGTATGTTTATAGGGATCTAGATGCTATTTTGCTAAATTACTTTACTAATGAAAACTTTCCACAAGAAAAAAAGATTTGCTGTTTCCTGAAGTGTAACAGTAAATGTTTTCATTCTTCTAATTTGAGGAGTTAAAAAAAAAAATAGCAACCATGGCCCCGGGTTTTTACTTTGCACTCAGCTTTAAGGACTATCCTGAGAAGAATATGGTCAAAACATATGGGAGGAGGCCTAAGCTCCCAAGCCATCTCAGTTTCTACACTGAACCTTCCACCACCTATCAAACTTACATTTCTATTTCTGTAAGGAGTGAGGATTTCATGAAAGGAATCAGTTTTTTTCATTGAGACTGCAAAAAACACAGGTAAGGAATTCCCTATGTACAAAATCATCTCCAGCCCCACTTTCAACAATCTTACTACACTTAATAGCTACTTTTATGTACCATCAGTTCCATAAGGCACTGACGTCTTCTGGCATTAGAAATACTCTGTGCCCTTTAGAAACTGCTCTAGGAATTTCAAGGACTGGCTTCTCACCTTACTACTCTTTTTTGCATGACCATTAAATTCACAGTGCTTAACCTGGCCCAATACCAGGCAACGAATAAAATTATTCCCAGGAAAATCAGTGTGAATTAATTTGATAGATTTATTTCATAGTTTTCTTTACTAGCTAGCTCCCCTGTTATTAGAAGCAGGTGTTCTGTTAGGGAAAACACAAAGCGTAGTGGAGCACAACTTCACTATATCCAAATACTGTAGCTGTCACTATTAATGCAAGTCCTCACTTGCTCCATCTTCCACTGGCAGGCAGTTAAACCACTATCACAGCAACAGAGAACTGAGACCACAGAGCTGGTATTTCTATTTCCCTTCAGAAACAGCTCCCCCTAAGCCTCTGCCAGTTTCCTTCAACCCTGCCTCTTTCCAAAAACATCCTGGAGACAGAGCAAGTTAAATCCAAAAGCGCTGTATAATCTCATTAACAATCTGAATCTAATCAGAACTCCAAAGAAACACACAGCTCAAAGAACTGAACACATCTTTGTAAGGCAAAGGGCTAATGGTATTATTTATTTCCTGTATCTGTACTATGATGCTGTAACCTCCCTTTTTTTTATACTCAACAGTTTGAGATATTCCAGTGCTACTGTCATACATGTACATTTCTTTGTTCCAAATATAGTTAAAAAGATTTCTTTAGAAGACAAACATGCACATCTTACCCAAAGAAATGCAGCAGTATTTGCTATCCTCTAGAAATTTCTCTAACTTTTAGAAGTTTGAACTTAGATCTCCTACCACATTGCTAACATTTTAAATTGTGAATCTGTTTTACAGTACTTAAAACATATACTAAAAAAGTTACCATGGGAGGGCGAGCAGTAATTGGTCCAAAAGGTGGAGGAAGATTCATTTTATTCATAAGATGAAGTACCTGAAATGATTCAAGATAAGTAAGATTTTCTCTAAAAAAATAAATAAATGAAAATAGTTCCTTGCTAGGTATCATAGCCGATAACTTCTGGCAGGTGTAAATCAGCACAGTTTTAATGAAGACACAACTACATTGGTTATTAAACAATGTGAAAGCCTGCACTTAAGATCCAACACGAATGGTAAATATGAGCAACACCCTAAAAAGGCTGATCAAAAAAAATAAAGCATCTTCTCAGAATGAAATTCCAAGTACTCAAGTCACATCTAATTAGGAAGATAATACCCAGTTAAGTCTTCAGTGTCAATGAAGTTACTTCTGGTCAAGGAAATCTTATTATCTCAACATAATAAAAATTAATGTTGGTTAACACTATCACAGGAAAACTAACTTAATATTTATTATGACAAAAATTATTTCCGTGGATAATTAAAAGAGGAAAAAGGAGATGTTTTTATATTAATCTTTCTTTTTTTGCTGTTTTTTTACTTACCTGGACATAAAATTTGGGCACGCTGGCCAAGGCATTTGCTATATTTGCTAGAATTGTACTTGAAGGTGGTGGATACAAATATTTGAGGCAAGAATTGATGGGAAATGTGAGGCTGAGGAAAAAAGATTTTAAAAAGACATCTTAACACCATTGCCACATAACGACTGATAATAATTAATGATTATTAGAGGTTTAACTATTCATTACATCTGAAGTATCACTGAAATACTATTATTTCCCGTAGAACAGTTTTGGGCCGCTTACATTATGTCTTTAACATCAGGAAGCAGTCCCCTAATTCATGACAGACTTACTGGGCTTGGGCATAATGAAAGTACCAACACATGCAGAAAGCCTAAAGCACACAGAAACAATCAACATGTCAAAAACCAAAAGCACAGCATAGCACGCTGTACAAACATCATAAACTCAATGCTCAAAGTGCTGGATTTATTAGCCCAAAAAGAAATTTATTCTTCATGTATGCAAAAATGCAAATGGGAGAAAAAAGAACAAGAAACCTCTGGAAAAAAAAAAAGTCAACAGTATTCTGCTGTTAACACTGGGACAACCTACCCAGTCCTCAAACTCTTCCTGAGAAAGCAATGCATAGTGCTAGAAGGCCAATATGCAATCCACAACTTCACAACTCAAAGCACCAGTCACTACTCAGCTGTGAGGGTTCTAAACTTGAAGAACTAAAATTTCATCTTTATGACAATTCCTACAGCTATGCATGTAGAACACTAGCAGACTATGAAACAAAACAAGAGAGAACGCAGCATACTACATTCTCTCTTGTTCAACAGTGCATAACACTTATTTCAAAATAAACTGTAACAGAATAAAATAATTAAAACAAAAAAAAAAACGCTAACCCATGGTTGGGTGCAATTCCATTCTCTATTTTAACACAGCTTGGTTCTTTCTTCTCTTCTTCTTTCACTGGTTCTTCTGAACTGAAAATTAATTTAGCATTAATTAAAACAGGGCAAAATTTAAGTGCCTTACATAATATATGAAATATGTTTAATCTCATCTATTTAAAAAATGTAAGAAATAGATTAGTATAGTATTTTTAACATCTTTAATCAATGGCATTACTACAGCCATTATTAATTCTTAAGAATTAATACATGTGGATAATTATAGTAGCCAGACTTCTAAAATAAATATTTATGCAGATTTAAGTATGTCTCCCTATATTCAAACACTTCTGACTTAAATCTACTAACAGGAAAAGAACTAAAATTATTTCATGCTACTCTCTGTTCAGAGACTGTATAAAATCAAAGGTATTAAATTACTGATTTGTTCATATTCAGAGAGTGGAATAAATAACTTAAAACCTCTATAGCTGATTTTAATTAATCACTATCACATAGCTTCTATCACTTACGTTACATATTACAGAGGTAAACTTAAAAGCCTAACTATGCAACTTATTTTTTTAAGTAAGTACTTGACAGACAATTGAAACCCAAACTATCACAGTTCTTGGTCACACTAGCATTAGGATTCATGGACTTTTTTTAATTTTTATTTTTAAATATTACATATTCTTTAACTATTTGAAGAGAGACTTAGACAGCTTTATGGTTGTTCTGCTCATGCTTCAAGCTAGATACAGGCAAATCAGCTCCAGTTTAGAAGCCAGTGGCTATAATAGTATAGTCTTATACAGTTATACTAGCAGGTGTCAGTTCTGCCTGACTCTTGATTAGATTAGAAAGAAACATCAGGAAAGCATTGCCTGCACTATTTAACAGCAAAAGAAAATTATAACCCTGACACAAAAAGTAAGTAGAAGAGTCTTTTTTAAACACAGGGAACCTGTGCAACACAGAGGTCAGCTTACGCAGACTGGAGTCTTGCTCTGTAAATGAGAACAGGACCATCTGCTGATTAAAGATATCAGTAACTATAGGAAAAAGGATAGTGATTATTTCATGATGATACTGAATGAAACAATACTAATGGGAAGAATGCAATCACTTATCTATAGATCTGAACCTGACTGTTAACACTTCTAAATGGTTAAAATTTATCCTTTGACTTAACAGTACTAAGAAAGTATCATGAATATGGAATTTCCTTTCCTTGACCACAAACATAGAAACTAAATTATTATGCACATACCTTTTACACTCCTCTGAGACAGAAGGCTGGCTAAGTACCTGCACATTATCTTGCTCCTTCGCAAATTCAACAACTAAGGTGTGACCTAAAAGCTTCAGCTGATGCAGTCTTGACAAAGCCTTCAAACAATTATAATAGAGAAAAGAAAGAAAGGGAAGAGGAAAAACATCAGAATTATTTCAAAGCATAACTGTTTTTTCTTTGGTTGGTAAACTAGCCATCAGATGCAGTCACAACTGCCTTAAGCCAGGTCTGTGCCACTACAGACACAGGTAGTTCTACACCGTTCCTGCCTTCAAAGCCCTGCTTCTAGCAGCCTCTTTCCTGCTAGCAGGAAGGAAAAAGACGAGGTTGCACAGCTAGAACCATTGCAGAGACTCAGGTCATCTGAACACAGTAGCTCTGAGACTGCAGCCTTAACAATGATACTTATTACATAGCCTAGTAAATCTCTGATTTCAAGTAACCAACCTCTTGCTCATGAACTACAAACATGCTGAAGTCCACTAGTAATAGCTGGGAATTTTAAAAATCAAGATTCTTAACAGTGACTCTAGGAAGCTCCCACATTCTCCAAGTCCAGACCCTGATAGGCTGCTAACGACTGACACAAAGGAACCTAAAAGGAACCTAAATTCACCACTGTTCACCTCACATAGTCTTTGTAGCTTTTAGTAGTACTTTACAGCATGGCCTAAAAAAAAAATAAAAGCAACACCAAAAAAAACAGGGCATAAGAGGGAAATTCAAGACATAGGCTTTTCACCAGATGCATATTTAAAAAGCGTTATTAGTATTACCTTTTTGGCATCCATGTCCCCCATTAACATGGTAGTTTTATTTTTCTTATTAAAGTTGGTCATTCAAGGCAGTCTTGAACTGTGTACATCACTTTGTCTGAATTTTATGGCAAACATGCAATTATGCAGGAGACAAGTAAATTATGTTTTGTTTATATATAAATACACACAAACCCTTGACAAGGCCCTGATCAGTCTCAACTCATGTAAGTTTGCCATGCCAAGTGACAGGTTGGATCAGATGACTTCCACAAGCCCCTTCCAACCCACCTTTCTTATGCCTCTACAGAAGTGTTTGTTTTATCAAAAATCTTTCAAGCACCTCTTGAAACAGAACTTTAATACTACATTGCTCTGCATTTTTTTCCCCGACACTGAGTACTAGATGATGGGTAAAACATTTTAGAGCACAACTGGCAATTCAGAAAAGTGCTTTGCTAAAACATTCAATAACAAACTCAATACAAACCTTCACAGCTGCATTTTCACTCGGAAACGTAGCAAAAGCAGTATGTTTCTAGAAAACAAACAAACAAAAATTGTCATACTGAATTCCAATCAAAAAGGTAAGAAACTGCATGTAAAACATATACCCACAAGTAATTCATAAGTTCAAGTTTACATATTTGAAAGCTTCCAGATAGTAGTCATCTAACTCCCATGTGGGGCAAAGGTGAAGGACTAGAGAACATTTTTCTTAAGAATTTAGGACAAGCACCTCCTACAGTCAAAAATTAAGATAGGAACTCAGCAGTTTGAGGAATACAGGAAAACAGTATTTCTTTTCTGGTAAGGAAAAGCCATCCTAAACTGCAAGAAAGTATGTATTGATAAAGAAGTTTAATCGTTTCTTCAAAAAAAGGAAATTTATTTCAGCATGTCTCAGCAGAACTTTTTCATGTGAGCAACTCCTAAAAGTAATACTTTTCCTGCTACAAAAGTCGTAACTATTGTTGTGCTCTGAAAGTTTGGACGGTTTCTAACTAACATTTTCCCTTACTTTTTAAGTGAAAAAAAAAAGAAAATTACGCTTTCCAAATTAGATCAAATCCTCACAGAATACACAGTTCATCTCAAATTTGTTTTTACAAACTTTATTACTTCATTTTGCCACTACATGATTCGGTATTAAAACCCCAGAACATTAATACTGTTATAAGAGCAGCTATCAGGAAAATCATTGTAATGACGTCAGCATTTTTAATATGCTATAAAAAGCATGACCCTGATACAAGATGCAGACATCATTTTTCTGCAGTTCTGCAGGAATACAAGGCTCTTTCCAAACAGCATTAATCACCAGACAGATACTCCTATGTTTTTGTAATTTGGAGGAAGAAAAAAATAAAACAAAATAAAGAACTCAAGAGACAGACCTGTGAAACTGCATCCCCACGCCTACCAACAGACCTTTCTGCATTGCCTTTCCACAGCCTTACTCCTAACAACAAGCGAGGCCAAAGCTGCGTCCAAGGGCACAGGACTTGCAGCCGGCAGGGAGACGGGACCCCCGTGTCAGACGCTCTGCCGACCGCCCCGCCTCGGCCCAGCGGTGCTCTCCCGATGCGCAGGGCCACCGCGCCGCAGCCCGCTCCGCCCCCGCTCCGGCCCGAGCGGGGAGAAGGAAGAGCCCTGACCCGGCAAACACGCTCACCCCTCCCTGCGGCCCGCCCCGCAGCCTGAGGCACGACAAACGGCCCAGGGCGTCGGCAGGTCTCTCCTCCCGCCCCCGCCGCCCGGAACCGCCCCACGCCCCGGCCCTCACCAGCCGCCCGTGGTCCGACAAGACGCGCACAGACACCGCCCCAAAATGCTTCAGCAGATCCTCCTTCTCCACCGCCGTCAGCTCGGCGGGCAGGTGCCGCACCAGCAGCGTCCGGCCCCGCCGCCGCGCCACGCCGGGGTGAGGCGGGACGCCGGGGTGAGGCGGGCCGGCCCCCAGCCCCACGCCGGCCGCCCGCGTCTCCTCACAGCCCGGCGCCGCCATCGCAGCGCGCAGAGCCGGGGCGACAGCCGCGCGCACCCGGAAGCAAGGGGACAAATCGCGCGAGAGCGGAGGCGGGGGCTTGGGCCTCGGGCCTCGGTAAGTCTCGCGAGACTGGCGGGGCAGTGGGATGGGCTGTCGCTAGCGGGAAGGGCGGGAAGCGCGCGCTGTCGTTGCGGCGCGGCGGGGCTGTGGGCTCGGGAGCTGCCGCCCCGGGCCGGCCCTGGCGCCGTGCTGGGGATCCGCTAGCAGTTGGGGGGCGGAAAGGGGCGCCGCGGTAAGCTGCTGTGACTGGCTCTGCGCCTCCTCTGGCCCGTGTGCTGGCGGCGGCCGGAGCAGCAGCCTGAGCCAGCCGTCGGGGTCTGCGCGCCTCCTCGGTCTCGCTTGCCGTAAGCGCTGTGGTGGTCTGCCTGGGAGCCGTTCTTCCAGGGCCATGTCTCAGTGAGGTGATGTCTTAGAGCGGTGATGTACAAAACCTGCCTTAGTCAAATCTGAAATAGTGCTTCAAAGGGAGAGATGACCCTTGCCCTCTTCCCCTCCCTTAACAGTTAAGAGCTTGTCTTCAGACTAAATTGTAAGAAGTTGTATTGCTTTCAAAATACCATTCTCATTAACCTTTAGCTGAAGAGACTATTCCTCCTGCCATTTTACCTGAACAGCAAGGTATTAAGATCTTTCTGGCATAGGCATTAAAATGCTGCTTCAGGATAGCAGCCGTTGAGTGTCTGGCAAAGGCAAGCAGCATGGGTGAAGCACAGCCATAATTACAACCTGTAATTATGGGCATGAGAGGGAATTCTGCAGCACGAGTAGTGAGTACAGAGGCAGTTACCAGCCAGCTCCTACTGAAACCAGACTGAGCCAGAGCCAGCCTTTTTTTCCGAGGCCAGAGGCTGTGACCTCAAAAGGGGGAAAAAAATCACCAGACTCGACTGATGAAATCTCAGGTCTTACCATATCTAATTAGCTGGTTGCTGGCTGGTGAAAGCACCACCTGCCTAGATCACTGTTGCCACAGGCGCTGGGTCCGACAGAGCCATAGCGCCTGATGCCACTGTGCAGAGCCTGAAGAACTTGCCCTGCCACTGGGCAGCAAGATCACTGAGGGACACCCAAGCTCTGGGACTGGTGTCCAGGGTGCTCTGAAGCCAGCCACAGAGAACAAATGTTTTGTAGGCTGTGCAGTGTACCTGGTAAATAGGGAATGATTGTTTATTGCATCTTTCAATATAACAAATAATGCCTTAAGTCCATAAAGTCCTCAAGGGCACTTCTTTTCCTTGAAGAGTCATGATGGACCTGGCGCTGTATGTGCAGTACCCCTGAAGGGTCTTGGGCCATGCTTATTTCGTGACTGAACACTGACAATTTGGGGAAAGATCTGGCCATTGTGGGTGGTCACAGTGGTCTCACTGAGTAGATCAGATGACAGTCCAAGTTCATCCAGATGGGTTTGGGAAGGAGTTGGGAAAAGACTGGGGAAGCACAGGATGTTCAAAAGGGATCTAGGAGAAAAACAGAAATTTAGCAGCAATTTCTTACAGGATCCATTACTGCATTTTTGTTGCTGTCATTAGTATAAGCTAGGAAATATCTATGAACTTGGAAACAGCTGGAAGAATTGGCACAGTATGCAAATATGGCAGTGTACTTTCTCTCTTGATGATACCAGCAGTACTGTTTTTTCTGAGGCTGTTGAAACTTTAAAAGTAACACTGGCTGGCCTAGTAAGTTCCATGTGTGGCCTGTGGTTTGTATGAAGTCCAGATGACTTTCTGGGATATGCTGGTCAACATGCAATTGTAGCAGATGGGAGTGTCAGGATTGCAAAAGCAAGCCTGTGGTGGCTGTGCTGCTGCATCCTGTTTAAATTGGCCTGACTTTTAGTTCACTCCTGGGTAATGACATAGGACTTTTTATGCAGCAGGTCTGTGAAAATAGGCAAACCAAACCTCCCTGTTTCCCTTGTAGCTCTCTAGTACTTTCCAATTATTAATCCACACATCAGTCACCAGATGGTGAAATAATGATATAACTTCAAATATGTTTTCCCCTCAGAACTAAGAAACACTGTTCTCAGTTCCAGTCAGGGTAGGCTGAGAAAAATACATATTTTCTAGTGATGTTGAATGCTAAAGTGATAAGAACAATTTCACTGGAAACAATTCTAATGGCTGTTCAGCCCACCTGCCCCTCTCAGCATAGAATCCCCCTCAAAGAAAGAGAAAAACTTTTTAAAAGTCTGTTCACCCTGATGGACTGGGCCCCTGAGGCTGAACATCTCTAGAGCAGAGGTTTAACAGTATCATGCAAGTCAAGGCGATAAAAATATGCAGGTTTTTTTTTTTTTCTAAGATGCAGAAAGAAAAAAAAAATATTTTTTTCTTTTCTCTCCCCCTTATCCCCACATTCAAAATAGATTACTAATGTGTTACTTTTTTTACTTTCCAAAATGTTAAATTTGTAGATGCTTGAACAGTAGGGTTCCTCAACACAAATGCATCATGTTTTTGTGTTGAAATTCTAGGTTTAGGAGTTCTTTGCTTATACAGAGAGAAATTTCAATGCAAGTGTTTTAGTAATACCAGTATAAGTCAGAACTACAGACACATTCAGTTCAAAAAGGAAGGACATCCTTTTGTTGAGATATCTGGTTTAGGCTCCTACCCAAAGCAGGGTCAACACTGAATTCCAACCACATCACCCAGGACTTTCTCCAGCCTAGTCTCAAAAGGCCCTACAGGTGAAGATTCTACAGCCTGCGCAGACAAACTTTTCTACTCCTTAATTAACCTCCTGGTGATTTTTTTTTTCTCCCCTTTTATCAAGTTGGAAGTGACTGTATTTGCATAAATGTCTGGTAACTTAATAAAGACACAATTTCAAATTCCCAATTAAAATTTATTGAGTTAGTAAGAAATACAAGTTTGAAATAATCAAGAAAGCTAGCTTTGCAGAATACGCTGATGTTTTGCACACTCTTCATTACCCACCCCATAAAGTTGTCCATTAGTGACATCAAATCAGCAGTGGCAGATACAGTTGTCCAAAGTAACAGAAATCCAACTCAGCCTGTTTTTTAGAGTTATTTATGAAAGCAGCAAATCAGTGACACATTGAATGATAAACTGGTTTGTTTAAATTTATAAAAAAAATATGTAAGGGCCTACTTGAAATAGATGAGTTTACTTTTGGATGGTATGAGTTAGCAGGCTCACAATTTTTTGGAAAGTACTTGTCTGCATCCTTAAACAGGGAAAGGTGAGCATTGTTATGAAAGCAGCAATGCTACTGTTTCTTGGAGCAATTAAGATACACAAAGATGCTGTTAGTTCATCATCCTGTTGAAGTGAGATCAGAAAGAGGCTAAAAGTTGAAGAAAGGCTGCAGTGTGGGATTTCTAGATCCTTCTGTTATCATTATTGATTATGTCTTTTTTTTTTTTTTTTTAATATGCCTCTAGGTATTTTCTGTTGTCTCCAGTAGATGTTCCAGTTGGCTGGACACAAGCAAGCTCTGAGTGAGGAGACAAGTAGCGGTGCTAGCATGAAGATAAGCCCAAGGTAGTATGGCTTGTTTTACCTTGTCTACAAAATACTGTATACCCATGTACTTAAATTACTCTCCAAAGGCAACCTAATATTTTGTAACTCTCTTGTATGGCTAGGACCAGAAAGGCCACCAAAACCAGAGTTTTAAATGGCCCCCAAAGCTAGTTGCACAATCCACAGAATAAATAACACTGTATAATGGGGTCACATTCTTTCATTAATGAAATTGCATATTAGAGTTAGCACTACGGAAAGACTGTACAATTGAATTTACTGACTCTTCTGGTTTTGCATTCATCCTTCACGGACACAAGAAAAAAACCTTCAGATTACAACAGCAGCAACTCCAAATAACCTTAATTCAAGTTCCTTCCCCCAGAAAGAACAGTCAGAACTTTTAATACAATTTGAGAGGCTGTCAGAAAGGCTGTCTTTCTTTTTTAAAGAAAGCAATCTCTTTACGAAAGGGAAGAAAAAAATGCTTTCCTCATTTATTTTTTTCAAATGATACAAGTGTTTTTCTTGGTGTTTTTTCTGCCTTTAATGAAACACATGAAAGACTTTTGGTACTCTCTATATATTCTGTAGATTATTCAGACCGTGGCAGTTGGAATTCCAGTATCAGAATAAGGAAAGAGTTGTCCTTGCACACTGAGAAGTCTCAGCAGCAAGTGCAATTGCTAAATTTCTTTACTTTTTAAAACAAAGTTCACAGAGTTTGTTCTAACAGTGGTGCTTTTTGCTTTTCTTTCCCTATGCAGTTGTGTTCTGGTTGCTTTTCCTCCAAGCCTTTGATTAAATAAAAATTTTTGTAACAGCATCTGCATGTTTAAGCATGCAGCATAGGAGTAAAAAAACATTTAGTGTAATACTTTCTCTTTATTATAAAGTGTTACATTTTAACAGTGAAGTGTCAATCAAAACAAATTACCTTTCACTCAATATGTCGAGGGCAAGAACTACATGCTGCATTTAATCAGTTTTCAAAGTCAGTTCTCGGGTTACATGTCTAATGCTAAGGTGATGTATTTCATATCTTAAAGCAAGTGTCAACAACCTTTCAGGTGAAAGCATAAAATACACCTCTGCATAAGCTGAGTACCTGTTTTTTTTACCCACAGGGGATCAGGTTCAGGACCAATGCCTTATTTTGTGTTATGCTTCTATGTAAGACACTTAGTGTCTTTTTCCACCAAATACAATCCATGCTTTATATGCAAGTACAAATTCATTCTAGATCATTGGGTTTTCATTCTAAATCATTGGGTTTTTCTGAGTTTTCAGATGTGTTGCCTTGTATTGAAATCAAGAGCCTGTACACTCAGTTATACACAGCCATTCCAGAAATAATTGACGTTTTACTTTCAGCAAGCTGTTTGACACCGCAAGATCTGGCAATTGCAATTTGCAGTTTCCCCTCTTTCTGTCCCTCCTGCCTTGTGGAATCATATCTATAGCTATGTGAGAAATAATTATAGGAGACAAAAAATAGCTCAGGGGGGCGGGTATCTTTGTTTTCCTTCAGAAAGAGGAATGTATAACAAGCAAAAGGCTTTTAGAATGATAACATCCACAGGCATATCGTTTTAGTTCTCCAGAGCTGCAAATTTGGCATTTGTCAAAATTCATTCTTTCACTATCATTCTGGTTTTTTAATGCATGTATTTTCTATCTTATTTAAAAAGTCATCAAAAGAGACTTGGTTTAATCAAAGACTGTCTAGTATAGGACGTTTATTACCTGTGAATCAGAGTTAATTCATCGTATAGGATTTGGTGACATCATTACTCTGACTTCATTGTTAAAAATGTCTAGTGACTTTACTATTTGTATACCAAGTGTTTGGCACAAGAAACCAAAGACATTCAAAGCTATACATAAATTTCATTGCATTCCAATTGTATGTTGATATGTGGATTTTCTCAAAATATCAAAAATGTTGACCTGTTCAGCACTAGCTGTTCTTTAGGATGGTATCAGTGCTGACTTTGTTGTTTCTGCAATTGCATCCTTTAAAGCAGAACTTCTCAGTTTGTGGATCATAGTGCAGAGTAGATTCTATCAATTGGCTGATAAGTAAATATATTTTCTCTGTGGAAGGACATTAATACCTCACGGAAAAATAAACCATATAGTTCTCAAACATGCCTTCGTCACAAGTAGAAGTCTCTATCAAACCAATCCAACACTAGGGTACTCAGCCTTATTCTTGGGACAGGTGTCAAAGAAAGACTAATATAATTTCAAAGTACAGGTTCCATCTTAGCTCTCAAACTCCACATGAAACAGCTGATCTGTAACTATACGGTGACTTGCAGAACTGTAGAATGTGCAGCCGGGACTGTTAGACTGTCTCTCTGAGTTAAGTCTGCTTTACTTTTCCTTGATAGATTCAAAATACAGGTTACAAATACTGTGTAGCCCTCCAGTTTCTACAAAGCTTCTATAACTGCTCTTGTATGTTTGCATACAATTACAGACAAATTGAGAGGTTGGTAAGAATGTCTCCATACACCTCATTGATATCAAGGCCTCTGCTGTCATACTAGGCCTGCATTTCTGCATTAGATTAGAGTGATAAATATTTTGTTCTATACATAATGACTACTTGTTACTACAGTTTATATGGAATCTATTTTTCAGTACAGAGGTAAACAAAAGTAAGTGAAATTAGGCATAGCTACCTGATAAGAAAAATTGATGTTACATCTAAACAAGTTAAGACAAAGCTCCAGACAAGTCTAGATGAATTCAAGCAAAGCAAGTCTGACATGCCTCAGTCCTGAGGCTTTGCAAACTCAGTGAAAGCCTGTGGCTCATTATTAGTCATGGCAATACTGTATTTACTGGCCTACAGGGTAACATCCTATATTACCAGGTCATTATTGCAATAACAACTCAGTAGATCAAAAATATAAGAGGTATAGGTGGTATTACATGTTATTCAAATTAAATTCCCAAAAGATATTTTTTCTGCCTAATGGCTTGTGAGCTAGACAAGGCTAGCAAGGCATTTTTTAAGAGTTTTAGAAGCCTCAGGACAAAATGTTTTAATTACTAAGGAAAAAAAGAAAACCACAAGAGCAGCTTTGAGACATAAATGGCAAAACTGCTGAGGAAAATTTGATTTTCATGGTGGCAGTTCTGTAACTTTCTTCATATTAATATGAATAGGGTAGTGTAACAAAGTAGCCTTAGAAATAAGGTCACAGAAGGACCAGAATACCGCTGACAAGATAATATCCATTACTGCTAGCATCATGTATACATGTTACAGAAACTTCAGGCATGGACAAGAGCTGTATTTTGTTAGGTGCTATGTAAGCATACATATAACCTCAAAGAGACTGCAAAATTATTGCTAAATGTCATTTCACTTGACTTATACATTATGTGGAGGATTTTATTTCTATTTGGAGTATATCTGAATACAGTTAAAGAAAAAGCGAGTAAGACTACATGATGTCTCCTCTATTAGTGTGCTTTATTAAATTTCTTTTCCGTGAAAAGAAAAGTAGCTATTTAAAAAAGCCTTAAGTCAGGTAACTGCTTTCCTGGGTTTTGCCTACAATGGTCCCTGAAGTGTAAGTAGCCATTTTCTTTATGCTTTTAATTTTTCTGTCTGAATAAAGTACCAAAACAATGGACAATTCACTTAGAATTCTGCTTTTCCTATTTGACCACTAGATGATGCTGTGACTCTTAATTGCAAATGATACTGTACTGTTAACCTTTTGTTGTTATTCTTTCATTTTATAGAACTATGAAAAATTGGTATTTTCTTTCTTATTCTTACATGCATTGTAGCTGTTACTGTATATAGACTAGTTATATTTTATACAAATCCATATAAATCACACAGCAGTAGCTCTTTCTGCTACTACTGAGAATATCACATGATTCTAGAAGCTGTGCATATATATATTCCCCACAGATGCAGATGTGGACTGCTTTGAGTAAAGATTTTTGCAAAAAATGGAAAGTATACTGAGAAGAGATTTGATATATTTAATTCAGATTTATATTTATATTTCATTCTGTTTATTTGTCCTACATAATTAGAATGGTGGTTTTAGTTTCAGTTTTAGAATTTATTTTTCT
This sequence comes from Ciconia boyciana, assembly GCF_034638445.1. Lineage (NCBI taxonomy): Eukaryota > Metazoa > Chordata > Aves > Ciconiiformes > Ciconiidae > Ciconia > Ciconia boyciana. Next base: position 23,227,296 of record NC_132940.1, on the reverse strand, counting down.
ATGCTGTAACTAGATCTAGAATTAAGGGTGACATTTCTATTTTGCAACTATAGCTAAAAAATGAGATTATCTTACTTATTTCCATAGGCATTATTTCTGATTTCTGCTGCCATAAGTCATTTCCCCTTTTTATATTAAGTGCAGTGGTTTGATCCACACTGTTGGGTCTCTTAGCCAAGAGCTTCATTAGGCTTTCAAAGATGACACCATTTTACTGATGATCTTGTCAAACTGATTTCAAAAGAACAGCATTCTTTCACGTGAGCTAATTGTTTTTCACCATTTGCCATTTCTATCAACTCCTACAAACACTTTTTAATTTCTGCAGTAATTCTTCCATCTTCTTATGGGAAATGTTAACTACAGTAAGGTTAAATTAATTGCGGCAGACAAAGCATACATACTCCACTAGCTGCCTCCTGTATAGGAGTGTTAAAGGCACAGCTCCATTCAGGTGATCTCCATATGTCAACAACAGTGCAGGAAAACAGGTTATACAATTCAGAACAGCCGGTAAGCTAGGTCAGTGCCTGTCAGTTCCAGCATAAAAGAGGTTTGGAAGTAGCTTAATATCAATCATCTTTTCCCACTTCTAGACATGCATGTAGTATACTTCTGCCAGTCAGAGATCCGGATCCTATTTTCGATATATAAGCAAGGAAACTATGCTCTTTGAGAGATCAGTAGTACATAAAACCTATTTTGCCCTCACTGAAATAGCAGCTGCTAGTCACATTGGGGTCTAATCGGGAAATGGCTACGTTGCACTACAACGCCAGCTTCCCCGTGACATTGTTATATCCACAGCAGGCTCTGAGTTGAGATATAATTCAACATTCATTTTAAAAGTGAGCTTCCTTTTTGCAAACTCATTAACAATTATACTAAAACTGAGCTCCTGGCACATAAGCATGCTAACTCTTGTTTTGGTGTATGTCTTTACTAATTTACTTTGAGGTAGGCTTATATAAAGGACACCAAGCTGCAGTAGTTATGCTAAATATATAGGATATTACTCATTTTACTTCCAGGTACAAGCTTACTGGCACCTTCAAAAACATCTAAAACTGCCTTCCAAAAAAGTCATTAGATACTTATATAGGCAACAAGTACATGAAGTAAGAGTCCTTAAGTGAAATATTTGCCATTAAAATTTGTTGAAAATTCTGTGCCACTAGAATGACAGTGTTAGGGACCTCAAATCTACAGAGCATGCTTACACAGTTGCAGTGTGCATGCAGTAACATGTTCTAACGGGCAGCACAACAGAAAATCATAAGGCTGTCTTCAGGCTTAACCAGAGGCCAGTCTTAGGTTCTGAGAGACCTAGAGCAAAGACTGAAAGCCACCTGTTTTTCTTCTTCCAACCCATGACTGGGCAATTTAGACCCTTGTTTCACTAATGGTCCCACTGATATCCCGGTACTGCATGAAGTATTTATTCAGTATTAGTAAGGATATCAGCATTCTACCTTGACTTTATCTGGTCTTAAAACTATTGGTGTACAACTGTAAGGATTAAAACTGATAAAAGAGGCTTCATCACCAGAATTTCCATTTAAATAAATCCATGTATTTCCCAAACCCTGAACAGTCTTGGGTTGTAACAGACTCCTATTTTGTTTGAGACTGATTTTTTTTTTTTTAAACTTTTTTCTTTGTGTCTCCACTCTATTTTTAGATGCTAGTAGGTATATCCGTTTCTACTCTGGCAGAACTTCATTGGTCAGAAGAATCTTCCCTGCTGCAAAAATAATTTTCTTTGATAACTTTAAAAAATCATCTGGAGATTTATTGACTTGAATTACAGCAGCTCACTTATCACTAAGGCTTTGTGTAAATCACAGAAGAGGATGACAAATTTCATATGGGAATATAGTGGATTTCACCCATTGTCACTGATAAATAGAAGACCTCAGTTATTAATACTAGATGTGTACATCTACTTTATATATTGGTGCCAAAGTCAGCCTGAGATTGGAGTCAGGTCACATTTAAAAGGAGGACAGAGAAGAATGAGAGAACACTATCTTAAGCCAAACTGTAAAACATAAGGAATATTCACTAGTAGTTAAATTCTTTCCAGTGCAGTGTCTATAACAGTTCTTTTGCAGCTCTGCTTCATTTATGACACAGCTATAAAAGGCTGTATTTCCCCCTAGGTTCTTCTCCTTGTTGTATCCTAAACAGAGTTTTTTTCTAGTGTGTTATTATTCTGATTCTACTGAGTAAGAGCATGACTGTTTTGGAAGGCTTTCAAGTGCACACTCTCCTAAGTCCATTTGTTTTTTTCTGGCTTTTATAAAGCAAATTATTTTTGTATTTATATGATGATATTTAAGTATTAATTTTCCCCTTGAGACAAACATTCTTTTTCTTTTTGCACACTAGCTAAAAAAGCAGTGGGGCTAACAAAGCATTTTATACATTTAGAACAATATTTTTGTAGTGTAACTTCAATAAAATCTACACAGCAAAGCATCGCAATGCCTTCATCTCTATGCTTTCAGAAAGATCTGGCAGAGGTCTTCAAGTGAAAGGTCATCATCTTACTAGACCTTTTTTCCTATAAGGTTTATACTTTTCAGACCAGGCTACCTTAGGCCAAGACCATTCCATGCAATTTCACTGAATCCTAGTAGTTACAGTAAGTGTTACACATGGATTGCTCACTTTGCCAAAAGCTTCTACATGCATGGTGCTGAGCACTCTACCTCAGGTAAAGCACTTCAAGCACAAGCTGTAAGCATGTTAGTTTCACTAATTACTGGCTGGATTGAGATTTAAGTATTCAATATATTTCAGACTTGAAACCCACACGGAAAACTGCAATTTAAATTTAGGACCAAATTCAGGACCAGTTCTAGTGGTTGCCAAGCAGGTCCACAGCAGCATGATAGTCCAAGGTGAAGCCAGGAAGGCAGTTTGTAGGTCAAGGCGCTCAATAGCCAAGCATAGGTATAACTAGCATTAAACTGAGACCAGTACTCCTGCAGCAGTGTAGCTCAGGCCAGTGAAGGACCAAGCCTGAGCTTAAATAGAGCTCCTGGACCCATGGGCAAGGTATGTGAGTGGAGGCTCCAGCTGAGACTGATCAGGGCCATTAAAGCCTATTAGTGCTTTGAGGGCTCTGACAGTAACAGTAGGCAAGACCTTTCTGCTCTGAAGAGTGTGGTGACAGTGTGAAGTGTAAGGCTGACTGATGGATGTGACTAGTTGAAACTCAGTGCAATAGTGGAAGGGTTAATAGAGGCTAGAGAGTATTATTGACACTGAACTGCTCCCTGTATATTTTCTACATGCTCTTTCATGAACTGCAGGTGAATTCGGTGCAAACATCATTTATGAAGTTTTGGAAGGAAATTTCATGAAGGGAAAACTTCACAAAATGCAGTCATTTCCTCTTTACCTATTAACTACTATTTTTTCTGATAAGTTTTGTAAAAATATTGTCAAAGAGGGAAATGGAAGAGGTATGGTAAGGAATGAAGGAAGGAATCGGAAAAAAAGATCTTTGATGTTCTTACATGACTTGCTCAGATGGAATCTTTCCTTTGCTTTTGTTTCTGTATTCTAGTAATAAGTTATATCCACTTTTTCTTGAGATTACATTTTTTTAATCTACTCAGTTATGAGATAACTTCTTTCCCTAAAACTGCACGTGCTGGAATTATGCTGTTTTTATTTTTCCTTGCAGTGGTTTATGCCACTTCCTCATGATGGCCACTGAGACATGCATAATCCTAAATTTTCTGTAGTATTTTCTTCTTCTGGATCTTCCTTATAGTAAATCTACTTTCTGTTAAATATCTTTATTTTGTGGTTTAAGAGACAGATTATTAGGCTTTTCATTTTGTGTCAAACTGTGTTAACCAAGAGCTCACGTGGTTAACATTTTTAGTGATCATTGGTGAATAGTTGCATGTTGCTAACTTCTTCAAGCTTCTCATTATATTTGTGTACCCTCTTAAAGTTAGACTTTTAAATTGATGGAAGATTTGACAGCTGTTAAACATTCCTATTGTTTGGTGTCTGCAAATATTAGAATCGTAAACTACCCATCTTGGAGGGGTATTTGGAGCCTTGAACTGTAAGTCTCAAACCATTTATTGAGAGATAAATGGATCATTTAATACAGTAAAATACATGTCGCTTCACATTCTTAAATGCAGCACTGGTCTGTCCACCTAAATCACCTAGTGGAGGCAAGAATAGGCAGAACTGAGGAATGGTCTGGAGCGGATACATAATAGACTGACTCCAGTTTTGCAGAAGGGTCACGTCATCTGCATAAATTGAAGAGGTGTTGGGCAGGCAGCCTTAAAGAGATGTTTTCTATGCAAGGACAATTTTTCTGATTCAGAAGAAGATATTTCCTACTTGAGTATGAAATCAGCATGTTCAGTTATTTCGAGGATACTTGACTAGCTGAAAAAAGTTGCAATTTACAGTAGGGAAATGGAACCGGTATTGCATTCTTTGGTTATGTAATATGCTTATACTTGAATGCTGTACAAATAACTCATTGCCCCTTAATGATAATAGATTAAAACATAACATGGCCCTTAGTTAATTATTGAATACATTAGTTTTTCTAAAGATTATTCTATTTTATTTTTTTAAAATCTATGTTTTAAATTTCAAGCAACATTCCTGCTAAGAAAGATTAATTTAAACTGACGTAGCATAGCCAAATTCCAGAGTCACGCTTCTGCTGTCAAGAAGTAAACTTATTTTCTTTTCCTTTCTATTTTATAGAATCTTGTAACATCAAAGGTAAATTGCTATTCAAAAATTCTGTTGCAAAAAGCTGTAACACCTCCAGAAAAACATGTTCTACTTCCCAAACTGACTTTGATAAATAAAAAGCTACTGTGACCTTGACATTTGTAAATCCTTTAAAATGTACCATCTGTCCTCAGGATATGAAAATCTATTTTATAACTAATTTTTACATTAGGCACTAATAGGTACCACTCTAGCCCATTTAAAATGAATTTAATGTGCAGCAAGAATGCTTCAAAGCATCCTAAAAAATGGAGCACATATCAAATGGCATTGAAATGAAGATGATATTAGTAACTGAAACCGCATACAAGTGCAAGTTTTAGTTATCTGTTTTCTTTTGTGTCTTCTTTGTGTACATTACAAGCATATAATTGAAAGCTGAAGACTTCACTCCTCACTCAGGCAGTATTCCCACTGAGGTCACATAATGACAGTGGAACTGGACTTGAAATGTGTAAAGCTAGGGCAAATATATTTCTTAATGTTTTCTGAGTCTGTATGGTAAAACCAGATTATTTAATTCTAAGTGGTCAGGCAGGTGGACTATATGATCACTGTAGGTCCCTTCCAACTGAAATATTCGATTCTATTCTGCAATCTTTATAAGTAAAAGAATGTAAAAGTCATGACACAACCCAGGTGTCTGGCCTGTGCTACATGCTGTTCTTCCAGGAACTAAGGACTGCCACAAACCCTAGATGGTCTTCCTGGGGAAAGTAGAAGACACTTTGACTTTACATCCTGTGTGTTTGACAAATAGCAATAAAAACCAAAACCAGAACCAAAACAAATCTTTCATCCAGATCCTAGAAAGCAGATCACTGCACTTTAGATAAAAGGATAAACTGAGAAACTGCCTCTTGTGCCTGAAATCCTGTAGCCCCTTTTATAAAGGCAGATAAAGAGCACTAAAGTTGTATGACTAAAAGCACCTTAACAGCTACTGCAATTAAAAAATTGTGTTAAATAAGGTATTTCAAACCCAAAATAGGACTAAGGCCAATGTAGAATTAAAAAGTGTTGAAAGCCCCAGGACTTTTTCTCCAAGGTTCTGGGGGTGCCCAGCTGAGATTCAGCCCACCTGGCTTTTGTAGTCAAGGAATACACTGCATTACAGTGCAGACATATCTTTAAACCAGCATGCTACTCACAGTAAGAAGTTATGTCACTTGAAATGGTGTTACAGCAGGCTCCTAATAAATGCTTTTCTGAGCGGTTATAGAAGACTGAGGTAAACTGTACTGTGTGCAGAATAACAAACTGTGAAAACTGGTCTTAGAATTAGACTTGGAAATCACTTACAATCCACCTTTTTTGTTCTTTAAATAATTTTTCAAATACCATACGCTTTTGGTTTTGTGAATGAAATATTCTACACAAATTAGTGACACACAACTACCAGGAGAGAAATATAAACTTCCTGTGCAATCCAAAACAGAGTAAAGGAAATGTTATAGCAAATAGTCTGGCCGGATCTCTAATGTTGAAAGGAGAGTTCCAGTGTATTATCTGGAAGTACTCTAGTGCAATTTGGATGATTGTTTTGGCAGGTTGGCAAGAAAGGGTTATAGTGTCATAATCAGCTTAAGCTAACTAATGCTTAGTTAACTAGTGCAGTCAGAAGTGGCTTTCCCTCCACCCTAGGCCACATGTTCTGCTGTCTTCCCTGTGCTGGCAGACTGCTGATATGGTCGTACCACTGGATTTTCTGCTTGCTGATCTAGCCGAAAGCTAACCCAACAAGAGCAGAATTGTTTAACTTCAGGCATTTGCCTGAGATGCTTCTGCTACAAAACAAGCTTCCCTGTCCTAGAAGGGATGTATAACCCCTCTGGCGGTAATGCAGACCACTTCTAAGTTAGTAGCTTTTTTCTACGTTGGCTTTAGGGATCATAATGTTAGACTTTGCAAATAACCCCTCAAATAGATAACTATGGATATTAATATTTATTTTCATTTTGAATATAGTGTTTGCAGAGTGCCTAAGTGAGGTGTCTACATGTTAAAAAGCCGACAGAGCTGTTCTGAGATAAACTTGTTCCATGCTAATGTCATTTGTCCGTTGGTAGTTGTTTCAGTTTGCCATCGAAGTTGAGCAGATAAATCATATGCTCTACTCATGCTGTAAGCCTCTGCTTCCGCTCATAAAGAAGGATGATTCTTTGGCTATTAATTGATAGAAATAACAGGTCATTGTGAGTCAGACCTCCAAAGGGCTTGAATGGCTCTTAGAGAAATAATTGGATAACTATGGGCAGGCACTTAGAATATGTGAAATATGATGTATTTTGTTTCCAATTCATAAGTTTTCTACAATCCATTTAATCCATCTGTTTTGAACAGATGTCATGATCTGATATTTATGAGGTTTTCTGTATTTTTTTTACATTGAGTAGGCCTCAGGAATAGCAAACTAAACGTTTCACTAAGATTTTTACCAAAAAGTTTGCTATTCTAAGTATGTTAAACTTTTTTTTCTTTCTTTTGTTAACTTTGGGTAGGCCTTAGGAATGCCAAACTAAAAGTTTCCCTAATATTTTTACCAAAAGTTTTCTATTCTAAGTATGTAAACTTTTTCTCTTGTTTTTCCTTAAACATTAATAAAGATCATATTGCTGCATGCTGAATCAACTATAAATATTTCCTGTGAGTTGGATTTTATTTCCAAAGTTGCTGACCTGACTTCTGCGTATGACTTTGTATCAGATGACCATCTGGGAGACATCTGTTAAGCTGTAATATCTCCCAGACAGGGAACATATCCTACAGTACAAATGTAAAAAGCTGAGGTAACCTTCCACCTCTATACAAGTGTTCTTCAATAAACAGCAAACAGTAAATAATAAAACACTGATCAAGTTGCTTGGATTCTGTCCATAACTGTGGATAAGACCCACTTACGAATTTGGTCACCTTGTATTTGATTACAGTAAACAAGAGTTCAACATTTTTGTTGCATATCTATCTGACTTTCTTATAGCACTATGTCCCCTTATCGTAGAAAAAAATAAAAATATAGTCCATGTTGCAAACTGAGTTGTCTCATTGCTTTCAGCTATCCCAACAGGCTTTAAGAGATTAATATTTCAGAAAGCAACCATGTAGATTTTACCATATATACTCAAATGTGTTTGCTGGTTCTCCAGATGTATTTTTACAAGTTATATTAGTTTAAAAAAAAAAAAAATCTCACATTAATGCATACACAATAGAAGCAAAACAAAAATCTCAGTAGAGATAGAGGCTCCACATCCATGAATGTTGAGTTGAGAAAACTATCCAGTGGAAAAAAAGTCTCTGTTAACTATATTTTCACTTTATGCCAGCACTCTCTGTAGACAAATTCATGCCTTCCCATTATGAATCCATTGATTTGGCTTGTTTTATTCTAGCATTATAAAAGTGATCTAGTTGGAAAAACAGAAAAAGCTCACTACACTGCAGACATTGTAAGGCTTAGAATAAGTTATATCTTTTAAATTCAAACGGTAGGTTTCACATTAAGAAAATGTATATTTTCCTTGAGGCGTATATTGGTATAGCACATCTTATGACATTAGCTAGTTAGTACCAACCTTATCTTGTTCATTAACATGGCATAATACATAGTCTTAATCCTTCACCACTGAAGAAGAGTAATTCCCAGTGAATATCACTGAACTAGAGTAATTCCCTGGTGTATTATACTGTGAAATAAATCTGTCATTGGCACTTAATACTGTAGTTCTATGCAACAGCAGGAATAGACTTGCTATCTATAGATGTTACCATTGAACACATAATTTTAGTAAGCATAATATGACATGTTTGCTTGACTTACTAAGAAGATATGGAAATGAGTTACAGGAATATTTTTTTTAGTAATTGTACTTCCATATGATTATGTTTAAATAAAAGTAAATCCAAAATTAAGGTATTTCAAATAGTTTGACATATAAAAGTATTTCTTTTATTACTTACAGTGTACACACTGCAAATATCTTCAATGATGAGAGAAATAAAAGTAATTCACAGAAGCCTAAGAGTCAGTGAAGGAAAAATGGTGTAGTTCCCTATTATTTTATAGAGTGAGAGCTGGTATTACAGAAAATTAGAGAAAAGCAGGAGTCTAGAAAGCATTATGTGTCATGTTGGTGCTATATTACTTGAAAACAGGGGAACAGACATACTTTGATTTCCAACTTTCTAATAATCTCTTTGCTTCCTGGTTACTATTTAGCTGGAAAGTGTGAGGACAAGAGTGCGAACATGATCAACCTTCAGACCCAGCACTGCAATGTCCTGACCATACACTAGACTGACCATGCTGCAGATCTGCTAGGATTTTCTTAATTTTCTTGGACAGCTGTGCTTTCCATGATCATTAGATTGTGCTAAGTTGTTCTCCTGTACAGCATCTAGTACAGTCTGTACTTTTATAATTTAATTTTTAAATACTCAGAAAACAGTCTCTGTTCCCATTCTTCAGCAAAATCATGCTACAGCTAACATCACCAAAAGTAAAGTCTATAGTAGGTCTTCATCTTGCTTTAATAGAGGACTGAATCGTCACTGAACTTTGCTGCTTTTGCATCAAAAATACAATTAAACAATATTTTCTATTCCATCCAGGAAAAAAGCTGGTTTTCCCTTCCTTTATGCTGCAGGCATCCAGAAATGACAGGATATTGGGTTTGTGGGCTTGCCTAAACTAACGTCACATCTAAGAGCTGAGGAAGGCATCAGGAAGCAGTTATCTGAGTGAAACCAGACATAACAGATATCATGTTCTAAAATATAGCATCAGCTAAAAAGTCTGCTGAGAAAGTTGTGTCTTGCCAAATCTTCTCTTTTGCTGACCAGGTACATAGCAACAAAGATCAAAGATGTCTCGGCAATCTGGAAAGAGCTACTGCAAATAAAGGTCATCCATGAAATCCAATACAGTTTAAGCCAGTTGGCACTGGGACAAGTATCTACACAAGGTCCAAGACAGCAGGGAATCAGTGCCTTACAGGTGCAAGACAAGTACACTTGTAACAGGTCCAGTGAGTTTGTGACAGGCACACTCGCTAAGTGTGAGCAAATGCCATGGGCAGGTAGCTAAGTCTGGTGCTATCACTAATTTTTCTTATTTACATATAAATGTAAAAATACATCTGACCTGTAAATTCTATTCATATCTAGTCCTTGTATCTTTACTTTCTTATCAGACCTTCTCTTCTCTGGCTTGCTTACCTTGCCAGTTTGTGATACCATGTCTGAAATTAAGCCATAGTCCTACCATCAGAATGGCACAGAGGCAGAAGATCATTTATGGATTGTGAGACTGAAGCTACTCGGCCTCATCCACTGTCTGTTGAAGTATAAAAAGTTCCTTCCATTAATTTTAATAAATTTTGGAAAAGTTGTATGTATTTTAAATATGCTGCAGCAAGACTTTCTTTTACACTATGTTTCTATAGAATCTGTCACAGATAGTTACAGTCTGCAGGTATTGCTTTGAGACAAGTGCACAGTATCATGTAAAGGAAGCTTAAACGTGAGGCTGTCAATATTGAATATTCACATTAAAGTGTCCAGTCTAATCCAAAGATCAAGATAGTATGAATACATTGAATAAAACTTTGGGGAAGTCCTCAAAAATAAATAAATTAGTTTATTATGAATATTTTTTACAATTTTTTCTAAGAAAATGTTAGCTTATCTTTAATAAATCTACCAATGTGCAGTATGGTTTCTTGTCTCTTTGAAATTAATTATGTATTGATGAAATATTATATATGCTTAATAGGAATGTATATGTGTGTATTAACTTGTCTTTGGTTCAGAATAGAGCATATAATTCCACTCTGTAAAATGATAAAGTTTCTGCTTTAATCTTTACTTTGATGGCTTTTCACCATTTGAGCCAACAACTGATGGAAAATGAAATGAATTCTCTTCTGAGAAATTCAGTTTAACTGCTGAAAACCTGATCCATTTAGCAGTATTTTAATATTAACCCTTATTTAAAACTGTTCTACCATTAAAAATGACTGGTTTGCATACAAGAAACAATATATTCCAATTTCAGAACTTGATTGTTAATGGTAATACAGATCCAGGAAGAATTCCAGTTAGGATGAATTTTCTGACTGTAGACAGCCAAATTTAATACGAAATTTGTACATATATCACAGTTACTGAAACTGGCATAAATCTTGTTTGCCTGACTTATCAAGAATATTATTTAGGGCTGGCTTGCACAGCCAAAGTACTTGAGTTCCTCTTTCAATCTCACAGGAAACACAGCAGTCAGCATCTCTTGGCACTTAGGCATTAAATGGTACTACATGGAGAGGCATATTCCAAATGACTTCCTGAAATAAATGATATTCTATTGACATGCAATTATAACCTGTTATGAAGCAGGTCTAATGATGTTGCAGAGCATATAAGAAAGAACATATTGCATCCTATTGCAAAACTGGGAAAACTGGCAAAGACAGTAACTGATGGAACGTCAAAGCATTTCTGATTAATGAAATGCATTGTGTCACCCAGCCTGTGCCAAATTATAGGCAAGGAGGACTACGTGCCATAACAGCTTCATTGACTTGTCCTAGCCCTAAAAGAGATCTGTTGCATCATTTGCGTCTCAGACTTCTGTTTACACCAGTTGCTGGCACTGGTGGTATATGGCAGCAAGGATGAAAAGTCCAAAGGGGAGGAATGCACAGAAAGTGGGAAGAGAAGGCCACAGCAGGGTGGTCCAGTTTTGAGATTTCCCAGCAGCTTTCTCAATTAACGGTATGTCTCTGTCCAGCTCACTGTAGAATCCTGCATTATTTGTTTGACTTCACTTACTCATTCAGGTTCATTATCAATCTGTATCTGTGATATAATCTTTCACAAGGAGTGTCATGAGTCATGTATATGGATGATTCATGTTCATCCATATTCACAAAGCTCAAAGCTTCTGCCGTTAAAACTGAGTGATAAAGTTTTAAGAGAGAAAAGACATCCTGACATACGTATAATGATGCATTTAAAACATCAGCATATCTGCAATCATCTGAGCAGGTGACATAAAGATGTTTATCTCTGCCCATTTTGTTTTGACAAAGAAATAACTGTTATTTCCCATTATGAAGTCTTTCACTCCTTTATAGAGAAACATACAGAAATGTATGTTATAATTTTTATATTCCAACTCCCTCTTATTAAGGGTCATATCACATACCTATGATAGCAGGAGAACAGTAAGTCCTGTTAGGGAAAAGTGTAATAATCTTCACATTTTATGCTATTCAACTCAGTAGAGTAGGACTTTGAGAACAACAGAAGATCATTTTCCTGTCAAAATGACAAAATAGAAATCAAATTTCTTTGCCTAGAGTATTTGGACTGACAAGCTGTAAGAACTGGTTTTCCTGATCCAAAAATGAGAGGCTTATAGACCACAGAATAAGAAAATAATCTTTGAATTTTCTGACCTTGAATGACCTCCTTATCCGTGATTTTTGGCAGTATCAAATCAGGACATAAACAATTGCATTGATTATAGGAACCAAAATTTTTTATTTCTCATTTAACATTTCCTAGCAAATTTATTACAGTCCTAATCTTCCTATAAGTGGCATGGCTTTACTGTATCTGATAATATTCATATCAAAGTTGGTAAATTTCCAAGTAACACAGTGTTTAGATAGATTTACATAGATAAAATATTTTTATCATTGGTAAATGAGTTTTCCCTTTCTTCCCTGTACAAGATGTCATCACATTGGAAATATGCTTAAAATTAGGCATATTTCCACCAAAATATATTGTCTTTATTTTTTTATGCCTGCATAACTTTAGGCATTACATGAAAAAGGAGACCAAGAACTTTAGTTATGTAAATAATGAAGACCCGATTTGCATCCAAAATCCCTGTATTTTCCCAGTTTACTTAGCAAAATTACCTCATTCAGCAGGAAATTATAAAGAATATATTGGTGGGACTTTCTTCAAATGTTTGTCTATTTAAGGTATTACAAAAACCTACATAATTTGGAAAATGTAAATGCAATTTCCAAGTAGCATTTTGGCAAGCTACCAGTGGCATCTATTGGCAAAGCTGAATGTGCAAGAAGGGGCAAATAAAAGCAAAATACAGAAGGTAAGTTGATGGGTATGTGAGGAGATCACAAGCCAGCTATGAGCCAACAGCAAGCTTTTATTTTAATTAGGGCTTTGTACACAACAGGATTATGAAGCTTATAAAGGCTTCATAATTATTATATGGGGAAAAAAGTAGTCATTGTGCATATTAAGTTATGAATTCTCAGCCCTGAAGTTGAGAATTGCATAGTGTATAGCAAGTGGAAAGTAAATGTGGAGGAGCACATCAGGGTTCCCTGTGTTGCAGGGTTTGCCCAAAGCATGTCTAACTGAGGCGTACCACCAAGATATGCCAGTCAGAACAAGCAAACAAAAAGCATGACACAGCTAGGAGCCTCAGTCCTACTGTTTAGTTACAGACAATTTAATAAAGCCTGCAGAGGATGTGTAGAATGGAAAACATCTGTGTCCACTGATAGACTGCTCTGGTGTTTAAAATAAGTATCTCAGACTATGAAAACACCAGGGAATTATGTGAAGAAAGATTCTCGCTAAGGAATAGCTTCCATTATTAGAGGCAGACTTTAGGATCATTATCATCTGCATTTACATATCCGTCTTAGGTACTTACATTGGGAGCTTAGGACTCTTCGTAGGCTACAAAATAAAAAGTAACTTTTACAGGACAGATAAGACTGTCATTTCATAGGGAAACTAACATCTGAAGCAGCATCTAAGCAAGGTGATTAAAACAAGCTGGTATGAATATGCCCAATGTTGGGCACACTGGCCACAGCCAGAAGTCTGCTCCATATAAATATAGGGAGCAATTAATTTCCACAGGATTTCTAAGTAGACTAATTTAGGACATGTACATGTATTGCCATATGTAAGGTGCACTAGTCCAGTACGTATAAGAAATATGTAATCCTTACAAAACCAGCTCTTGAGAGTCAGGCTAGGCAAGGCATGTAACTTTTTTTTGAGAGTTAGTGCTCCCACTTTTTAAAAGTAAAACTTGATTATCAATTCCAGCACGTACTGTAGAGAAGCAAGAGTCTTCTGACAAAGCTGTGCTTATAAATAGCAGCTGTTGAGAGCCTCCTGGACACAGGATAATCTTCTTTCTTTACATTAAGTTTGTGTATTCCTAAGAATGGAAGTAAGGCCTATGTGTTAATATTTTACTGAATATGAACACTTACTCTATTAAGTTATAACAGAAGAAATAGCAACAATCACTAACTGTAAACTGTTGCAGTACAGAAAGAAATTACATTTGTCACATGCCATTTCCTCTTTTTGATTGTTTTTTGACTATGGATTATATTAGACCACTGTCCAGGCACAGTAAATGAGAACTAAGATTTCTCTGAGACACTGAATTGGAGAAGTATGCCCAGATGCTGTGAGCAAGCTGTGCTGGTGCAGTAAGCTGTGCTGATTCACTGGAACCCTTATCCTCTGAAGGTACTTTGCAAAAGTAACTAAAATCCATGCAAACCACTGTATGAGAAACTGTCACTCCCAACAACACGGTGAAATCCCCGCTTATTCTCCTAAGTGCCTAACATCAAAGATAATCCATTTAGGTCAGCTCATAAAGTCCTGCAGCTGTCACCAGGAGCTGGATCCGGCTCAGTGCCCAGCTAAGGAACTTGATGCAGAGATTAGTAAGAGATATTCTTTAGCCTGTATCATATTTGTAGTTGTGAGCATAATCTTCTTTTCTGACCCAAAACCAGAGGTCCACTTGCATGGAACTTCAGCAGTCTCAGAGCAAAGCTATGCCCTAGCTTTCCTGTTTTGCCAGGCTGGCGCTACAGTTCAGTGATGGGCAGTGCTCCAGCTACAATGCTAGTACAGCAGGTTGAAAGGATTGCCACACATTATACTAATTTAATGCATGCCCATGTTACTGCCCGGATCAGAAGTGGGAGCAAGGAAATTCTTGTTGCTGTAGCTCTCTTCATGCTCAGTTTTGGTTGAACAATGGCATGTCAAGTAGGGTTGCTCCATTCCTGACAGGATTTAATCTAAAGAGGGAGGACATCAGTGCCTCCTTAAAACAATGGTTTTTTTAAGTTCTCCTCACAAATTTATCCATTTCTTATGAAGCAGCTCACATGCCACACCACTTTGTATCACTTTGTAAGTGCAATAGCTTCTCAGCCTTGCTTGTTGGAATGAGAGACCTAGATCCCTGAGGAGTTTGCAGCACTGCTTGAACAAGTTCTCTTACTGCAAAAGACAGAGAAACTGAAGGGGAAAAAAAAAATGCAGTCATTGACTTTATATGACTATAAAAAGTGTTCCACACAGTCTGTGACAGGAACTGGATTTCTATCAACCAACCATTCAAACATAACTAATGAAAAATATTTATTGAGCACCATCACTTTGCATATTGCTGGGCAAATGGGAGGATGCTGTGTGTGTTCCAGGACACCCACAGTCTTAAAAGACAGAACTGTTCCTACCTTTATCACCTTTGCTATTATTTAAGCACCTAACAACAAGCAGATCCAGCTTTTTTATAAAAGACTAGTGTAAATATGGATTAAATAAGTTTCAACTCATTTCTAATAGAATTAAATAACCTGAGAGACTTACCTAAAGAAAGTTAATCTTTACTCTCTGGCAGATTTAAGACACTATCATAGAAACTTTATCAGAGCTTTTGTGAAATACAGTTTTACTTCAAGTATGCAAAAGAGCTGACTGGGAAAATAAGTCTTCCTGTGTTTTTTTTCTCAGTTCATGAGTTTTCTCAGCGGACAGACTTCTTGTTATCACTAGTCTTTGATCATATCTTTAATGTTCTGTCCAGGCTCCCACATTCTGCTTTAAACCTGGCTTTAAAAAAACCATAAGTCTAGAGTAACAGGTCAAGCAGATACATACATTTGACAGAGAAATAAAAAAGACTTGTTTTCTTCAGTATCATCAACTATGATGGCAGAGGACAAGTAACCATACCTTCTGCAAGGTTGTTTTGTGTCTCATCTGAAGACTTACACAGAGAACTGTACAGGTTGTTTAGATTGCTGGACTTGAAGCAAGCCCATGCTGTTAGACTTGAATCCAAACTAGCCTCATTCTTCAAGATATTCTTTGGATTGACATCTTCATCAGACAACTATGACATATTCTTAGAACAAAATGTGTGATTTTATAGTAGATGAGTTCTGTAACACTTTTCACTGCTTATTTACCACTAACAGTCTAATCTATACAACCATTCTACTATATTTATGTGTTCTGTATTTTTGCTTCAGAATCGTTTTCGATCTTTTTAAAAACACTGATTTCTCTTTGATTACCTCCCCATCTTTTGCATATTTTCTCTGCTTGAGGGGATGACTCTTTTGTCCGATTAAGTAGCTAAAGAGGTGCATGGCAAACCCATTTGTTCCCGCATGTCCAAAGGGCAAGCCTACAGGTTTCTCTGTGTTCAGGATGTAATTCTACATTTGGGGCTAGAGCTTCCTGCTCATCTATACCCTTTTATCCAAACAGTAAAAGTCTTATGGCCTTGATTTGAGCATTGGGAGATCTTGTTTTAGGAGCTTCAGGAAGCAAGAATATGTCCATATTCAACTTTTTTGCCTTCAGGTGATTGCTAGGTTGGCTATTTTGAAGTTGTATCTTGGCATTTTCACAGGACTGTTCATAGAATTTGAAACCTAATGAACTGTGATTAAAATTTTCCTATGTCATTGTTTTCTAATTGGTTAGATTAAAATGTAGTTGTATTAATCATTTCACAAGTTGAACCGCAAATGTTGTGTAATCACCAAATTGAATGATATAAAACTAGTGCCAATCTAGTAAATTGAATTGTTTCACAATGTGCAAACCAAATTCAATCATCCTGTAACATGTAAAGTTTCCTGCTTTATCTGTTTACACTCTGTGTAACCTATAAAGCTGTATAACAGATTTCTAGTGATGATAAAAGTATACTAGCAGTTTGGAAGAAAAATGACATGAATTTTATGCACAGCAGCTATCAATTAAACATACAATATATAAAGTATGTTGCCAGTCAGTATTTCTGCTATGCTTCAGGAGTATTAGTTTTATAATGTTTGTTAACCATAGCAAACTAGAAAAGGGTTATACATTGAAATACAATTGTATTGTGTTTTATTGGTTTTACTTTAAAATCTTAGTTACTCAGCTGACTTACAATGCTGTTATGTATTGACATTGTTTTGTCAATGGATCTGTGCCAATTTAATACTGCCAGTAGATCTGGCTCTACTATACTTATGGTATATTTTTGTCTTTCATCTTTTTCCTTTTAGGAAATTCAAACATCAGGTGCACTCAAGATATAAAGTTGCAATGAAAATGAAGTACTGTATAATTACATAATTGCTGAATATGTTCTGGTTTGCTGGTTTTGAATTGAGACTAACTTACACATATACCCAAAGTTACAACGTTATTTTTAATATATTTAGTATATTGCTTTTGTTAAACCAAGAAGCTCAGTCTGTCACAAATAAATTTTGATTAGTCATATCCTGCTAACTGAGATCACAGCAAGTATTCAGATTTCACTAGTTCTTATGCATTTTTTAATGACAAACCTATTTGTATATACTATTAAGGCCTTGTTTGGGAGAGGCAAATTAAAATTTGAAGGTCCCTCAAAGATGAAATATAATTTACTGTAATGCAAGTATGTTACTGTAAAGTGAATCTTTTAAGATTGTTGACACTCTGCTGAGTTTAAAATTCGTAAAATTTAGCAGGATCTGGGATATTTTTTCAATAAGTATGTTCAAAATTCAACCTTTAAAATTAAATTTCTTGGCATTGCATCTGACCTTTAATTTTTGATTTAATTTTCTAATTCTATAATCTACTGTACTTTTAAAAGAAATAAGTTAAGTCAGACACAGCATATCTGTATATGCTGTATAAACTTATATGTTATATATACTCAGATATAGTATTTCTTTATGAAATGTGAGGTTCTGAGAGGACTTAGGACTTACTGAGCTATTTCGCAGTCTTCATCATGTCCACTGTCCAGATCATCAGCTAATTTTTCACTGATGTTAGGTCCTTACTATTTTTCTTGTCTAAAATTTTTACATTAGAGTGATAGCAGTGGAAAGATACAGTTCACTTATAAATTACTGTCAATTATATGGTAATCTGATTTCATTTAGAAGAAGAAAGGTAAAGTCATGATCACACAAGAAACCATACATGAGTGTTTTCACAAGTTGTACATTTATTCAGTCTAGACTAGAGCATGTATGTTGCTTCAGAATACCCAAAAGCAAAGAGGTTCTATTTTTGCTTTTAAAAGGAATAAATTTGTTAACTGCAATGCTTGGTACGTAGAAGTTGCTAAGCAGATGTTTACAGATAAAACCAGCCAAAGGAGTTAAGAATGACACACAAAGGAAAAAAGAAAAGGAAAGAGAAATAAAAGAAGATTCAGCAAAGTAAAAAATGAGAAATAAGTAGCAAGGATTAAACAAAAAATACCAGAACACAATCTTCAAACATATTATCATATTAACATATAAACATATATTAACATTTAAACATATATTGTCATATAAACATATTAAACAGACATATAATGTCAGATCAGAGCCCTTAAACTAATTATGGCTGATTCAATTTGCTATGAATATACCACATTACAATTTCATGAACTACATAAAAATGCTAACCATATATAAATGTACCTCCAATAATCAATACTTTGCAATTAAGTACAGGGTGGGATAGAACAACTTATTTGAATGTACAGAATGCTACTTATTTTCACTTGCCAATTGTTAAAAATGTGTAAGCTAGAGTAACTCAATACAGAGGAGATGAAGGGCAGATCTTACTACTTTTCCCAGCATTAATTTGTGATATGGTGGTAGCTGTACTAATTGCCAGAAACTGTTGTCATGCCTTCAACGATGCAATAAGTAAAGGCAAAATAATTGTGATTACTACCTATTTTTTATTAAAAGAAAGAACAAAGAGAAAATAAAAATGAAACGATGAGAATGGAAGCAGGCATAAAGAAGGGTATCCTCCATTTTTCCTGTATCTCTTCATTCAGACACTTTTCAGAGAGGTCCGCTGTGAGAACATTTATTAGATACTGTATCTTCAACGTAAGAAACCATTTACCAAACCATTTTATTCTCCAACCAGAATGAGTCCTGTGTCATGGTACCAACCAATGTATGTGTAGGAAAACAAGTTTATTAGTAGGCTGTTTTTTCTAACATAACTACACTGGGTATGTTATAGGTGGGCAAAGACAAAAATATTAATAATGTTATGAAATCAAAGGAAATAGTTTTATCTCTTGTTTCTGTCGAAGCAGCCACCTTGAAGCAAGAAGATTAATAAAATTATTTGTATTTTCTGTGATTACCAAGATCAATTTATGCCTTGTTTCCAAGAATACATTGATTAATCAAAAAAGAGGTATGAATACTTTAAAATAGTATTCAAAGTTTCATCTACTAAAAATAACATCTCTTGACAATGCTTTGGCAAACCTCTATTTCCTTAATGCTGTTGAAGCCTTGGTGATATTATCACACTGCAAGAACTGGTAGGGCTGAGCAGTTAGTTTGTGCTGTTGTTGTTTTTTCTTATTGTTGCCCATGATTGTTTGTTTAAAACATGAATCAAATAGACTAACTTAAGATGAAGTGCTCAGACAGGAGTATTTCTCCTTCAGTGTCTTACTTCATAGAGAAATACAACTTCTCTGTGTGGCCTCCAAGGTGAAAGGTATGCTTCCTTCTGGGGCATGGATGGACTCTAATAATAGTCTCAGTAGTTCACACAGTCTCATACCTGCATAGACTGTGTTGATAGTGTGGATGGCCCATTAGCATGCTATTTTCTGAGGCCTATATAGCTATATAATGATTTCTTTTTTTCAGACAGAAATTTCTTAGAATATCAAATGAGTCTTTATTTATTTCCTTTGAATAATTTGCTTTCTGATATATTACTTTAATTCCATCATAAGAGTTTAAATTTTATTTTTTATTTGTATAAATAAACATAAGCTTTTTGTAAAGATCTCTCAGGCCTCAAAATAATAATTTTAGTCAGCTTTGATTCTTAAAGGAAGTTTTTAAATGTAAATGATCATCAGTATTTAAAGAAGTTCTTTTTGTCTTTGAGATTAATAAATATTTTCTTAAAAATCCTTGGTAGGTAATTAACTATTATACAGTTAATAGCAATATTTTAAAATTCCAATAGCTTATTACACTCATTATCAGTTATATCACAAAATTACCTTGCTGTATTTGTACATAAACAAGTGACTATCTACAATATACTGGTCTCAATCAGATCTTTTATGAGACTTGCAATAAAACCCCTAAATATTAAAAAAAAAAACCCTCAATGAAAAGATTTAAGGAAAACAAAAAAAAATAAGTACCCTGCTGGGTCAAATGAATACTCCATCTAATCCAAAATCTGCTCTTAACAGTAGCAGTAGGAGATGTTATTTAGGGAGAATATTCAAGTCTGGCCACTAACTGCAATTTGTTCCTTTCATAACCCTCCAGCATCCATAATGTCTGTACTAGGAACAGGTACTAGTGGATACATAATCCTTTTAGTGTCCATTTACAATCTTACCACCCTTAAACTTGTCTAGTCCCTTTTTGAACCTGTTCATACTGTCTGCCTCCATGAATGCCTGTGGTAGCAAGTTCCAGAAGTTGCTACCCAGTACATTAAGCGTTTTCTTTAGTCTGCTATATCTTTTATCACATATTGTGGCATTTGGTAAAAAACGGTTCTTCACGCACGTTATTCAGCACTTTCATAGTTTTGCAAACCTTGTTAATGCCCACTCAGCTTTATATTCTGCACACTGAGGAACTGCAGCTTTTTTAGCCTTTCCCATAAAGTATCTGCTGACCTCTTTAGATGCCTTTCTCTGTACCTTCTTAGCTCCCTTATGCCTCTCTGGAGTAGACAAGAGATCTGCACACACTACATAAGATGCAGATGCAGCAAGGGTTTACTTAGAGCTAAAATAAATAGATGTCTTGTTCAAAGTGATGCCAACATTTGTTGACTGCTCCTTCACACTGAGCCAATAATTTCAGACAGCTGATAGTGAGACTTCTGTCCTGACCTGTAATTACCATTTCTACAATCAGCAACCCATAACCACAGTCTAAGTTATTTTTTCTTTACCTTCCATTTACACACATTGAAGCTCATCTGCTATCTTTTTATCCATGCAGTCACTTTTGTGAGGTCTATGTGGAGTGCCTCACCATCAGCATAGTATCTACACAAATACTTAGCAGCATACAGTCATCTACAGATGTGGAGATTCAATTCTGCATTCTCCTTCGATCATCAGTGAAGGCATCAAATAGAACTGGTGTCAGCAGTGATCCATAGAAAACTCTACTGCTGACTATTCTCCATCCTGGCAAGTGACCATTAAGCCCTCTCTATCCTTTAGCATCTATAAAAGAATCTTCCCCCTTCCTGTGGCAACTTAATTCCCTTAATAACCTTTGTCAATGAACCTTATCAAAGGCTTTCTGAAAATCACAGTATGTTACATCTGCTGGACCTCCTTTGCACATATGCCTTTTGACATTATCATTGAACAGTACCAGGTTATTGAGGCAAGATTTTCCCTTAGGCAATCTGTCTTTCCCCAATAGACTATATTAATCTGTATGTTCACTGGTATTCCTCATAATTAACTTGACACTTCACCAGGGAGAGAACCAGACTCATCTGTCTGTAGTTCTTGCAAACCCTTCAAGAGCCCTTTCTGCAAATGGAATTTCTACTGGCAGCCTTCCAGTCCTCTGGTGTGCTGGCAATTTTTAATGACAGGTTGTGCACTTTGACCAGCTATTCTACAATTTTGTATCTGGATTCCTTCAATACTCCCACGAGTGCCATTCAGTCCTGGTTATCTATCATGATCTAACTTACCTATTTGCTCTAATATTTTTTACTTCAGAATGATCTTCTGATTGCAACAAAGCTATGGGAATCTCTCCAGCACCTCCAGGAGCACAGCAGCACAAAGAATTCACAGAGATTTTCTCTTATGTCTTTGTCATCCCAGAGCGTGTCTTAACACCCTTGGTGTTAAGCTAGGTTTTCTAGATTACTTCCTGCTTTCGTGCATTTGAAGAGTCTTTTACTATTGGTTTGAGCATCTTTTGCAAAATGCTTTTCAAATCATTTTGTAAGCTGTCTTCATCTCGTTTACACGTTTTCTTCTCTTTTAGGTGAGCTTTCCATTTTTTTAAATGCCAACTTTCCCCTACATTAGCCACCTTTAATTTTACATTAATCCATATGTTAAGGGGAATGTTTGATCCATTTGATATAATTTTGAATTGTGGTACACATTTTATCTGGTCTTGTAATAAAATATTTTTAACAGCTTCCAGACTTCTCGATTTGAAGAATCAAGAATTCTTGATTTCTGGACTTCTTTTAGGTTTTTTTGACTAATTACCTCATTTTACATAGTTCCTTTCTAGTGATTGAATAGATTCATGTGGCTTGCTCTCTCCTGCTACCATGCTAAACCATATTGTGTTGTGGCTATTATTACAGACTGGCTCCCACACTGGCACCTCTTGAATAGGTTCTATGCACCAACCAAGACCAAATGGAAATAACGTCTGTCCTTCATCTTAAGTTTTGTGGGAGGAGAAAAGCTTTGCTTTTCAGTTTTCATATGAGGTAGAAATAAGAATCTTATGTAAAAAAAAAAATACAAAACAAAAATGTTATCCCTATTATTTAAATAAAGAATACTTTAGAGCTTTTTCTAAAAAAGTCTTTAATGAATTTTTAATAAAGTTTAAAATTAAAGTTTTTGTTTGAGTAAGGAATATGTGTAAAATGAAGCTGTATTCAGGACTAAGTATTGCTTCTGTTGTGTTATATAACTGATAATATGCTTTAATATAAGCAGTTTCTGAAACACCAAAACTTCTAAATTATTTTACAAAGTTGGGTACAAAGTGCAGAAGTGCTATGTTCTATAACATTATCTCATAATAGTTTCTCTTTAGACCAAATTATTCCTGCATCTACAACCTGTAATTTAAGTACATTTGCAATTCATTGTTAAAGATTCTTATTAAATATTCTACAAAAAGCACAAATCACAATAACTAGTACATCCATATGTCTTTCAAAGCACAGTGTAAAAGAGAAGAGGACAGAATGTTAAGGACAAGTAGAAGATATAATGGTGCTTTCAGGACTGACTGTCAAAACAGAAATTCAGGTACCAAATATGCCCACAGAAGCATCGACCTGTTGGATCCATTTAAGGTCTGTTACTAGTTCAATCAGCTGCAGACATGTCCTTGGAATTTCTGCAGTTACCATGCTTTATTGTATATTGAGTAAAACCAATTTACAATATACTTTTTCTCCTCAAAAAGAAAATTAAGCTTATACCCATATTTTCCAAGTGTTACAATAAAATAAATCTTTTACTTAAAATTCAATAAATACAATATAGTAAATTAATTTAAATAAGATATTTAAATATATATCTCATATATATAAGGTACATGCGATATATATATCTTACAGATGTTATTTATTTTATTTAAATAAGATATAATACATTGATTTTAAAAATTATGAGGTTTTGTATCTATATTAAGGTTTACTGCCTTTGATACGTCTAACGTAACAAAATGAGTGTTTCAGCAAAATCCCACCAGCTGTTATACTACAGATACACTGCGTCAGCTCTACAGAAGATACTGTACTAAATAAAGTGAATAAAAGTAAGGATTAATTTTCTAAATACAGTCTCAGCTTTCATATGATCTTGCATCCACTGAAATAATTTGAAGCACTCATAAGAGTTTCATTGCATTTTAAAACAGGCCCCAGGCAACTCATCAATGTTTCTTTGACTCCATTTACAGAGTCTTTTCTAATGGCAAAAGAGTATAAGAAATGTCTAATAAGAGCAGACTAATTGTGCCACTTGTTCACAACTTTGTATCCAGCTAATGACAGGTTTTGAAGGAAAAGTAGCAAGCATTAGATTGTATAAGGCTGTAATAAACATTCTGGTTTCTGTGCAAGGGAAGAAATACATTTCTTAAAGCCTCACAATCGACGCATCTTATTATAAGTTTTGTCCTAGCTACTGCTACTGCAAGTTTTATCCCTGTTGAGCTTGATTTTTAATCAGTTTTTGCATCTGTCAGAATAGTAGCCTGTGCCAGTCAATTTCATATGTTAATTATACGTTGGGCACAAAAATTTATTAGCCTTTTCAATGTTTAAAAATCAAAGGCCAGATTCCCTTTCTGGGCTATTAACTACACCGATCATAAGCAAATGTATAGCAAAGGCAACTTTTTTTGTTCTGAGACAGAAACTGAGCTAATGTAATTAATCATTAGCCAAACTGGTGTATGGAGCCACACTAACTCACACACTCAGGATCAAGCTCATAAACTAACATATACATTTCCTTTACTGATTTTTCCAGCCTACCAGGACGTACTGTATTGATGATTGGAGGGTTAATCCCACTTTTGAGTTGACTCCTGAATGGAATGTACATTTGCAAGAGCAAATGTTGCATATAGTTATTCTTGAATTTCTGAATGTCTTTGAACTGAGAACTGACAACTTCGACATTTCCTGTGGCTTAAAGAAGAAACATGTATTTATAGCTCTGTGAGCTTGCACAAGATGTATTGTTTCTGTCACAAATTTCTTGCATGAAAATGTACTCTGTATGAGACTGCAGTAAGACTATTGCTTGATTGTTAATGTTTGCTTTTGGCCTTCCCTCATATATTGAATATGTCCGTGTTTTAATAAGCATCAGCCTGATCTGTGTTTTCCAAAAGTGGCAACCGGAAATGCTTAAAAAAAAAAAAGGCATCTTTTCAGCATTCCAGGTTCATATAAGTAGTTCTATTCTTTGTTGAGCCTTCAGAAAAAATATCCTAACAGTCTCAGAAATGAGATAGGAAGCATGATTTCCTTGCACAAGATTCAGCTGAATTAATAGAGGATGAAAGACAAAAATAAGGTTCCATTCTTGAGCAGACTTGGAAGAGTCATGTGAATCCAGGGTTGTACAGGGACTGTTCCCATTTGTTTTCTTGATACTGCAGTTAAAGAGTTAGGAAGGCATTATAGTCACATGTTGCTCTTGTAGTGCATTAATGACATGGTTGAGAAGTGAGCTGAAACCTGTATTCATGTGTCAGTTTTACAGCCTTACTATAAGCTTAGTAAGCAATGCTTCCTCATCTGGCCTTTCTGGGTGACCTTGTTCCCCTCTGAATATAAAGGGAGCTTAAGGAGATTAGGATCTGAAAACTAAGGGTATTGCTTATGAATTATTTATTATCTCACTAAAAACATTTACTTCATAGTTCCAAATTGCTTCCTCATGCACCTAGGTTGGCAGTTCATGCAAGGCTTGATCTCACTGGGGCAGGTTGTCCTGGCAAAAGCAGCCACACCTCTTCTCCTGTTGCGGTGACAAGCACTCACAAGCACTCCATCCTTCTCAGAACACCTTCATCCCAAGTGTTGTATAGGCACAGACTGAAGAGACTTTGGCCTACTGCTGCTTTCTTTGTCTTTATGTAGTTTTTCCAATGCATTTTCCCCCTTTCCTATTTATCATCACATTCTCCAGTATAGTGAGGTCCATTTAGAAGGAGAGAGTACATCTGTCATTAGACCTTGAATTGATGGTGGTGTGTGGAGTAAGCTTTCTTTCAAACCCTTCATGCAAAGAGTTTTGGCTGTTGCAGGTATTTCCTAATACTCACTTCAAGTCAACTGCCTCCATGAATACCAAGCAAATTCACCTTCTGTTACAGAAAGTAGATGCAGAATGGCTGAGAGCACAGACAAAGAGAATTTGTTGTGAAATATGAATGAATAACTTTTCAGATATTTCAGGTTTTTTAAAGCTCTAGTTAATAAGAAATAGAAACACTTTCATAAATACTTGATCCAGTTCTGGAAAACTAAAAATAATACTGAAAAAGTTATTGTTAATATCTGCCCAAACTCTTTTTTCTTAGTTTCTGTAAAAACAGAATAATTTAACAGATATGAGAAGATTTGCTCTGAATTTGCACTGTAACAAGAGAAAGAGCTTCCTGACCCTGTGTCCCCACCCCTTTCTTCTCTCTGCTAATTTTGGGAATGGGTTCTTTCTTGATATTCTTAGGATGGAGATATTACTATTGTAATTTGTTAAATTGTTAAATTGTTAAATTGTTAAATTGTGCTAGTAGCATATTTCAGCATGACAATATAAGCAGGCAGCATGATGAATCATCCAGTGGCAAGTCAAGCCTCAGAATCTGGAGAAGACAAATCTCACTAAAAAGCATCACAACAACATGTTTTCCAATCAAGAGGCATTCAGCACAATCATAGCTTAGACGATATTTGGCAGGGATATTCATACTCCCTGAGTCTTCTTTAGGGTATTTTGATATTGATCATATCCACCTGATTTATTAATGTCTGTGTTTCTGGAATGCCATCATTTACTTACGACAGCTCTCTCCTGACACTTAAAATCATATAGGTGAAAGAAAGAATCCATTTTAAGTATCTTTTGTATTAAATAAAATGCAGTGTCAGATGAGACAGCATTAACAATGCCTTCCAAATAAATAGTAACTGCAAAACATCATCTCTAATGTTTTCTTGTGTGGGCTTACTTTAAGCATCAACTAATTCAGCTGCATCAGAAACAAAAGAATCGCTGTTTTAAATTGTTATCTCCCCTTTATGAAGGAGGGAAAAACCAGGCATGTGAACTCCATGGCTCAGCATTAGAACATTCTCAATCAAATTAATCTGAGACTCTAGAAGTTAACAAATCCTAGTTAAAAGTGGTTTTAAAATATCAGAAACAAAAAATTAGAATATTTTTTAAAATATCAGAACAGCAAGGATGACATCTTTCTCTAGGCTTGGAAGTTGTGATAAGGCTTTAAACAGCTTTGCAATTCTGAAACTAAACATTTGTCTTGAAGCTAAACCCTGCGTTATAAAAGCCCAGGAATCTTTTCTGTCGGGCAAATGCCATTTCCTCTCTTCATCGTTTAAAAAGCCCGTGATATTCAAGCACGTAGCCAGTAGAGGTCACTGTTAACAGGGAAATGCCAGAGAGCTCCGGAGCGAAGGGAGGCAGGGTTAATCTGGGGCTGCGCGGCCCCAGCAGGCCGGGTTTGGGGGTTGGTCTCTGGGCTGCGAGTGCGGAGCGAGTCGCGCAGCTGAACGCAGGGCAAGCAGGTCCCCTCCCGGGGCCTGTGCTGCCCGCACCCGCGGGCTCGGGGGGCCAGAGCCACATCCACCCACGGCACCATTAACGTGTTAGGTGGGAGTTTATTTCGATATAAATAGAAAAAAGGAATTTACTCCCACTACTTGGTTTGGGTTAACCTTTTGACTGTGCTCTCAGGCATGGCCTTTGTGATTATCTGAGCAAATTGACACAGGCAGGGGTGCAGCAAGGATGAGTTCCTGTAGGTTTGTATTGTTTATTCTTCTACTTTCTCATATTTAAAATTTGAATCTGCAATTTTGGAGGATTTTAACTTTGCAAGAGTCAGTCAAGTTGCTATTCTCTATGTAAATTTGCACAGCTCAGGCAATCCATGAGGTTAGGAATATCACTACTTTGAAAGAACGAAAAAGGTGGGGAGGGGAGGAGGGAAAGGAAAAAGCAATTGGAGGCTGAAGGAACAAAGGACTCATCTTTAGGACTTCATGCAGCTGAAGAGGAGGTAGCGGGGACCTCCTTTACATTAACATTACTAAACTATTTTAACACTAAAGGCAATCTGTCATTTTGAGTAAATTCTCTTCTGCTTCTATAAACACAGCCGTAATCAATTAAAGACCTACTTGTGAAGGAGCTATTGTGTGCAGTTCCATTCAGACATTGCTGAGTTGTCTTTTAGACAGCCTGTGGGGAAGCGCTGGTAAGGTGATGGGAAAGTTCAAAGTGCCTAACTTTTCAATGTGGATTTTGTTATTGAGACTTTTTTCTCTCTCTTTTTTTCCATATTGCTTATCATAGCCAGGGTGAAAAATGGGCGATATCTCTCTGTGCATTTAACTTTTATAACATGTTCTGCTTGGGAGGTTCTGCAAATATTTTAAATGATTCTCTAATGTAATTCCTTGGGGGATTTACGCATGGCAGCAAATCAATTACTAATTTGAAAGTACTGAAAGAACAAACAAACCCTATAGAAACTATTCATACATACATATATATATACTTATAATTGTGCACATGGGCTCAGTTCCTAACATGTTAGACACCAGTCCAATGCGATTTTGTGCAGTGAAATATAACCTGATTTACAGTAGTGTGAAGATGAGAATTAATGTTTGACACAAGCCCTTCAAAAAGTCAGAGTTCAATTTCATATTGAAAGAAACAGCCAAATAGATCATTCCAATGACTCAAATTAGTTTGTTTTTTTATTATCTTTCTATTGCACTTGATCACTTGTGGCTTCAGAGTCCATGAATGTTACCAATCTTTGCTGAAGCAACCAAAATAAACAAGGAAACTTGAACTTAACCTTGGTTATTTTATTCTCTTTCATTTTTCTCATGAAGGAAAAGGTAAGGTTAAACAGAAAAGTGTGTATAAGGAGACCAAATTCTTACTCTTGTTTTATCAGCTTTTTTCCCCCCAAACATTGGTATGGATTTTAGGGACATGACTGAGGAGAGAAAAACTGAAATACAGATGGAGTTAAAAATTTTCCCCATTTCTTTGTGTTTGTATTAAAAATAAATATAACAAATTTTTAAGAATAAGGCCTATTAAAAAAAAAGAGTAGTGATTTAGAGATATACGTGGAAAGAAAATAGAAGAACAGGCTGGTCATGCCTGTAAAATCTGGATTTCATTGGGCTTTCTAATGTATTTACTTTTGGATCCATTGTCAATCTTCACTGCATAGTCAGGTAGGGGTAAGAGTCTCACAGAAAAGTATATTTGTATCACTCTCTGGAAATTTATAAACATACTGTCTGGGCACTCAAGAATGACACTGCTTTATTCCAAGGAAAGTCACCTTGGAATTCCATTCCAAGGAAATTCCACTTAAAATCACCATTAGGCCAAGCAGTTGTTTGGCATGGTGTATATTATTTTGAAGGAATGGTGAAAAAAGGAAGGAAAGTGTGAAGATCATAAAGAAATTATCTTCCTTAAAAATATAGTGAAAAATCATAGATTATGACAAGTATACTTCTCTTACAGTGCCTTAGCATCTACCAGTTAAAAGGAAAATGAACAGTAGCTTTTTCTAGGGCACTCAGGGCAGACTGAAACCCAGTCGTGTGCTATACTAGTGCTAGCCAGCAAACTTTCTAAACTTCATTTTTCTTTGAATGACAGCTTTTTGGAAGTTATACAGGAGAGCCTTGGTGCATATACCAGGCACTTTGTAGATGAGTCAGGACACCTTAACTAAATCCATTCATTACCCTGTCCCCATTGGGACAGGCAAAAGCTGCCAATTTGATGTTGGTAATGCGGATGCTGCATTAGGGAATTGGCTAAGCCTGCCAGAATTCATTCCTGAACTTTAGCAGCCACAAAAGAGTATTTCTCTGTCGTCTGTAATTGATTCAGAGCCAGGTCCCAAAAGGACAAGCTTCCTTTTGTGTGCCATCTATACCAGGGTCTGAGGACACACAGTGCTACAACTTTTTTTTTTTAGCTAGATCACAGGAAACATCTTTAAAAAGAAAAGAAATAAAATCCAAAATGTCATAAATTATACTCCTGAGCTTTATAAGACACATTAGTTATTAGCTTTATTATTACATTCTGGTCCATACTTTCAGAAAACAGTCACAGTCAGTTTATTATAATCTGAGTATTTAATGTCAATAGAGTGTTACCATTTGGAGATTAAATGAGGTCTGAAACCAAAACAGAGAAGAAATGTATTTGTACAAAAAATAAAATTTCCAGCGCTTCGGCTCACTGAGCACAGTACTTATTATCATCAGTTCATATTCAGGTCAGATTCCTCCTTCTTTTGAAAAACAGGTTGAAAAACCCTTTGAAGACTTCTCCCATCTTCCCCTTACCCATCTGGTTACAAATTTACTAATATTATTCATCATTACTTTGTGTTTCATATTTGCATATTCTTCATCTACTGTGTAATGCATTAAAGATTTCATGACACTAGACCAAATACTCCTAATAAGGATTGTGAGAAGTTATTCACCTTATTAGCATCATCAGTCCATCCTGGCAACATTCTCAACTCACTCTGTAGAAAATATTCCAGAAATTTCACAAGTAGGACTCTTAGATAGTAAAACTGTTGGCCAGTCCCAGTATATTCTTGTAAAAGTGGTTTGCCTATGTGCTTGTGTTTCAAATGGTTTTAAAAATACCAGAGTATTCTCACAGCTTCTATTCACAGTTTTCACCTTAGAAGTGACTTTTAATTTGTTGAAGTAGGCATCATCTTGTCTGAACTTGAATACATTCACTGTATCTTTTCCTTGTATTCAAGTACAAGTATATTCTATTAGAAATGTTTTTCAAAATGCTCACTAAACATACAGGCTTATTCACATGAAAGCACACAAGTGCTATAAATGCTTAGGATAGAGCCAAGAACAGAGAAACCTGTGTGTGGAGGGCTAATCATAGTTCAAACCCAATGGTTTTAGTGGTGAAGCCTTCCTTCTCCTTCCCACCCACTCAGCAGGGGTAAGCAAAAGAACCCAGAAAGGGTGAGGCCCAGTCACTATAAATGTTCAGATGTTTAATGAATGTGCCATAGCTTTCACCTACTAACTGCAAGGCCTTCTCAAGCAGACTCCAAATTCCTGCTGAAATGAAGACTTTCTTTCCTGGACCAGGCCTGGCATTCCTGGGAAACAATGGCCCTTTTCAAGTCGTCTCTGAAATTTCACAGGTGAAGGGAACAGGGCAGTCATTTGATCCCATCCACAAGGAGCCTGTTAGCATTTTAAAAAGTGAAGACAGAGTCTATCATGGAAGCACTAGCAAAACTGGTTAGTGACAGAAAAAGGGAACCTAGACCCCCAGCTCAGGAGACCCCTGTAGAGCATAAATCAGTTTGTCTTTTACCTCATGCTACAACTTCTCAAATTTTTTCAAGCATGGGCTACACGGCCTGCAGAGCTCAGGAGACAGGTCTCTAAGTTGTATCACATGCTTTGGAACAGCGGCTTTTATGCTTCCTTTAGCCAGAACTTCACTTTGAGAAAGTACAAATTAAAGGAAGCCATTGCTGGGATATAGTATTGTGTATGGAAAACACTTATAAGTAATACATGAATTCAGGCTTTCAAAATGTTCTTTAGTGGCCTTATTTCAGAAAGACAAGCATATCACAGTAATTCCAGTTGATCAGTTATAACAACATTATCAAATTTGTTAGAAAACATTCAGAAGTACATTCAGAAAACTTAGGAATGGGATGCTACGAGTGCTATCTATGCATTGATAACACAATGCACTCAGAGCATAAAAAGATTGGATTTGCAGATCCCCCTTACTCCAAACATCCAAATACAATATTCTGAAGGGACACAAGGGCTCTCAGTTCTGTGAAGAGACCTGCAGAACGACAGACGCCTCCCAGATGATTTGAGGGATCACAGAATCATAGAATAGTTTGGGTTGGAAGGGACCTTTAAAGGTCATCTAGCCCAACCCCCCTGCAAGAGCAGGGACATCTTCAACTAGATCAGGTTGCTCAGAGCCCCATCCAACCTGACCTTGAATGTTTCCAGGGATGGGGCCTCCACTACCTCTCTGGGCAACCTGTTCCAGTGTTTCACCACTCTCATTGTAAAAAATTTCTTCCTTATGTCTAGTCTGAATCTACCCTCTTTTAGTTTAAAACCATTACCCCTTGTCCTGTCACACCAGGCCCTACTAAAAAGTCTGTCCCCATCTTTCTTAAAAGCCTCCTTTAAGTATTCAAAGGCCACAATAAGGTCTCCCCAGAGCCTTCTCTTCTGCAGGCTGAACAACCTCCAACACCTGGAGGGGTGTTCCATCCCCCTGATCATTTTTGTGGCCCTCCTCTGGACCTGCTCCAACAGGTCCATGTCTTTCCTTGGCTGAGGACTCCAGAGCTGAACACAGTACTCCAGGTGGGGTCTCACCAAAGTGGAGTAGAGGGACAGAATCACCTCCCTCGACCTGCTGGCCACAGGAGGACAGGAAGTAAATATGCAGAATCAGCAGTTCTTAAGTTGGAATGTGTCACCAGTTCATGTTATAGGAGATTATTTTTGTCCCATAGTTTAAAAAAAAAAAAACAAAAAACAACCCCAACTCACTTTCATTTAGTAATTGTTATATTGAGAAGTATTTTGCCTCTAAAATTCAGAGAACTTACACAGTCTCTGCCTACAGCGTGTTATAGGGAATATTATGCTTATTGATTTTTTGTAGGAGAACTTGAAGGTTACTTGAATACTGAAATTAATTAAAGAGTTAAAATTTGAACTTTCTGAGAGCAAACCTGGGTGAATTAACCAGGTCATTTGATAAGTAAAAGTACCAGCAAGGGGGCAATATACATGCTTGAGACAAGCTAAATAATGACTGACTAGTAAGTAAGAGACCGATATTTCATGCATGCCTCTGACCTAACTTGTCCAGGCAGGAGAGAGGTGCCTTGGTTTTATTCAATGTTTATTTTGAAACAGCTATTTTCTAGTATTACAAGGAGAAACTTGCTTCAGTGTTTCCTTCACTTTCTGTCTTTGTACCATAATGAAGACTAGTGTTTCATTGCTTTTCTGCCGTAAAAAAATCCAACCTACTGCCAGGGAACAGATTCTTGTTTAATGTTTTTTGTGAGAATCAATGAAGGAACCCATTTTCTCAAGTGTAAAGAAAAGGGAAAAACAATTAGCTTAACTAAAAGCCATTTTAACACTATAGCGAACCTGCATTTCCATCTTGAGTCCACATTTTGCTCTTCGACAAAATGAAGGTCTACCTCTTCATTTTTCCAGTCCATGTCATTAACAGAATAATTCCCTTTTCTCCTCAGGAAAAAGCCAAGTTCATAGGTAAGCCGATCAAGAAATAGTTAAAGAGAAAATTTGAGGCAGTTCATGTCACTAAGATGAGAAGCCATTACCTTGTGTAATCTATAGGAATTATGAGCAGTTTTGTACTTGACATGTGGAGGATATTCTTCCATTTTAAGTCCATCTTGGTTTTACAGCATAACTATTTATAGCCATTTCACTGAGATGCTCAAGCCAAAGTGGACTGTAACCACTGAGAAGAATTTCTGAAGGGAAGCAAAACATCTATAGCTTCCTCTTTCCATCCTTCATTTCCTCTTCTCTCACAGCATACATGCATATGGCCTTTTTTGATTCTTTTAGGCAAAATTACTGGGGCAGAGATGTTCATTGGTGCTCATTGCTATGTAAAGAATATACTTTTCAGTAAACATGGGATGGGCATACTGCCCTTCCTCAGGCCTGATAGTACAAGTCAGAATATTATTAGGCCTATGCTGCAAATTCTTAGCAGTTAGTTTTGCTGTTGTGAGGACACCAGCAACATCACCACTGGTGCTTACGTTACTGTTGCCGAATACCTGGACAATTATTATATTTGGTCTTGTATTCCTTGAGCTCTTCCCAGCATACTTCACCATTACTGGAAAAATATGTCTAGCTTCCTGCCTAATTTCTCGGACACCAAAAAGCTGAAAATCACACCCTGGGTTTCTTTCCCCATTATTGACAGCTGCCTCCATATCATTAGGCTTAGCAGCATACTCAAAAGGAGGCCCTGAGAGAGACAGTCAGTAAGGGCAGGGTGAAGCAGGGGGGGAAGCTGCCAAGGAATTGCTTCTTGGGTGAACAGGGAACAAGGGAGCTCTGGCATGTGCTCACAGGACTTGTGCTGAGGTGCTTTCCAGAGAAAGTGGGTCAGTCATGCCACCCTCACAAAGACTGGTACAGTCTCCCGCAGGGAGAAGATTGTTTTACACGGGTGCTCCACCCATACTGGCAGAGAAACAGGGCTTATTGGCACAGGGAAGGACTAGTTGGTGGGCAGCTCTCCTTGGGGCAAGTCTGACTGAAAAGGCTGGGAGCACTTGCAGAGGTATGTGAGGCAAAGAATGGGGTTAGAGTACTAATTTGTTGTTGTTGTTGTTATAGAATTGAATTTAATAACTAAGATATTGGGTAACACAAAGGGCTTTAGAATGACCTGAATAGCTCTTTTGACGGCCTTGGTCTTGCTTTACCACAAGGAATCCTCAAGATCTTTCCATCATTGTCACACCTTGGAGTTCCCTTTCATTTTTTCTGCAAGTCTCCCTTTTAGTACTGAGTTTGAACTGTTGATGGCTTGTGACTCTGAAGAAAGCAGAAGGAGGAGTGCCTTGCTATTTGGGCTATCATTAGTCCCATTCAGTTCCTTTATTTGTATGTGTGGAAGTTGGTGTTTGCTCGTTTACTGGAACTCTGTTTCACCACACTGCTGTTTGAGTTGGCAGCATTATACTTTTTATTAGAACAAATGTAGGTCCAGAAACTGTTGAAACAGAAATAGAAGGTTCACTGTAGTCTACTCTTTTCAGGGAAAATAAACATCATGGGATGCTTAAAAAAAATCCCATGATATATCTTCCTGATTAGCAGCTAAAATCTAAATGGGTCTTTCTTACAGGCAAGACTAACCAGAAAGATTATGCTGAGCTTTGCTTAAAGGAACCTATTTATCTCTCTATTTTTATTGTTTTCACAAGTTCCCACCACTTCAGAACCATGGAATTGATTATATATCTTGCTTTAATGCTGTGTGTTTCTGTAAGGCTCATCAATTAGAGAATGAAATCCTCAGGATTTTAGAAAGCAGCTTACTGCAAGCAGGTTTCCTTTTCCTTTTCCTTCCGTTAAAGTAATGGAAAAGAATGTGGGGTTTTTTTCCTTAAAAGAAGGAAAAATAGTTTTAAATACCAAAAAGGCTATGTTCAAGGTTTTGTAGGAATCACAACTAGGAAGAGAAAGACAAATATCATCAATGATATCAGTACTAACTTTGGCAGAATGTACTGTGTATTAGTGTTCTTGGTGAGACACACAATGCCTGTCTGTTAGCAGATACTTTGGATATTTTCGTTCACTGGGCCACCCAAAAGCAGCTATTCTCACTTTTGAGTGCCAACCACTGGAGCTGGGCTAAATTTGCAGTACCCATTACCTGTAAAGAGTACCAAAATAGCCACACGAAACTTGACCCACAATGAACCTCAAAATGCCAGGGCTGAGTGTGCTGCTCAGACCCAAAATGTGCCCTCTCTTCCCCACCTCCCGCCCCAGCTCTCCCCAACTCTTGGAGGAGTAAATAGGGCCATTCATACAACAGAGACAGAGAGAGAATTTTGAAAGTTATAAAAAACTCCCAGTATGTAATGATACCTCCTACAGTGCTAACCACCATACTAATGATGAAAAAGCTACACCCTGCATGTGCAAACTGGCATCCTTTTTACTGTATATTACTTTTTATCCTTCCATGAGGCTTAAAGTCAATGGTAAAACTCCCATTGGATCTAGCTGCCATTAGATTTCTCCAATCATGTTTTAGAGCTTAAATATACATAGGCATTTTTCAAACATAGCACTAGATATTCCATCAGTACACTGCACTTGAATTGCCCCTCTCCCTTTCTCTTTGTGTATTATTTAATGTGTTACTCTAAAAGCTCTTTGGATCATGGGGTAGTGTCTGCCTGGATGTGTATGTAGGCAGAGCTAGGCTTAATGTGAACATTAAAAAATTTAATAACACTGTCCTGCAGAAGTGTCTAGTTTAAGATTATATCAACAAAAGCCCATTATTAAACTCACATGTGTGTTTGTTGGGGCTGGTATAACATTTTGGCCATAAGCAAACAGAGAAGGGTTCTGCTCACAAGACCTGCTCTCTTCCTACTGAGATGCTTTAAAGCTTAAAATACCTTTCTATTTTTCCCTTACTTTTCCTCTCCCCATTCTTTCCTTCCTTTCCTCATTGGAAGCCATGCAAGAAATCAACGCTGACGATAGGGCAGGGAGCACAGTAATTATGGTCCTATTAACATTTACCAAATTTGCTGGATATCTTCAGCTCTTACAAAACTGGATTCTAGACGATCTATGGAAGAAAACACAGGATTGGAGGTTTTCTTTCAGAGTCGTTGGCAAGAATAATTGCTCTGGTTCAGAAAATATTTGGGGGGGCAAGTAATATTAGTACCCTCCTCAACAGATTCTATAATTGTAACCCCATATGGTAGCTGGGTGGGAGAGGTAAGAAAATGTATGGTGTCTCCTTGAGTGAGTGCTAAAGGAATCGAGTGAAGTGCTCATTAGTACGGAAGGGAGAAGAAGGGAAGGGTAATGCTTCCTTCCTGTCACACCCTCAGCATAGAACCAGGGTAGGTGTTATCTAGCACATATAGGTTTGCTTTTAATAACAGCGTTTCATCAGGAGTGAGTATTTTTGCTTTGTTGACTAATTCC
Organism: Ciconia boyciana; assembly: GCF_034638445.1. Lineage (NCBI taxonomy): Eukaryota > Metazoa > Chordata > Aves > Ciconiiformes > Ciconiidae > Ciconia > Ciconia boyciana. Next base: position 23,190,840 of record NC_132940.1, on the reverse strand, counting down.
CATTCAGATTTGCACTGGTACCTAACAAGTGGATTCCTATCTCATAGGCCTGAAGACATGAAGCCTTGCAAAAACAACCCCCTCAGAAAACAACAAAATGGAAAGAAAAGAAGGGAAAAAAATCATTTGTTAATTCTGAGCTGTTGGTAACCCAAAGAAATCTGTTAGAGGATGTACATTGCAATTACACCCTGCCCAGACAATAGGCCTAGAAAGAATTAGCAGGATGCAGCTGATCCACAGAGCAATTTTCATCAGTTCCAAGCAAACAACATCAGACTAAAATCCTCTTATCCCTCTGCAGGAATGAAATACATAAACAATCTCTGAATCAATTTAAGATGTAAAACAGTCTCACTTTATTAGAAAAGCCCAAGGACATTTTGACTGAACTTCATTCTTTGTCAACAGCAGAAACTGCCTTATAATTAAGTATTGGAGCTTCTCTCTTTTCAAAATAGCTAGTATAAAATTTAATTATAATGAAGCTACAAGGACAGTTGCATTACTGTCCAAGAAAATAACAATTTAGAATTCTTATTATACCATCAGTCGTATTTTTAGTAGGAATATACTAGTAAAGGCTTAGCAAATGACAATCAAATACTACATTTCTTGCTAGCTTCAGGGAACAAGTAGTATATTTTCCAAAGAATGACAAAGGTACATTATTGTACAGTATGAATGGGATCTCACATTCTGAGCAGTCCAGCACTGAATTAGAGACATCTGTAATTTCCATCATACTAATAGTCAAATACAATCCTAGCATCAATCATTTTGTTTGTTGAAAACAAACAAGTAATCCTTCGTTAAAGGTAAAGTCTTTCAAGGTTGAACAGTAAAGAATTAAGAAACACGCAAACATATTTTAATTGCTGTAGAAGGCATCTCCTTCATTTATGCTTTGTAAAATAGAAGTAATTCCACAAAAGTTAGCGGAGTTATACCTAACTCAAATTTGTGCAAAGTCATTATGCAAGTCATATGTTATGGAGTTTATAATCTGTTTCTTTAAATAAATTTGTGATGTGGGTTAAATGGAGTCCATGTAGCATCCCAGATTAATAATTTTGGAGTGTGAAGACTCACTAAAGAGGAGCGACAAATATTCACAAAACAAAGCTTTTATTCAATGTTCTTATTTAAATTTATGGTTAAATAATAACTCTGTACTGCAATAAGGTTTTATGATGCTTTAGTAAGATAATGGGGGTGGCAATTGTTTTTGATCTTCTCCTGAAAATGAAGAAAAATGTAATCAGAATGTTCAGATAAGGATTTTTCTATATAGCTTGTTCCCTGGGTTTTCTATAATTATCATTCTTTTCATGGAATTTCAGCTATGTTTTATATGACACAGGATGTGAAATTTAGGACATCAGCTATGAATGAACAATTAACACTGCTCTTGACTAGTTATTATTATGTTAATACTATATTGGAAGGTTGCTGTAATTATCTAGTCATGGATGACACCTTTTAAAGGAAACATTGTGTTGAGGGGTGGACATGTAGTGTGACTCTGGAATGTATCTTCTGACATTCTACAGATCAGGAATGCAAAATAAGGCTTGGAATTTCTTCTGACTCCCATCGGTCCCATTTTGATTACATTATGTCTCAACGTGCATGATCTGTATTAATGAAGTATGGTAACTGTTTTCCAGTGATGTATGTACAAAGCAAGTTTTAGAAAGATCATAATCCAAAATTTGCTATGTCATCGGGGCCCTTATTTTGACTCAAGTCAAGAAGTCCACAGATGCACTACCAGGTGCACTACCATGCACTCCAACTATGACAGTGGCAAAGAACTGAATATCCTAGTGCATAGCAAGTATAAACTGAAGTGATGCATAGCTTTTAACAAAAAGGAAAAAGAGAGGCTTCAACAGAATACATTTGAAAGAAAACACAAGATCATTCTAACCTTATGACCACATTTATGTCCCCTGTCACTGGTAAAAAACTGTGATTACTCTGTTGAAAACATGCTGTCAGTAGAATTGGAACTAAACAGCTAGTGTGGAACTGAACTGGAAACAGGAGTAATGCCCCTTTATTGCTATTTTCCTGTGTTATTCTTTTAACTATCCTATGTTATCCTCTGGAAGAGGTATTTTAAGCATCCATCTCAATTTGTACCTCAGAAAACATGGTATCTTAATTATAAAGTAATGGGACTTTTCAGATCATGTTTTGGTATCACCTTAAGAGCCATTGAAAACTGCAGAAGAACGTACGCCTAAAAGCTTTGATCTCATTCACTTTGAAAATTCACAAAGGCAATAATGTCCAACTAAAAAAAAAGAAAAAATAAGAGTGGGCAAAGGGAAGCAACTGGAAGTCTGTTTGACCTCTGAAACAAGTGGGATTGTTGGCTTAAATCCTTTCAAGTACGAAATTAAGCAACAAATGCCAGGCAACAGGTTTTAATTGAGTGAGGACTACAGGAATTTGGGTAGCCTGTTATTCATTCCCTTTCTCTCCTCTTCTTCATAGGTATATAGCAGCCTCCCATCCCAGGAGGGGAAGCTAAAACTGACTTTTCTAGAATTGTAGCATGATTCCTCCAGCCTACCCAGGTCTTGCAAAGCCCCTTCAGGAACCTTTCTCAAAGGCCCACTGAAATGGGAAATTAAATAAGCTTCTCTAGATTCACTCTTCTCGAGACTTGTAGGGGAAAATAGAGCAAATGCCCTGGGAAATATTGCTTTAAGATATATCCTGTTCATTACGGAATTCCCTTCAGGGACTACTCTGTGGGCAGCCCAAGTTGTAGAAGAATTTAGACTCCTTTTCCTCTATCAAGTTCACAGCTGGGCTTTTAGAGGATTCTGTGATAACACTGCAGCAAAGCTACACCACATTCTGGTACCTGGGAGACAGGAGTGTTGATTGACATAGATGGGATCAGAACACTCCCTTAAAATACATTTTAAAATGTCATAGGCTCCCTTCCACCTTCGTCCCCTCCTCCACTTAATTCAGTTTATGAAAGTCACAGGCCTAAATTAAAGAAACCACAGATTTCGCTATGCAGTGTAATAAATGGCTTAATGAAGCCAAAGCTTTACTTTTATTCTCACAGTGCGGTGAATGCATTGCTGCACAAAGTGGGGAGATGGAAATGCAACTTCACTAACAGAGATGGTAAATCTGTAACTCAGCCTTGTAGATTCACCCATTTTTACTGTTAGGATTAAGAAGTGAAATTGGTACACTGCTTTAACTAAACTTTCAAGAGAAAAACCTACTAAGAGTTCAGAGAATATCATGGTAAAAAGGAATATCTAAAAGGAAAGCAGTTCATCAGAAGTAGTTGTACAGTAGAAGACACCTTTTCCCTCTGTGCTCTGGGTCTGTATGGGCCCATTATGGGAATGGTATGGATGCCTGATCCAAAGCTTACTTTGATGTGGCCAGTCAAAAGATTCCAGTTCATTTCAAGGGGCCTTTTTGAAGAAGCCTCAATAACTGTTAAAAATCTCTAATGTCTGATGAATTGTTTTCAATCTGCTTCCTAGCTGAAAGATAGGCACATCGCATAAACCCCGATAGGCATGCTTGTTAAGTTACTTCTATTATAATTTCCATGCCTTAATCTTTTTTATTTTAAAGACAGAGCAAACCTCTTTCTCTCAATTTGTAAGTAATATTTCCAGATAAATATTGAAACAAACACCATATAGATGAGGCCTGCCCTCCTGTCCAAAGAATATGTGAGGGTATACTGTGGGTGTCACTCTTTGTTCATCTGTGAACTCTCCAAATTATTTTTCTAAATAGATTTTTCATGATTTGAATGCAGAGGTAAAAATACAGTGACACTCAAAGGCTTCAACAAAAATTCATTTGTACAGCTTACTAGCCCACTATACCTTTGTAAAGGCTATATATGTTTGTAAACCATAAATGCTGGAAGAGAATATATATTACTGGGTCTCTAAACAAGATTCAGAATTAAAATTGGTTAATATAAGGTCCTTGTACTCTGTCTTCAGCTATATCTGTTTTGATTTTCCTCTTTATAAGATAACACACATTTGTCAGTGCACATGCACACACATGCATAAACATGCACGACGTGAGTGGATACTAAATAAACAGCCCTATAGAGAGGGAGTACAATATTTCACTGACTGTAGAATGAAGCCCAATTTTATTGGCAGACTTCAATGATGCTAGACAATAAAACATTTGTAAGTTTTGCTGCAGACAGTCTGGCTGGCAGTTTCAGCAGCTCTAATTTATTGTGAATAAATAATTTCCTGGAATCTCTGAGGAGTCATTTTAATGCTCTGAAAAAAATAAAAATCAGGCACACCATTGAATTTGTTTTCCGTTGTTTTGAACCAAAAATACTTAAAATGAAAGAATTAAAAAAACCCACCCTGATTTCAAAGATAGTACTTTGTAAATGTCAAATCTCCCAGTTTCACACTGGTTTTACACATTAATAATTTGTGTTTACTTCATCTTTATATTTAAAGGCATGCCAAATACCATCTGTTTGCAGTTTCTTTTCTGTGTGTTATTTCTCATTTCCAGGCAGAGAAACTGTCCAGGTTAAAGAACTCCCATATTTCTGCAGAGTATATTTAGACTCTGTTTGTATTTCTATCCTACCGTAAATTGATTATTACTTGTAGCACGACGGCGATCTGACCATTTTCAAAGGCAGTGCATTCTTGAAGCAGAAACAGAAATTCAAAAAGGCAGTGTAAAAACCAACTTCAGAATATGTTAGAAGCCAACTGTAAAAATATAGACGGAGTCAATTAGTTGATTCAGTTTTGCTGCCATCAGCAAAAAAACGAAGCTTTAGTTTCCACAGTTGCTGAGTACATTTTTTCCATGAGGCACCTCAGAGTTCCTGCCAGTGGATTAATATATAAGTACCTATTGCACTTTTATTCAATTCTTATTACCTTGATGTGTCCAAAAGATTCCAAATAAGAAACTGAACCGATAAAAGGGATAAGCTTTTATCACCAATAGCATCACTTAGATATCTAACATTATTCCAAGAGACTGTACCACTTTTAGTTTTGTTGATACTCAGCGTCAATAATCTCCATACAATCCACAGAAATATAATAAAGCTAAAAACTGTACTGGTAACAGGAAATTATAATGGAAAACACTGGGTAATTTTAAATGTGGTTCTCATTACCTGTATTGTCCAAAATGTTTTCTACAGACTAGTATTACTGTGAGGAAACAACCTGTAAAAATGCAAAGTAAATTTGAGAAGCAGAAAAAGGCTACACATACATTTTGTGTGACTGGATGGCATCAAAAAGCTAAATGTGAATTTGAAGACTAGTTCAAAGAAACAGAAGACCCTCTTTTTGTAGAGAAGTCGCATGGCCTTCTGTTCCTGTATAGTCACTATTTCCTATTTGTTGCCTGTCTTTATAGGGAACTCTTTCCTAGTTCAAGTGCAAAACCAGCATTACTATCATCAATGCTCAGCCAGGGTGAAAGCCTTCAACACATTTGGATGGAAATGGACAATAAACAGTAACAGGCTTTTGCCTGTGCCCTAGTAGAGAGCAATATACCTGCCATTAGCTACTACCACTTCTGTTTCTTTCAGTTAGCACTAAGAGTGCAAAAGCTATTACCAATAGCAAAAGGTCCTTCCCTCTGACTGCAGAGAATCAGTCTCAGCCCCCACCAATGGTAGTACTCACAGTCCACTGAACAACTTGGCTACAAGCAGTACAAGCCATGAATTTCTGATTCTTTTTGTCTACCTCCGCGCAAGTTGTTGAATATTCTGTGAATTCAGTGAGACAGAGATGATGAAATTTTCTTATATAAATATTTAATACAAGTTTATTAAAGTTCAGTCTCAGTCCTGCTGGTTTTTAGTTGCTCAAGCCTACACACATACTTTTCCTCTGCCTCCCTTGTTGCTGAAATGAGATAATACATTCTCTCTTGATATTTGCTTAGCAGTTTAGTATCTAGAAATGCAGAGTATACTCTAGCCTTCCAAGAATGACACAGGATACATTTCCTAACTCATGGGGACTTTGAGAGTCAGCACATGTACTGCAAAATCCATATAGGCTACATGATTCCTTATTTCAGTGTGTAAGGCAGGAATAACACACTTCAACATGGAATACACATTGGCATTTACAGATGCTACCATCTGTTGCTTTCCAATAGTATGTTCTTCCATTGATTTCAGCACAGCTTGAAGAATGGTGTAGTGATGTATAGTAGCAGTCAAAAATTTTCACGCTTAAGAACAAACAGTTTTCTGGACACAGTGAAGTAAATCTTTGTTATAAATGGCATCTAATTTAAATTATAAACCAGGATAAAAACACATATCACTCTGAGTATTCATAATCCAAATATTAATACCGATGACCAACACCCTTTACAGATAAACACGGATTCCAGGTAATTTTGTGGTATCTGAACTACTTCTAGGTCATGAAACACTATGAATCTAATCCATCACACATAGTTAATTTTCCTGAATTAGTTTAAAATTTGGTGCTAGTTAACTCTGTCAGTTTGTGGGTCATCATTTTTATGTTTTATAGTGTCATGCAAAAAAGTGGATGTAATACAAGTTATACAAGTAGGTCAACAGGACCAGGTAAATCTTTGCGCTGATAAATTCAGAGGTCAGTCTTGTAATACAGTACTTTGGCACTGTCCTGTTTTCAGTTCTAGATACTTTACAGTCAATGACCATTAACTTGATATTAAATTCATATTAAATGTTATTTGCATAATAAGCTTGTAGGACACTTGTATTTCTATTAGGTTACAATTTATAATTTACTGTACTTAAGACCAAGCAAATCCTATAGTTACTCAGATGAGTTCCTGAGACAGCCAGAGTCTTTAAGTGGAATTTCCTCTCCCCATCCTTGAAGTGATCACCTCAAAAACCACCCAAGTAGCCTTTTTCTGTTGCAGCAGCTTTCAGAGTCAATCATAAAATGTTTGTAAAAGAAACTTGGTACTCAGAATTTATCCTCACGTTTGACCTGTCCCTATTAGCATCTGCCTTTGCTTCACATTACTCATTTTTCTGACTTTCTCACCCCAAATTCATGTATCTAAGGATGCATGGCCTTTTTAGCACTCTTGCAAAACTATAGTAGATCTTCTGGTTCAGAGATCATTCTATCAAAATATTTTCTTTTTCTCATGATGTCTTTTGTCTCAGGGATGTCACTGTCCCTATTCGTAGACATTTAAGATTTTAAGTTTAGACAAGTTCTTTGGGATTGAATGTTGTTCAATCATGGAACAATAACATAAAGTTTTGGTGTCCTTTCTAACATGCATTGTTTTATTGTTTTGTAATAAAGCAAATATTTGTTAGGAAGAGAAGAAAAATAAAATAGTCTTCATGATAAAGGCCTCCAAAGATGAAGGACCTCAGACAACTCCGCACAGTCTCTGACTGGGCAACAAATGTACTTTTGAACCTGGAAAGATGACTGCCTGAAAGGTCGCAGATTAATTGCATATTCTTGGTTGCCAGAATCAACATTTCCATCTTTTTTTTTCTGTCCTGTGAGAAGAGCTTCTATTTTAGCTATGCACAAAGGCTTTTACTACAGCCTATTGGTTTGTATTAAGAAAACAAAAAGTGCAGTACTATTTTAAAAAAATGGGACTTGAAAAGAGCAACTCCTCAATTTACTTAGCCTTTAAAGACTCACTGATTCATTATTTAGTAAAAAGTTGGACTGAAGTTAATTTGAATTCAGGAATTAGTAAGCCCACTTTCCAGTTCAGAATGAATCTTTTTTTTCCCCTCAGTTCACTGCTGTGGGTTTTTTTTTTGCTTCTTTATTCCATATCAGATATAATATAGTGCATATATAAGTCTATGTATTCTTTATTTTATACGAGTGATTCTTTCATAGAGAATATCTATCTACTCCACATTGGTAGAAGGAAACTGTGTTGCCTAGTAGTATTTTTAACAAATGTTTTGAAAGCCAACTATGTTCAGGATACATTAATATGAGGAGCTTTAAACTGGCAAGCACAAATGGGAGCCTGGAGAAGGAGCAAAAATTAACCTCTGAGGTCTCTCATGCATTGAAGCTATGCTATAACCTTACAATTAATAGAACAGTGCAGATGGAGGGTAGAATAAGAAGCAAGGAGATAATAGAAAGGTAGATTTACATCTATGCTTATCCAGGTATTGGAAATATTAATCAAGGAAAAAAATACAAAAAGGACTACAGTCTATTACTTGCAGTATTTCTCACAAAGGGAGAAATAATTATTTCATGTAGGTGCCTTGTCCAGATATGTCTTGCTGTAACTCCTATGACTCATAATTTCTGGACATTTTTCTAAACGTTTGTGTTTTGTTTTGGGCTCCCCTCCCCGCCCCCCCCCAAAAGGCATGAATGAAATGCATGGCACACAGCTATCAGGTTTAGGGTTATATTAAACTTCCTATGTCAATGGAAGGAAAGAGTCATCAAAAGGGTATTCAAAATAACTGAATAGATATCTAACAGGCAGTGTGAATATCTTTCATAAGGATACAGACTCACATATTCATACTCATAATCCATATTCAATTAATACTGCAGTAGTGACAGGAATTTCTCAAGGACAACATTTGTAAATTAAAAAAAAATAATTTATATTGATTGTGCTGAATGTATTCCTTATAAGCAAACATAACAGAAGATGAATCTAATTTCAGACAATTGTAATTTATATGTTCTGAGACCTAACAATAATAATCTATCTATTGCATCCATTATATTATTTTCTGCTCTTCTGAGGAAAAAATACTGTTTCATTACCCAAATATTAAGAAATTAGTGAGGAGAAATTGGTTAGAATGCTACTATGAAATAGTCTATTAAAAAGAATCTGAGTTTCTTAGAAAAAATCTTGATATATATTTCTACATGTAAGTTAATATATATGTGTATTTAATACTTCTCTTTCCAGTTGGAAGCAATTCTTTTGCATTTACAACACAGTTCTGAGCACATGGAATTCAATAAAAACATTCTCATCAACTTTAAATAGATTTTGGATTAGGCCTTTAAAAACAAAAAGAAATGCTATGTAAGTCTCTAGCAGTGCTGTTTTGCTAAGTATGAAATCTTTTAGAAATCATTTTCAGAGCAATTTTTGTTTGCCTGAATGTGCATAATTTTGTTTCATGTTCCATGAAAAAGTGCAGAGATGGCTAAAGCCAAAAGTGAAAAATTCAAGACTAAATACCTGTATATAATTATCATATATGCTCATTGGTTGGTTTGCAATTTCATCAAATATTAACAATATATTTAAAACACATGATTGTTCTTATGAGTTCTCTTTAGATGGCTACTACATAGGTTGATGCATGTTTAATAGTAAATCTAAGACTTTTTAAAATGCACTGCAGCATGGCCTAACAAGTTCTTAAAACTTTATTTTCTGGACACCATGTATAAAGTCTGGCATCTTACATTCTATTTTATGTTCCAAGCGTTCATTTGTAGAATAATCCAAAGATATTCTGTAAGTAACTACCAGAAAGGCTACGTAAGGCAAAGGTACCTGCTGTATTTTTATGAGACAACGAATGTTCTTTGAGACTCAGCATCTCCTTGAGATTGCTTAGAGGGAGAAAAAATCCTCTCCTGTTCATTCCTAGCCTTTTGGAAACAGCCAAGAAATATATTTTATATGTCATTTTATTGCCAATTGGGTAGAACAAAATTTCCTTGATTTCTATAAGCACAAAAAAAAATCTTTGCTGTGATATAAAGTAACCTAGAAGAAGATATTAATGAGGAGTGGAATGGTGTTTTTTAGCATACATTGTGCAAGAGATGACACTGAAATGACAAGAATATATAATCGTAGGCTAGATTTTTAATATTTAATACCTCTCCTGAAAGAGGTATGTTTATTTACCAGAAATGCAAAAATATTCAATAGAATTTACCTACTTAGGAAGGCAAGAGGTTCTTACTAAACTAAGTAATGCTATCTGCTAAGATATCAGCTCCTGATGTTGTGTTAAACACTTTTACCAGAAATGGACAAAAAGATAGGTAACGACAAATTTGTTTCAATGGGCAGAAAGGAAGATTTTGGTTAGATATTGGGGAAAAGCATTCAAATCATAAGAACTTGGAGAAATATCATATTTCCACCATAAGGAATCAGTTAGATGGGCATTCTTCAGCAATGAAATAAATATATATTCAATCTCTTTTGGATTCTTCCAGCCATACGGTAAACTTTCACACTGAGACTAGAGGGACAGCAAATATTGAGAATAATGAAAAGGCCAGTCACTAGCACAGAATAATCTTCCCTACTTCTTTCCTACTTCTTCTTCATGTAGGTGCTTATAGCATTTTTAAAAATAAAAAGTTTTTCTTACAGGAATTAATTCAGGGAGTGCTTTTGGCCTTTTTATGTGGCAAGACAGACTAGATAAATGAAAGGCTCCCTTGTGGCTTTATAGAATGTAACATCCTCTCAAGTGGCAAAAATGCCCCAGGCAGAAATGAGATTAGCAAAAGAGTTTCTCAGTTATTTAACTGAGGAGGGTGATGTATCTGTGGTTCGGAATCTTTGGCAGATCTTGGAACTGAACCCTCACTTCCTAATTTTCTAACCAATGCCTTAACTGGAGATTTTCTGTCCTCTTTCCAAAATGCATAGTAAACAAACCCAAGGGGAAAATAAGCTAGCTAATATATCTTTGCAAGTATAAGGTGTAAAATTAGCTAGCAGATCACAGTAGACACTTCATTTGGTTATTATAGTTACTGAAATACATTGTTTTGGACCTGCAAAATGGAGACTGTCCAGTTTGTTTAGCAGCACTGATACTTGTCACTCAGGAACAGAAACTGGGATCATGGTAAGATCTGGCCCCAACTGGATTTTATTGCAATGACGTACAGAGCTGACGGAGATATTTCTGAAACTGGAAATTACAACCCACAGGAATTAGAGGATTTAAAAAACCCTGGTGAGATGTAACATTTCTTAAGAACAATAGATTACAACATTTTTATTCTGTACTGCTTTGGATAATTAGTTTAATAAGTCAGTTTGTTTGTCATTCGTGCATATAATAAATTAATATGCATGTTGTTTCCTTATTCATTAAGTCTTTAAATTCAGCAGATGAAAATCTCTTTCCTTCAGAAAACACACTTGATTATAGATGACTGCCAATGAAAAGTAAGCAGCCAGCTCCAATGAAGAAATGTGCTGAAAGCAAATACCTTTTGAACTCTGAATCTTTATTTCCACTCTTTATGGAAATAAACACATTTATGGTTTGTTTATTGCTTGCAGAAAGAAAGCTTGTTCATCCTCCTCCCCTCCACCCCTTTCATTTGCTGGGCTAGCTACCGAGCGGAGCCTAATCACAAGATGTCTGTGTATATCAACCAGATGTTCACTGGCAACAGAAAATCAATGTCTGGCATGCAGTTATATTGTGTTTTTAGACTGCACTGAGCGCAGTTACTTGAAAAGCAATGTTTTGTGTCACTATATCTGTATTTCATAATAAAGAAAAAGTGTCCACTTCAAGTTATGGATCACCTCTGTTGTCATTCCGTAGCAATGTGTTTTACAGATGTCTGCAAATGAATTTTAGGCTGAACTCCCTTTGCTTCTGAACCATAAGGAAGTACGATATGCTATCTGTCTGGTATTTAGATATTAAATTTTGTTTGAAAAGCAGTTAGAATCCCCCTGAATTCATTTGAAGATTCCTGTATAAAACAAGACCTCTGGCAGTTGAAGTCTGACAGATGGGTCTGACAGGTTTTCAGCACATTACCTTTAGCTGGTGGTGATGTAGTAATAGCAGTTTATTTCCTGTGAAGCCAACAACTAACTTAACTCCATGTGAAAACTTAGATGGGGCTTATCAGCTCCTCCGTGGCACTTCATGGCACTCTCCCCCTCTTGGGATCATGGTCTCTATCTGTTATTATTGAGACGGACAGTAATGAAACAGCAGCAGCACTGGGAGCCATCCTTTCAGACTATGTCTAACACAAGCATTGAGTGTTACATTCTCTGCTTCAGTGAAGCAGAAAGAGAAGACCATCAGGGAGCTGGCTGTGCTCCCTGCTTTTCTGTTCTTCTCAGTTTTGGACACGCTAGTGCAACCTGTGGACTGCTCTAACCTCTGCCAGCCGGCAAGAGTTCCCAGAAGACAGTCTGTCAGTGATGGTAGCTGTGAAACAGACTGGTATCTCCACTTCTCTCTCTGCCGTGATGTGTCTGCACTGCCTATGATGGGAGGGCTGGTAGCAAGAGGCACTTACACACTGACACCTGTGAAGAAGTCTTTCCCAATACTGGGCTAATCATCAGCATGAGGAAATGGGACCTGCATCACCTCTCTGTTCACCACTCCAAATAGTATCAAAGCTGAGATACACAGACCAAGTTTCATTCTGTCTTTCTGGAGAAGCTTTTTAAAAAAAGTTTAAATCCAAGCATTTTTTTCATAGAAGTTCTTTACCACGTTTGTTGCAAACAGAAACACTGTGTTCTACCACACTAATTCCAATGAGCTACCCTTTCAAACCACAGACATTGCCTCCATTTTATCTTGTACATTAGGACAGAATACTTTGTCAACCACAAAAAAACAACTGAGAGAAGGATCAGCAGACAAGTGGAAGAGCAATATATGGAAATAAAAATCTGTGAAATTCTGCATTAACAAATAACATGTTGAATTCATATTTTAAAACCCATGTTGCTGGGCTATTTACCCAACTGCAGACACTGCAAAATTCGCTCATACTAGAGATGCTTAAGGAACAGTCTGCTGAAAGATGTCTAGCACAGTTATGCACAAGTGCACGTAGGATCTTCAACTGAAATGACCTGATTGAAATTGCCAATTTACACACGTAATCTTAGTCAGAGATTTTGTATGCAAGTGGATAACAAGGTATGGATACTTGGGCTATGAATATGCTCTCCTTCCTACCACAAAATGACACAGAAAATACATTTCAGACATACCTTGGCAATTGGAAATAGAAATGCCACATGCCAAATATCTAAGTAATTGCCAGACTAGTTCCTTATTGAGCACTGGTCTTCCCTATTGCAAACACTTCTTAAATTGAGACAATTATACTGACTGTCCAGAACCTGGGCTTCAAGCTCAGCTCTGCCAAGCTCTTATTCAGCATAGCTAAATGGTAGCACAGACAACAGTGGTTCAGGGCTGCTGCACCCTGGATCAGCTTGAACTCTTTCAGCAATGCGATATATATTCTGGCCCAAATCTTTTCTCCCCCTTCAGTCTAAGCTCCCAAATGCCTTTTGCAGTGGGTAGGGTAAGCAATGAGAGTAACGGCTGGCATAAACTAACTTCATGCTGTCTACAGTTTACCTTAGGGAATCCTCAATTTCCCTGTTAGGAATATGTTAGGCTGAACATCTTAATGAAAAAGGATTCCACCTTGAGCCAAGGGATTTGTTTCAGTACAACCACTGTATTATACTTATTGAGGCAGTATGGTAGACACTGGATCTCTTTACTCACATAAAGTAACAAGGGTTAATGTTAATTTTTTGTGCAAATATTGTAAAATAGTATCAGTGTTATATATTGATGAGTCTGAACAATAGCTATTACCTTCCTGTTCTTCTTAACAGAGATTTTTAGAAGACTTGTGGGAAATGACCATCCTAGCCTAGACTTTATTTCACTTAGTCAAACTGTAGAAGGATAAACTGTCATCTACTTTGTATTGTGATGCTCCAGTCTTACTTAAGACCTAAGTTATACCAACAGCTGAATTTATTCCTCAAATTCTCTTATCTTGATAATGACAACTCCTTGTCTCCCTTTTTGTTTTAGACAAATCAGGAAAAAAGTTGTCAGATGGACTCAGAACAAACACAGCTTTCTTCTTTTAACAACAAAAAGAAAAAGAAAGCCTGTAAAGAAATATAACCTCTAAACAAGCCTCCTCTTCTGGACAAAGCAAAAGTTCAAGAAATAGATGTAGCCTTTGGATTCCATTCCTCTCCAGGGCAGAGATAAAGTAAAGTTTTTGATAAGGTAAGCAGGAAAGTCTAGAAACAAGTGTTTCTATATTAAAGTGGAGTTTGAAGTGTTTCCTCAGTTAAGGGTAGATTTCATCTAATTAGACTGTTCAGCCACTCCCAAGACCTCATTTTAACTTTTGCTTCTAATTCAACGTGCTCCAGGTAGGCTTTCTGCAGAGCTAATGGGCACCACTGAGTTGCGGTCCTGCTTTTTAACTCTTGTGTTACTTCACAAAAGCGTTGCCAGGAGTCCTGGACACGTGTTCTCTAGCATGTCCTTTCTGGACTCCATATGAAGAGGATATTGAAGAGCATGTCTCAAGGGTAATCCTAGACCCAGAAGATCAACTTTAGGGATTGCTGATTCACACAAAATTCCTGGATCAGCTTGAGACAGGTTTCATCAAGTAGCAGGCACTTCAACTTGGGTATCATGCTTATTACTGGAACTAATGGAGGTTACAGAGCCATCATATGGATTAATGACTGAACTCATGCAGAGATGGGTTGGTCAGTAGGCTCAATGTATGTGTAATATGCTAGTTACCTATTCCAGTGGTTTATAGCAAGGACTCATTACAGGAAGGGATAGCATAAAATACAATGTGTATTTTCATAATCAGTTCTGTGCTTAGTGCTATACAGAAATAACAATTATATTCTTAGGTATTAAGAAAGGAACCAAGAATCAAACAGAAGCATTATGATGACAGTGTTTAATCCCTGAGGCACACATCTTGAATAATGTGCATAGTTGTGGTTCCTCATCACTGAATAAACATGTACAAAGGTATATAGGACAGCAAGGATGCTGATACAGGACTGTCTCCATACAAGGAATGAATTAGAACTACACCCTGAAAAGAGGAAAATGAGAAGGATTAAAATAAGCCATAAAATGAATAATGACATGGAGAAGGTGAATAAGAAATTTATATTCTCAGTCTCTCCTAGTACAAGAATCAAGGAGCATCAAACAAGGCAATAGGATCAGACCAAATAAAAAGGCAATTCTTCACAAAATCCATAGCTAAACAGTGGAACTCAGTGTCTAAAGTGTTGTGGATTAAAAATACTTTATAGTTCACTCCTCTCTCTGTTAAAGAGTGCAAAGAAAACCAGGTTATGTAAAAAAGATTATTATAATCTATCTATTTCCTCAGAGCAAACTCCACATTATCCTTCTGTGGCTACTCCCTATGGCCCTTATTTTGGTGTTTTGGCTACTGTTTTCTGTTCTTCCCATCAGGTGACCAGATTCATTTGTGCCACCAGAAGACCTTGGCTAATTTGCCTCTTCAGCTGCCTGACAAACAGACAAGCGTTTCCTTCTCCCTACCTGTCCTTGAAAGGATAGAAAGTGTGACAAGTACAGTGGTGAACAAGAAGAAACTAAAGAAAAACATACTACTACTCAGTCTTCATTCAAGTCTTTTTCAGTCACATGGAATTTCAGAGAAGTGAGAATTGAATCGCAAAAGGAAAATGTATGAGGGAGAGCATCTAAAAGTTTCCTAAAGTACTTTGTTCAGAATTACTAATGTTAAAACAGCAAACTGTAATTGGATAGTGTGAAAAAGCCCACTGTAAAATTAAATAGCTGTCTTTTTTCCTCATATTCCTTTTCTGCCTTTGCTGCCCATCCAAATTTGAGTGCTTCAGGGTGTTTGTTTTATATCTGTCACATTTTAGGAACACTATAGGCATAAACAGAATTATTGCTGTTATGGTGTAAGACACCCTTGACTTCTCTCTGATGAAACAACAGCTCTGTGACTCTGCCACTACCTCATGGCTGGCCTATGACGGGATCAGAAGGTTCTCCTTTAGTTTAAATGATGAAGATCTTGGGAGAGCTTCAGTGGAAAGTTTGCTTTACCATTTTGCAGTTACATGTAGGAAATCTCTGCCAGGCTGTAGGTTAGACGACTAACACGGAGTCTATGCAGCCAAGGAATCACTTCACCTCATCCCACCACTTACTCCATACAGTTTCCCACCTTGGCTGATTAATAGTGTGCTGGCCCTACAAGGCAGCCTTGTTATTCTCCAGAGTTGTTACACTTCAGTGGTTGTAAGTCTCTTTTAAAAGTGTCAGAATTAAAGACATGTTATAAACGCCCCATTTTGTTTTGTTTCAGGAGACCATCCTGGTGCTATATTATCCAAGATGTACATCAAAGTTAAAAGACAAGCTTCCTTAGCCAGGATTCTTTTGCCCTTTCTGCCCTTCTCCATCAACATCCCTGATTTCTGCTTTCAGCACTGATGACTTGTAAACTAAATATATCAATAAGTACAAGATTAGTCCAGACAACTCCTTTAGCTGTTCCACGTCTTTTATTTCACCCTCTCTCTTTCACCTAGTTCATTGTTCAGATTCATACTCCACTGGAAAAAACAATCTGACTGTTGTCTCTGTTACTGCTCTTGTTTCTTTGTGCTGTTTTTAAGAGCTGTGCATGGACATTCCTTCTACTGTCTTGCTGTTCAGGACTTGAAAAATGTTAAAGAAGCCCTTTTTCCCCCCTGACTTCCCCCAGTCCCAGCTGTGCCTCAGATGAATTAGCTAGGTAAAGCCAAAAGCTCAGAAATGCAGACAACTTTCTGGTAGCACTAATACCCCAGTGTAATTTGCATCACACAATGATAGGAAAAAGGAACGAGAAATAAAAATCACTGAATGCAGAGAGAACACTGAACTTTTATGCAATATGTAGCATTAAAAGTATTTATTACATTGTAGGACACCCTGTGTAAATTTGTTACCAAAAGAATTAATAAATAAAATAATTAATAAAGCTCAAGTACAGGCAGTACTTTAACATCAAGGGAGTCTCTCATAATTTCAGCATTTACATTATTGTCTTCTAATTATGCTTTTTAAAAAATGCATATAATAAGATTTTATAATTGTGCTTACAGTAAATTTATAAGTTACCTGGGAACAAAACATTATTTGTTTTACCTTTAAATTAAAGATGAGCAACATTCTGGGGAAATACAATATTGATTAACATTGGGCTTCTTTTTCATAAATGAAATCTGAGCTTACAAAGATTATGGTTTGAAAAGTATCATAAAGAATGTTATCCCACTATGGTCTGCAGCTCTGATGCAGCTGTCTTGATTAAGATAATTTGCACCTTCTGTAAATTATCAGCTTCTCCCAGTCAATTTGGAGATGCTAGGGCTCCACATGGTGCTGGAAATAGATGAGTGCAAAAAGTGACATTTCTTTCCATAGAAAAGCAGACTTGAATATAAAGCAATAAATAATGCAAAGTGCATATATAGTGTATGGAGTTGATGATGATCCAAAAGACATTGCTGTTGAAGCCAGAGTTTTCTGAAAAATTGCAATTAACTTCCTCTGATCATATCATGATCTAAGAGAAAATTTGAAAAGAAAACATGAATTCTTAATTGACAGCCCAGTTCAAGTATACGAATATGGCACATGGGCCAGCAATTAGTGAACAGAGTCACTATTATCCTCTGCAATCATTTCCAAACAAATGAAGAAAGAAGGCTGCAAAGCCATATGGTACATATATTATAAAGTAACCTGTTCCATTCTTTAGACTTACTATTACTGCTTTTGACACAGCTACAGGAAATAAAAAGCTACTGGAATGCAGACCAGGAAAATGTATTCCCAGAAGGCTTTGCAAAACTAGAGGCTGGAATCCTTGAGTGGAAACAGACTTTGCAAAGCAGTCTCCCATTCTCTACAGTTTAGAAGATCTGCTCAAATGTAAAATACATGCTACAAATGTGGCCATATTTAGTAGCTGTGCTTTTAAGATACTTATGGAAAGAAAGGAAAAGAAAGGAAAAAAGAAAAAGACTTTAAAAAAGGGGAAGTCGCCTCATGGAGGACTGGAAGGTAGACTAGCAAAGAACTGTTTTCAAGAGAGGAAGCACGAAGCCAAACAATTCACACTTAGTATGCAAGATCTGATTATTTTCTTTCTCTATCATTCTTCTTAACACACTGGTAACCTGAATCAAGTATGTTCTCATTGGTAAAACTGATTTTTTTTTTTTTGTCATCAGCACTTTATAATTTTTGTTGTTCAGCCTAAGCACTGGACAATATTATCCTGTTGAGTCTTTGGTAAATTTGCCTACTAGCAAACTAAAGTAGTATCTTTCCTCTCTTTTCCAAGACTCAGTGCCATAAAGATAGGATTTGTATGATGTTCCTAACAGCTACGGCAAAAATACTAACACTAACACTAAGAAGATTCTGGAAATTAACCTTTCAGACCTTTTGTTAAACAAGTGGCATACGCATAAGAGAAAATCATAAAGTGCAGTGTTTAAAGTTACTTGGGTACTTAAGCACCCAAATATATGGGGAAAGAATATCTTCAACCGAAGTTCCATATACTGATTTTTATTGTGTGCCTTTTCATATCTTCATAGCCTCACCAGCTATATTTAGTTAGCTGGACATTTTAAAGTAATATTAAGTCCACTGAAAAAAACCCCCTGTGTCTGATAGTGCCTTTGAATCACATTATTGACCTCATCTGCCTAGCTTTAGGTTATCTATTTTTTTATTTTAGCAAAGCGAGTCATGGAAAATATATTGCTGACACTTGATACCCAAACAACATTACATAGAGGCTTTTTAAATTTCTTAGAATTCCATTAGGCAGGATTGCCTTTCCTGGATCGGTCTCTACACAAGAGAAATTCAAAGGATGGATAAAAGAGTTATTTTCTCAAAGATTTATTCTAAAACCCTTTTAAAATATAACGTGTGCATTTCAAACCTATGTTTGTTGGTTTGAAGAGGCAGAACTTGGAAGGGTTTGTTAAAGGAATTTATTTAGCCCCAGCATCATGTTACTACATATTAAAAATCTATTATCCACAAATGAGGTAAAAATTGCTTTTATAACATTGAAGAGTATGTTGCACACATGCTGAGACACTTAAATCAATAATCCATTAAAAAAATATTTTTAAATATGATTATGCTTCAAGATACCTAGCATCAGTCTAACAACTTTGCTCTGAAATGGTAGTAATAAAACTACAATGAAAGTATACATACTATAAATGAAAGAAAGCTTGTGCAAAAAAGTGATAGTTAGACTTAATCTGCCAGTGACTTCAACTTCATTGCCTACTATGGGTAAAGTCTTGGCCTCACTGAAGGCACTGTGTCTAATACCAATGGATTTAATTCTGTATGTTCTGAAGAATTAGCAAAAATCCTTACATCTCATCATAAATATAGCCTAGAAACACTTAAGTCTTCATCAATAAAACAACAATGGCCATGACATTAAGTTATTTGGTCATTTGTCATTTAGCTATATTGATAATACTAATAATTGATAATATTGATAACATTGATATTGATAACATTGATAATACAATAAAATTTGCCAAAAATTGCCATCTTGGCAAAATTAATGTTCTTTATATGGTCTCACACTGAAGCGTATAGGCTTGTAAAAAGGGGGGTAATTTTCTGACTTATTTAAACACATCAGCAAATATTTATTTCAGTCATTTAAAGGTATCAGTGCTCTGCTGAACAGTCACACATGGCTGTGCTACGCTTACAAGAACCAGTCCAAAAGAGGAGCTACCTATATAAGGGTAGCTGTAGGATATTCCATAAACAGCTGTGTTGGCTGAAGAGAGCAACATTCAACTGTCAGTCCCAGCTATGCTTTATCACCCTCTGCTAGAGGCTTCTGCTCTCCAGGACAGTGTTACCAAAGGCCTAAATTTCCCAGAATTAATCTTCTTTTTATGTCTGGAAATTCTGTCTCAGTACAAGCTATGGCCCTGCTGGTAATTACTATTTCCTTCAGAAATAAAGGATCGTGAAGTTGTTCTGACACAGGGAAAAAATAGACAGACGTTAAAATTTGCTGTATGTATTTTCTATTTTGCAGCTGGCTAAATGAAACTGATTTGTTGTGATTACTGTACACAAAGAGCTAACCTCTCCCCGTGAAATATAAGATTAAAGAGTGAAATACTGACAAAAGTAACAGATCTCCAAGGTATTATATCAAAGATGTGGTCACATCCAGTTCTACGGACAGAGAAAATCATGAAAGGGGTTGCACCCCAAGCCCAAACCAAACTGGTCAAACACACAGTTGACCAGCGGCTGGAAGGGTGGTGGTCTCAGCTAGCAGGGGGCAATGAGCAGTGACAGGTTGTGAGCTGTCCTCCGAGATCACCTGCGCCTGAAACAGGGGGTATGACCACAGACTGCCTTTCTCCTAACCGGCATCCCCAGCATTTCTTTAGTCATCTTACTGGAAATCTGCCTGTAAATCACTGTTACTTTGCGGCGATGGCTTGGGAAATGAGATCAAGATGATCACCTGCTGAATTTTAACGCTGGTGTTTCTCTTTAGTCTGTCATCTCACATTCACTGCCTATGCTTCCAAGATCTCTGTGGTGTCATAAATACACACAGAGCTATTCAGAACATTAAAGCAAAGGTCCCAAAGATCCTACAACTGAGTTCACACAGGCCAGACAAAAAATGGGAAGTTCAGTTACTAGAGGGTGAAGAGTAACAACATTAGCTTTCCGTAGAAAGATTGTAAAAGAGAATTGAGTTTAAAAAGAAGAGAGACAACTGTATACCAGCAAAAAAATATGTTTTCTTCCCTCTGTATTTCATTGTATTTCCAAGAGACAGGGGTGGTAAGCAACAAAGCTAAGACAGGGAGGGGTAGGCAAAGGGAGCAGCAATGAGAGATATTAAGGACAGAAAAAGGAAGTGGAAAAAAAAGAGGGTGTAGGCCAAAGCAAATTCTGGTTTATGCAGCATCTTGAAGGTAAAACCAAGGAGAATGATGTGGAGAGTAGGTGGGAAGTCCATAAATGGGTTCAAGATGCTGAAAGGAAAAGTATTTAAAATAGAAGATTATGATGATGATTTTGGCAGCAACACCTTAGACTGGAATGGGAAAGAACCTAGCCGAGGAAGACAAGAGTTGTCAAGGAGATGATGAGGATGAAGCAACAGCACAGGAAAACTAAAGAAAGTAATAAGACTAAGTCTCCAGAAACCTATCACAGTGGCCAGATTTGAGTGTACTTTACTGGGATGTATCCTTTGGCTTCTGTGGATCTATGTCAGGGCAAAAGACATTATTCTTTAGTAATACCCAGATTTATGCTTTTATAAAAGAAAAAAAATCCCCTTTTGGTTGTGCCTGGAACTGGAAGAGTGTATATTTTTTCAGTTAGTGGATAAATTTCCAATAGGACAGATGCATATAGATTTGCTATTTGTTCAAAGGAATGAAATGTCACCATATTTACAACAAAATCTCAGTTTGCAAAAAAGGTGGTGAAGTTTCACTTGGTTGAAATTGAGGAATTATAGTGACAATGTTACATTTTTTGCAACTGCACCAAAATTAGAAGGTTAGAACAACTGTTGCTATTGCCCATATTTCTTCCCTTATTTTAGTCACTGTGGTTCCAGAGGTGCCAAATCAGCCCTTCTGGCTAAAAATTCAAAGCCTGCCAGAAGCAAAAATTATAAAACCTTACAGCTAATAATGAACATCTTGGGTCTAATCCTACAAACACGCATGTAGGTAATTCCACTTGCATAGTGAATCCCATTTACTTTTCTGGGATTATTTCTGTTACTAAAATTCCTCATGTATGTAGGAGTTTAGAAGCCTGGACCTGTTCTTCACTTTTTCTGCCATGTGCTGGCAGCGTTTTAGTAAGGGAGACACTTAAAAAAGATCCCAGACAGGAGCATAAAGAAGTCCAAAGGGAGCAATTAAGAAATGGCCAAAGCACTGTAACAATTAGGATGGCAAGATTTGTTCTATAACTAAAGCTGGTGACTTCTGTAGGAGCTATATAAATGCACTGGGAGCCCTTTTAAAATTTTGCTCGGTTCTTTCCCTCCTTTTCGGAAATGAATAGAGCTATTCATTTCAATGGAACTTTTGTCTGTGTGGGTCTGGAAAGCTGTCTGAGCAACTCACACAGCTCCAGGTAGCAAATGTTTGTAGAATCCCAAATGTTAGGCAGCCTGTAATACTAATCTGGATGGCCTCAGCACAAAATAAAGTGGCTCAGTAGAGATCACCCACTACAAAGACTAAAACAAACTAAATGATTGGCCATACCAAATAACTGGATACTTTTAATAGCTTAGAAAAAAGAATCAAAGAAGAATTGATCTTCCTTTGCCTAGGCCAATTTACAGCAGTATTGGCAGAGATGGAAAAAGGCACATGACTTCTAAGTGTTGATGTCAAGAAAGAAAATGAATGTAAGGAAGTCCATCATTAAAGATTCAATGTGGTCTTCACTAAAACAACAAAAATGATAAAACTAAGTGCTTACGCACTCTCAGATGCACACTCAAATTGAAAGATCTAATTCTTTTGCCACCATATGCACTTTATTTCCACAGCCTCGGTATCAGTTATAAGCAGGATTTGACAAAATACTCTTTAGTATCTGAAAAGACATGCCAATGATTAACATGACTAACTCATGCAGTGGGGAACACAGGACATCTGTAAATTTATGACATTTATTTGTCTAATGGCTTCTTCCTCAAGCTCTGCCTGTCTCCCATGTTAAGATTTCATGTTAAGAATTTCATCTTCAAGTTAAGATTTCATCATGCTTTCAGAGACATGAATTACTCCCTCTCATCTATCCATCATTGCCTCTATTCATTTTGTCCCTTTCTGGTCCCATCTCTTTTGGCAGCCTCTACACAATGTTTGCCACTTCAACTCAGGCTAGCCAGGGGGTTTTGTTTTTCTTTTCTATGTGGCTCCCAATTCTTAGGAGTTATCCATGAAGATAGTTCCTCCCTGACATACCCTTCAGCAAAGCTGATAATTAGTGAAGAAGTAGAGGGACAAGTAAGAAATAATTTTTAAATTGAAAAAAAAGTCCATAACACAAATCATAGCAATGTCAATGCCTGCTTAATCATTCAAATTATATGTTGAATTAACCTTTTTTTCTTTCTATTATCCCACGGTTTCCCTTCTGCCTGTGTAGGTCCCAATACATTGCTGACTTTACCAGAGAAAAGTATTAAGAGTGCATTTTGGAATTACTACTGTTCTTGAGCTATTCCTTTGCATAGGAATAATTCCCCTGATATTTGATTGCCCCATAAGGAGGTGCATTTAAGACCCATGGGACACACACAATTTGATATCTGCATGGAAATAGCAAAAATAAATAAAAGATTTGTTTTCTTACTAGACCTTGGTTACATGGGTACTGTATGTGACCATCTCTTTCCAATATAGAAAGGTACCCATTTGCAGTAAGAAATGATGCATTTTATTTACAGCTGGACTTTAATGGAGCAGGTTTAAGTAGCTTCCAGCTGTCTTTGTAAGGACTTTTCAGAACTTTCCTCTGAAAAGAATCTAGAGATATTCAGGAAATAGCAATACCTTTAATAAATCATAAACTGAAACTTGTGAAAGCTGAAACTACTCAGTAGCATGAGGTTGAAGGAGGAGGGGGAGAGAGAGAGAGAGGCAAGGGACAGAGTATGATTTGGGTTAAAAAACCCATTTTGAAATATAACACTTCCTGTGGTGCAAAATGACTCAGGCAACAATTATTTCAAAAATTGTGCTGGAGCACAAAGCTGATGACACAAAACATTCATCCTTGCCGCAGGTGAGCAGGTCATGTTTTGCCTGACACATCTCCCAATGAATGCCTCTTTGGGTGTGTACATATACTTTCATACACAACTGTATGTATTGGAGAAGATATAGGTATTTACAGAAAATGTACTGTAAAAAACCCAGTCAGAACAGTCGTCTTATAAAAAAATTCACTTATAACTTTCAGGGATGCATTTTGCCTGAAGTTCTTACTTTCAAATTTCCTCACTCTCTTGCTGGCTCAAGAACATCTTACAAAACAGGAAATATCTATAGTTCCTAGTGAGAGGCCAGAGCCAGCTCACAGGGTACACATGAAGAAGTGTGAGTGCTACGGCTTTTCTGGACTCTGTTGCAGTCCCATTTCGACATTACTGAGGGAAAAGTGATTTGTTGCTGGGGTACTCCAGAATATCTGATAAAATATCATGGCTTTGTATCAACAACAGGCTTTTAAGATTCTCTACTGGTATGCTCAGAATATGAATTAAGTTCCTAAGATGTAGCTTTAAAAAACCTTGATGAAAATGAACCTTCATAGACCAAGTAAGAACAGAAAATTCTTTTTCTGTTTATTATAATGCCAGTCAGGAGGTCAGACTCAGTTATCCCCACATAACCCCACTGAACTTGCTCAATGGGGTCGCAGTGCTGCAAGCCAGAGCAGAGCTTAGCCCAATGTGTAAATTTCAGGGAGAACAAACCTTCGTTACAGAGCTCAAAAGAATCCTTGTGCTCTCTGAAGGAAAGGTATAAAGGGGTGCTTGTTAATACTAGTCAACACGGTCTGCTTTCTGGAAAAAGAAGGGGGATCTTGGTAAGAAGCTGTGGCTCTTATACCCAGCAAGGTGAAATTTCTCCAAGAGAAAAAATAGCCAACTAGAATTTTAAAAAACACTGCGTGCTCTGTACATCTTTATAATTGTATGACACGTTCCTATGGGATAGACTTTCTGCAGGAAAAATCAACAGTTCAGTAACTGACACTATCGTGTAGTGCTTTTAACACTTCATCATATTTTTCCTCTTTAATACAAAATTTATTCTTTTCAGAACTCAACAGGCAGGGTATTTTTTTACCAAACCTTATGTTTTGCTAGTATTATCCCATTATCTGTGTGAGTCCAGTTTATTCCAAATCCTAGAAATTGCTTTAAACTGTCTCCTGGTATCACTCCAGAGGAAGAAAGAAGCGGCATGATTGTGTGTGAGGAAAAGAGAAAAAGACACGAGAGATCTTTTGTATGGCTTCGAGAGAAAATCAAATTTATTTAAAGAATATTGAAATCATCTTACATCTGTAGGTGCCTGTAGGTCTGACGTAAAACCAGGAGTGGATGGTACCCTATTTTATTTAGTATTTAGCCACCAGCACAAAGAAAGTCCATGCTCTCAGCATGTCAGTCATTTGGTCTTGCTTACTGCCTGGAAAATATGCAGGCGAGATCCCTTCACAGGTTAAATAGTACAGCCGCTGGGCACCCTGTACTGACCATACAGGATGCTGGACTATGGATAGGGATTCCAGTTTGTCGCAGCTGCTGCCCTTGCTCCCATTTGCCTGAGAGGGCTTGTTGTCAGGAAATCGGCAGTCTCATTCCCTCCTCCTACCCACCAGCACCAAGGTAATACGCTTCACAGTTGCGTGACACGCAGAATGTAGGTGGGTTTGTACGCCTGCATGGAGGCTCTTTTTTTTCCCCATTTTGTCCCAGCGTAGACACAGCGTGACATTTGCATTGTTTCTTGGGCTCTGCGTGCCTGCAGAGGGGGCCAGAGAATTTAGCAGTCTCTGGCTACCTAATCCCAGTGAATGTCTCATTTTAGAAAACCTGTGAAGTATATAATCCTTTGAACAGAGAAAATGGGAAGCACAATGTAACTCAATGTTTTGATAAAGTATTGCCTTCTAAGGCAATCTGCTCATCACAGTTTTTACTTTACTAATTCACTAGCCATTTTCAGTGCTCCTGACTTTGAAAAAACCACTAATTTTTCTTGTTATCAGTGGCTTCTATTTTTCACTTCAGCTCTTGTGGAATGTGTACCAATAAAGTCTTAATGATCTTTGTATTTTTAAAGAATTTTGTCAGAAGTTAAATGCAATATGACTTTTCCAAAACACTATGGAAAAAGAAAAGAGAAATCATGATCCATCTGTAAATTCTCCGTGTACCACAGTCATTTATTACTTCATACTGAAATTTGAAATATGAGAACAAAGCACAGGCAAAGCCAAATAAAAAAGCCACACCAGAAAGGAACATCTGCAAAATTCTATGAAAAAAATGCACAAATGTTATGAATTAAACCTTTTCTGGCTTTTCTTACAGCTGCACAACCTCACACTCAGCAAGACAGGAAGGACTATCAAAATATTTCCTATTCAATCTTAAGAAGCAGAAGCCTATACCATTTACTGGAAACATTAAATAAAAGTCTGTGTGCTGGCATAGTCAAGAAGATGTAACAGCTGATAAAGAATAAAAATGGGAATCATAAAATGCAGTATAAAGTGCAAGTAATTTCAACTTTCATCTTTAACACAGTCTTTACTATGGCTAGAGTTGATTTTGCTAACAAGTGGTAAAGGACCACTGGAGAAGATGGTGCATCTCACACTGAGAGGGCATACAGAAACTTCTGCAAAAAACATTTTTTATTGGAAAACACCTGCTTGTGGAAAATGAAAGTGCTCATAAGAACAGGCATGTTTCTGTGACTTTTAATTTTGGTAAAGAATCCGATGGAATTCCAAAAATAATGACATGTGTCCTTTCAAACACTTCTGTTCACCTACCAAGTCATTATTTTAGAAAAAGAAAACACCAAAAAAACAACCAGGTTGAAATGGTAAAAATTCAGAAGTAATTTTCATTCATCTGTAAACTCTTTTGGTCTGTTGGTTTATGGACCTCTTCCAAAGTTGAAACTTGTCTTAATGTTTAGGAAAGGAAACCTCAAAAATCTGGAGAAATATCCCAGATAAACTGCTTCACAATCAGTAACTGGCTGCTTACACTGAAATATGGTCTGCACCACTGAAGTCAGTGTGAGAAGGATTGGGACTCAAAATAAGGCAAAAATTTCTAGCCACATAGCAGATGCTACAGGGCAAAGCACATTTCAGGAAGATTTTTGGTGGTAAAATCCTAGATTACATACTTGCTGTTTGGTGGATTAGTGTAAGAAAATTAATACAGATATTTCTCTTATCAAGCATGTAACATTCCTCAATGCACTTTCTAATATCAGAATAATAATTAATTTATTTTGACAAATATTGATTTGAAATTCTTCTTGTCCAATATATTACCTACTTCTATACTGTAGGATTTTGCAGGCAGGTATTGTGTAAATGCATATGGCCACACTCTGCATCCAGAAGAGAGGAGTTTAAAAAGGAATATGATATCACTGAAATATGCTGTGAGAATATTTCTCTCTGCAGTGGAGAATGAAGAGCTGCTCATGCAAAGTCTTCTACCAAAGGACCCCTCAGACAGCACAGCTGTCATGGCATTTCCCATGTGAAATGCCCTGTGAAACTGCACTTTGAGTTTTCCTTCATTATACGTTGCTTTAGGGACCCTGAAGCAAGAAAATATCTTGTTTCCAATAACTGGGTAGAAACTGGAAAGATATCTACAATCTTTCTAGGTAAATGCACAATCTCTAAGGAAAGCTATAATGGAAAATAAATGCTGATGTGAAGGAGACGTTCACCAACAGACAAAAACATTACTTTCTGCTTACGTATACTCTCACTTATACTTTTGCAGGTGAAACCAGAATTTATTTATAAATAAAATACATCACTTTTCCCAAAAGCTAAAGCTATTATGAAAGATATTGGTGTTTCTAGAAGTGACACTGAAATGACAAGCAACAGGAAGAAAAAGTCCCAACCATCAGATAAACTTTATACAAGGCGAACATTATGTGTTTGTGTTAAACATTTTATACCTTTACCATTGCTATTAAATATAGTGAATGATGTATTTGTATACAGGTTTATGCTTTTGACAAAAATAGATTTGTTTGTAAGCCAAAGGCTGGATATTACATTTACAAAGACTATGCTGTTACCAACATTGGAAGCACATGTCTGTGTCAGAGAGTAAGAATCTTTCTTGAAAAATGAAGCTGATGAAAGATTCATAAAAGCACGCATCAAGTGAAATCAAAGATTTGCAGGATCAAAATAATTAAATACAGAGAGAGCATACCAAGTATTTTTCACAGCATATTAAAATCATGCATAGAAATGAGCTGCCTGAGAGGACACAAGCTGGGCTGTATCACTGTCCTTTTCATCACAGAAAGAGAGGAGAGAACATTCATAAGTGGTTAACAACACACTAAAAAACCCCACCCCCCTGTTTCCTACATCTGACTTACTCTTTCTTCAAATCTAAACTCACTGGGGTACAGCAGCACGGTGGTCCTGTGCCAGTTAGCCCACAGGAGGAATGGGAACGCTAACTGACAATGACAGTTATATTCAAGCCTATAAAGAACCATATGTCAAAGCTGCAGATAGTAGTGACATCTTTGTCACCAGCTGTTAGTCACGTTCCAGCCTTTAAACCTCTCTCTATATAGCCAGGGTTGCAGTTTCATGATATTAAAATATTTCTAAAATCCTGGAGGAGAATTCTATATTACAAACACAAGAAAATGTGTATAGATGGCATAAATTGAAATGTTCACATTAATTTTCACAAATAGGGACTTCCCTTAGCTGGCTCTAGGGTTTATGTGATTTGTGGTCAGGGTAAATAGAATCGCTGTCTGTATTTGCAGTTCAACTTGGCACTGAAGTAGCAAATAAACTTTGCTTGTGGCTGCTTTCCAAAGCAAACGGAACTTTTATCTCTACTTGAAACATTTATTAAAACAATGAATATCACATCTAGTATTTATAAATTCCTTCTGTCCTGCACTAAAATGAACTATACAGAAGGATAATTTGGGTAATTAGCTCAAACTGAAACCCAGGACAGAGGAAAATTTATGCATAGTGCAATGTGTTAGGGTGGAGGGGTGACCAGATCTCATGCTCCCCTGTTCACCCTCTTAACTCTACAGTCTCCAGAAAAAGAAACTTGACTCAGCTACAGTTCTCCTGGGAACCCTGCTCTGGCATGGCTTCCTTTTCTTCCATTCACAGTGACCCTCCTTTTAAAAGTCATAATCTGACCTGGAATCTGGTTTCGTATTTTAAGTCAGAAAAATACTAGCTCATTCTTCTATTTATTCCACAATATGTGATATACAATTTTTCTGATGCTACCAAATATATTTAACACCCCAATAAAGGTATTGGGATCAACTTTTTGAATATTTAACTCTTATATAAAGCTTGGACTCTTCTGTATATAGAAAGAGCATTTACTTAAAGTTGGATCCGTGATATTTGACTCTAGTAATATGCTGTTCACTCTTTCCAGCCATTCATGGATGGGCTCCAGATATTTCTCTGACACATAAAAGAATTTTATTTGAATACTCTTATAGTGGCTGGAAGCATTTTTCAACAAAGGACCTCACTCAGGGTGATATATTTGGTGAACAGGCTTTCCAAATAATTCTTCATGAGCCTGTACTGTACTACTGTATACTGATAATGTACATGTTAGAGCTGTTGCACTCAGCACAGATGTTCCACCAACACAAGTACTTCAAGCTGAAAAATTGCCTGACATTAATCATGCATTATTAAAAAAGAACCCTGCTTTATCTACCAATCCACTGAAAACCAGTTTGTATATCTACTGTTACTGTGAGAAAGTAGTGAAGCTGAAATAAATGTTACCATGCTATGAAAGAAGTAAAAAGCAAACTCCCAGTTTCGTGGAGAAACGGGGGAAAGATTTTAGAGAATGCCAACTATAACTTCTCGGCTTCTGTTCCTTTAACAAAACAAAACCAGGCATTTCAAGTGCAGGCAGGCATCGATTTGCTTGGGGACGTAGATTGCCTGAGCAATACTCAATTTTGTAGCACATTTGCTCCCTTTCAGATGGCAGAGGAACTGCAGCGGGTCTATCCAGCAGGCCTGTCACACTGCAGCCATATCAGCCCCGTCAAACCACAGTATCCAGGAAATTAGGGATGGAAAGACGCATGAGATCTATTGGTTTGTCAGTGCAGGATATTTCCTTCATTCCTTGTCCAGGTCATTTGGAAGGACAAGAAAATTTCCAAAATCTCACATTTTACTCCAGTACGCTCTACTATTTTCATCTGTCACTATCACTTTTCTCCTGTTTGTGCAAAAATTAGTATTTTTATTCCAGCTATTGCCCACAGTAGCAGAGTCAGCACAAAGTCTTTAATGAGTACAGGACTCCAATGCTTTTATTACAAAATATCATTTTTCAGCATGGTGCATTCCTGCTTACATCTCTGCTACTATTTCTCTGTTGCTGGAAGTCATCTGAGAAGAACACTATGTTACAGAAGATGAGAAGTAGGCAGAAGCACAGCCACACTGATCTGGGCATTGGTGGCTATGTAGTCATGGCAAAACTCAAGAACCTACAGAAAAAACTAGTCAGATAATTGGATGTTAGCCTGAGGTGTATCTGTGCTGCCATGACAGCATAGGCAGCTCAAGACTGGCATTTATCTTTCAAACATGACCTAATTGCCATTTCTTCCATTAGCGATAACACTGTTTTAACCAGCTCTTACATATCAAGCTGTTACTTATGTCAATAGGATAACGTCTGCTCCTTGTTCATGACGAAGTGTTTCAAGCTAGAGAAAATGTTCCTCATATAATGGTTCCTGTGGAGCATTTGCCTTAGTCTTTCTGTCCTGTGTGCTAGGAAGAAGGGCAGCTTGCAGAAGCATGTGTTTTGCCTTATCTGCAGCCTGAGCAGTTTCTCCAGGAGGAACTGAGAAGCAGAAAGGGAGCCAGGGGTTACAGCAGCACCACTCAATATCCCCAGTGCCTCTCTGTATTAACACACTTCATTTCGGACCTCTGTTCAGGACGATTTATAAGGATGCTCCAGCCCTTTGGGTCCCAACTAAAAATAACTAAAAGATTCAGAGAATGGGACAGAAATAATATAGGAGTAACACAACTTCCATTAGAAAACTTTAACATAAAACAGTTTGTGAAGAGAGGGATTCTCCTTCCACTAACATAGAGAGAATTGCATCTCTTTCATCAGCCTGTGATTAATGCAATCAGTAATTACCATTGAATGTCATGCATGGATATATAGAAAGAACAAAAGGCATTGGCTCGGTTCCCCTCTTTTGTGCAGAATGTACAACTTCTGTTGTCTTTTTTCCTTTTTGTTATGGTATTGCCAATCCTGAATGAAAGAGCTTATGGATATATAAAAAGATTTGGATGGAAATAGAATACCTGCAGTTTTGTAATTTGTCATTTCTAAAAACCCAAAACACCATGCTTAGCCTTTTTAAATTGAAATCTTCAGTTATGCCCCAACCACAAAAACATGCCTATGCTATCATGTGGATCTCAGCAATTACAGTTTGTTTCTATGATCTTAACTGTATAAAATCTCCAAACAGTTATTTTGGACAAAACATATTTCTATGTTGTTATTAAACCTTTTAAGATCACTTTCTATGAATTCTATTATTTCAAATAAACAGGTTGGTATTTCAGAGGGGGTTAAAAAGTAGTTAATTTAAAGAACTTGATAGTATCTGATTGGCTTTGTTTTGAAAAATGCATTAGTAGGTGACAGTCTTAAATTAATACAAGTATCTACATAAGGTCTGGCCAGCCTGTGGCCATTTATGTCCTGCCCATATACATATTTCCTCTCTAAGCTGCTCTAGAGGTGAACCCTCAGTGCTATTAAGTATATCAAGCTCCACTGTCTCTGGATTCAGCTTGGATGCATTGGGGTTTCCCACGCTTTTGCTAGCTAAGATTAGACACCTCTTTTTTTCATGGTATACATTATACTTCCTTGTTGCTTACTATTATTCCTTACACAGTGCTGAGTTCCTGGTGTAATCTGGGTCATCAGAGGGATATTTGTTAATGTATCTGCTTATATATACACATACATTGATTTAACAAAGCAGTGGTAAAATTTTTTGCAAAATCTTCATTTAAAATTAAATGTGCTTCAAATCATGGCAGGATATAGGAAATTGGAAATAAGCCTTAGGAAAGTGGTTTAACAGGATGCTTGGGTGCCTACCTAGCAGTATACGCTAATGGTTTGGAAAAAAAAAATTATTTGAGAAAGAATTTAAGAAAACCAGAAAATTTTCTTTTATTCATGCAATCATGTTTTGCTACGTGAGGATTCCAGGTAAAAACAGAATGGAAATTAAAATTAGTATAATTCTAACTCTAGATTAGTGTGGCGTGGAACCAAAGGCAGAACGTAGCAGCAATAGAGAAGATACCCAGTGTCTCTTCCAATGAAAATTACCTCTGCTAATATTAATGACATGAACTTTTCTTTCTTAGGAAATTTGTATCTACTCACCCCATTTTTCCCTGAGGGAACCTATTGCTTTGGTGATGACAGATTTGGTTAAAGAGATTTCACCTCAGTAAGCAAACAAAATCTGCATTCAATAGGCATAATGCAAGAAAGTGGGGAAGATTTCATTTTCTTGGTCTTGGCAATGATCTTTTTAGAGGAAAAAAGCAAATATTTTTCTTTGACCAGTGTGCTTGTATTATTATTGCTTACTCAAGCAAGTGTTTGAATAAGCATGAATATCAATGAACAAACCTAGGATAAATATCAAACTATGCTTTTTCATGCAGAGTAATATCAGTTCTTTTGTTAACCTGCTTTCTTTTTTCACAGTTTAAATGTAAGCAGCTGTCTACATTTCATCCTAATCATTTTTTAACTTGTATTACCATAAACCAACCTTGATGCATTTATTCAGGCTAGAGTATTCCATAATGCTTTCTTATCAAACAATCTCTTCTTCAAGCAACAGGCCTGAATTTTGCTTCAAAATTGTAAATAAATTCAGCTCAATGTTACATTTAAGCAGTATAAAATTCCATATATAAATAAAGAGCATGCAGCAATACCTGATGGACAGGATTTTGGAATAGCAATGTATTCCTTCACATACCACTTTAGTAAAGATTAATAGATTTTGTGTTTAAAGGTTTTCAACATACTGCCTTCTGTTTGACATTGATTCCTTCCAAAATGAAATCAGTGTCTGTTTTGCACTTTGGTGTACAGAAGATGATAGAGGCAGGATTCCACCTACCCCTGCAATTCCCATCCCATTAAAGACTGGCTACTCTGGCTACTACTGGAAACTCTAGTTTCCTGATTACTGGTGAAATCATTCAGATCACAGAATGTGTTCTGGGTCAATCTCTTTTCTTGGGATGAAAAGAAGCAACAGAGGTCTGTACAAAACTATGGCGCCCTTTTTTGTGGCTATGATTTCTAATTCCAGCTGAATTATGGATACAAGCCTAGAAACACAGTGTTCACACGTGTAAGTGAAATAAAAGACGAAGATTTATGAAACTGGTTGAGTGATGTAGGACCATAAATGTATTTAACTTCCAGTATCAGAAAGCTCCTCAAATAGAGATGCGTTCTGTTGGTATCTGATCATAAGTTTCTAAGTTGCGAGTAATTATATCTGATTTCTGGAGGCAACCATGTGTTTAAACAATATGAACTGTGCTGATAAATAACTGAAAATAATACATTCAATGCAAATAGAAGGCAGTTGTTCAGAATTTTTGGTGGTTCTGACTCAGTTAGTTTTGGCTGAGACTTTTCTTGGCCTTGTTCTTTCAGCAACAAATTCCCATTAAAAATCCTGGGCATTTGAAAAATGCAAGAATGTCAGATTTGGTGGTGTTGGTCTTACATCCAGTTGTCAGCCATGTTTGAGACAGGGATATAAATGTAATGCTAGTCCCACGGTAGTGCAGCACAGTAATGACCTATTCAGTCAGTCAAGAGTGGTATGAGATCACTGTATGATAAAGTAAGCCCAACAGATTAATTAGATCAGATCCTCAAATGCATTTTGCCTTTTAAGAAATACCTCTGTCTTCCTCATTAAGCAATGCCAGGAGAAGCTATTTCAGACGGTAGTGTGGTTAACACATACTTTCTCAGTGTAGTAGCTGTTCTGTCTTTCCTGTCATGAGGATATATGGATTTCATTTTGTCACTCTACTCAAGACTGAGAGTAGTAGGATGTTCTGTCTGTTTTCATGGAGGCAGAACAAGGTCCTTATGGGAAAAAGGAGCCTTATATTTGGGCCTTTTAAAAAAAAATTAAAATCTAAATAAATTGCAGAATAGAAAATTTTAGATAAATTCCTCTTAGCCTTTGACACTTAGTCTACATTTCCCTCATCTTCCAAGACAGCTTTAATAAATAGTCCTCTTTGCCGTGTACTGGTAAATGTCTGCATAATTTATAAGCCACAGGCATCCAGGACAGAGTGAAGGAACAAGCAGTACCTGGTTAAGACAGAAAATAGCAAGTGTTTATGAAAGGTAGGATGAAGGTTTTCATGAGGCACAGTTTATCCAACTGTGAAAATATTAGTTGGGATATTACTGAGCGGGTGCTCAGAGCTCTTTTGGCCACTGACCAGGATAAATGGTCCAAGCAGAGGAGCTGACTGCAGATTAGTTACGTATAGAGAAAACACAAAGAGACAAGAGGAACATGACTCAAGAGAGAGCAGCATGTGGGTTGAGAGATTAATCCAGCATTTCCGGAGTTATTTTTCCCTGTGCCCTGCTCCTCAGTGAACTCTACTCTTCTTCCCACCTTCTTAACTAATTCCACCTTGCACTGTCCTATGGGTTTACACCATCCACAGCTGCAAATGTTATCACATCCCTTTCTGCAGGATGCTCTCTGGTTTGAGAGACAGTGGTATAATTGCCAAGAAAAAATTTTCACAAGGAGGGCACAGGGTTCAACTATATCACTATATCTTTTCACTGAAAATATTATCTTAAAATCCCATAAAAAACCTCCAAATATGGCTTTTCTCCTTCATATGAATTCTCCCTCAATCACAGTTCCAAGACTTTTTCCACACACTCTGAATGCAATTCTCACATTTGATTCAATTGTGTGTAAGTTTGCATCTCACGGTCTTTTCTGTGCTCATCAGTACTTCAGACTCTCCACTGAAAGTCCTTCTGAGACCTTGTGAGTCATCCCATTGCCATTCTGCGCTATGCTCAAAGAACAATTTGAATGAGATTTATTTCAGACAAAGTGAGAATGAGTTTGTTTAGCTATCCTGACAAGCTGGAAAGATCTCTGTGTTCTAGGATATTCCTTTGCATCTTAGCTTTCACACTGTTTGGGTCTGGCTGAACACCTTTATACAAAGCCAGTATTTTGCCACAATCTAGTAAGCAATATTTAAAAATACAGTAACAAAATTATATCCTAAAACCAAACGAAAGCTGGCATATCCTGAAATCCATATGGAATTGGATGCTCTTCTTTGCTCTTGATTTTATAAGCAAACTGCTCAGGTACCAGTCAGGGTACAACAGTGTGAAACATGGGGTACCTTTGGGTTATTTTCATTGTCATATATTAGCATGTTCTTTTGTTGCTGATAATTTCAGAAGAAAGCTGGAGGTCATCCATTACTGCTTCTAATCCATCCACCATCTCTAAAATATTAGGTATAGCATCCTTAACTGCTGAAGTAATATTGCACAGAAACCACTGAAATATAAACCTACCACAAAGACAGTTGAAGTTTTGCAGCATTCAGAACATGCTCTGCTCAGCACTTTTCATTTCACAGAAACATACAAGTGTAAGAGATTTTCCTTGCAGAACTCACCCTTTAGTGCAATGAAACATTATCAGATACACATAGAATGAGGTTTTGTCTGGCCTTATCCCCAAATGTTAAGGATTGTTAAGTCTCAAAGGGTAGCCTGGTGTAGGGTTTATTTCCCATTAAGGTATTCTTAATAGTTTTCCTAATTGGGATTTCCTACTTAGTTTTCCTGACGTATAAGCTAAATATTCCTGTTGTAAATTAAAGAGTGGTGTTCTTATGATTTTATAGTCAAGGGACATAGAGAATCAGCTCTCTAACAAACTTTTGTACATGGGAGGGTCTCACACTGTAACATAATGTTTGATGTCCTTTTTCACAAAACTTTAATAATTTTGACTGTGCCAACACATGATCACATTTTCAACTGTGCCAACTGCAATGTGTTTCCTCAGCAGCTTCTAATGTTCTCCTAAGGGAAGTTTGATTTATGGTTTTTATACACAGATAAACTCAAATTTACTATTGCTCACAGTTGCATGTACATTCATGATGCACTGGTAATCCATCAGTATGATATACTGTCTCCTTGCTATCCTGTCTTTTAAATATTTCTGTAAAGTAATTAGCAAAGTGTTTGACAATCTGCTCCATACACCTCCACTTACATACCTTCATCTTCACACACATTTCCATCTGTTACACTCCAGACTATGCACAACCTTCTGCTCTGCAAAATAAACCTATCCTGTTCAAATCTACCGCGTCTATTTCTTTATGTCATTTAATTCTCAAAACAATATGATTGCAAGGCACTTTGACTTTATCAAGGATTTTCTATCATTCGTTCTTGCTTTATTTGAACATTATTTTAATTTGTAGAAACCAGTAAAGAACTCCGCCATTTTAACTTATTAGCAGCAGCACCGATTAGTGCTGCTTAGTATGTTTTTTAATGTAGTTCTGTATTTCACAGTTCATCATGCTTACAACACATTTTTGTAGATGGTTGCTTTGCTATATACCTGCTGTGCTTCACAACCATTTTAATATGTTGTTCTTATTACAAACAAATCTGGTCTCTGCTGAGCAATTATCACTTGTTTTTATGATCAGTTCATATTTCTTAAGTAGATGCTCTTTCAACTCTTCAATTGCAAAACACTATTCTAAGATACCCCTTAAAATTCACATTCCTGTGTTGCAGTAATGAGGACAGAACACAAATGGAATTCTAATTCCCTGTCAGAAGGACAAGTACAAAGGAAAGGATTTCAGTAGGACTGTCACTATTAAAATTCCACTTTAATTCCCTTATTAGCCCATCCACTAACTCTTAAAATTCAAATATTTGTTTTACTGTGCAGTTCCGTACCATCATGGTTAATGTTCTCCTCTGTGTACCATTTTTAGTAGATATGTTATACCTTTCTCATATAATTTTGGGTGGCTTTCCCAAGTGATAGAAAAATTGCAACCTCCATTCTCATTCTTTGCCAGGTTTCTGTTTAGATAGAATACTTTGATTACTCCATTCTTTCCAAATGCTACATTTTTCATTTTCTAAAGATATTATGATAAAGATATGACTTAGTAGAAGACTGGTATGACATAATCTTTCGGCTAGCCTAATTTCATAATATGTGCCAAAGCTATACAAAGTTATAATTCCAGCCTGGATAAAGGCCATATATCTTGACAACTACAACCAAGTTTTAGGTATAACCATGTCAATTTCCTCTTTCATAAGTGAGTCTTTTTATTTATTTGCTTGAAGACTTGGGGGTTTCTTTTGTTTTTGTTTGTACAAAACTGCATGTCTACTTGGTGTTATTTGGAAAGCTCATTTGAGAGGCCCACAGGACCTTGAATTCCCTCAAGCTTATTTTCTGGCATTAAATGTCCCTTGCCAAATGCAAGCATAGAGTTGTATTTCTACTTAGTAGAGCATTTTAGGCATTAAATTATTGGTTACTAAATATTAAACTTGAAAAAGGAAGTGGTCCTTCACATTTAGCTAAGGTTAGTCGATGAAAATTGTAGATTTGAAAGGTGTAGTTCTATATTTATTCTAAGCTGAATCCCCTAAACCACAAACAAATGGTTTTCTAGTCTCCTGCTTCTAGAAGATCAAATAGAAGCTTGCAATTACTTGAACTGCACATCATCTGCTACAACATATATCTGCATACCACCTTCAGCAGGAGTCAGAGGAGCTAGAGGAATAGGTATGTCTGTGAAGTAGATTAGCATTCTTGAGGCTTAACTTATTTCAGAATAACTCTTCTTGTTAAAAATATTGTTTACAATGGTACAGTGAGGAGAAGCGTTCATGATGTGCTCCTACTTGAGCTCCTACTGTCAAAAACTTTGGCATATAGCAATAACAGGGAATCTTTCCATTAATTTGTTTGATTTGGAGGAGGTCTTTCAAAAAAAAAATCACTTCTCAGTTCCCCACAGATTTTGAATTTTTATATGGCTGTAACGGTTTGTTTCTCTTTATCTGATTAAATGTCCATGGAAAGCTATTTAAACAGGTTCATCAGTAACATAAGTCAAACCATATAAAATTTAGAATAAGCACTGGCATCTGCTAGCAGCTATTTTCTTAGCTTGGAAAGTTCAGAAAAGTAAGAGCAGCATAGAAACCAGTTCTGTGAGGGAGTATTGAACATTTAGTTGAGTAAGTCAGAGGAAGCATTCTCAATGGCACAAAAAGGCAGCAAAATATCCCATCATCCCTTGAAAAGCAGTTGTATGCTTGTTTTCTGTTGGACACTACCAAAACCCTTTCTTTTTATCTACTGTATAATCAACTTCCAGTATGAAAACTGGAAAGAGAAACTTTTCTTTCTGTAAGGAATTATCACAAAAATATTTTTACCCAAAAGTGAAATGTTTCAGCACCTTTTTGCAGACCCTTTAGATGAAGTATAAGAATGTGATTACATTGCTAGAAACACTGTAGGCCAACATATTTTTTTAAATAAATACAGAATCCTGACATTTTCAAAGTGATTAAACACCTAATAAAGGCCTGAACTCAAAATGTACCATACTTTGGTTATTTAGTCTTGTTGATATATTTTTCTTCTCCTTCAGTTAATTGTACTACACCTAATGGATAATTACTTCAGTATGACATACCATTTAGGTATGTATTTATATTCAGATTTACCTAGTGAAATAAAAATAAAAGTAAAATGTGATAAAAATAACAGATTTGGAAGAAAAATTAATGAAAGCTCTTTTTTCAGAATACATAACTATTAAAATTCATGGAAGGATTTGTAGGGCGTATTTCTATCACTTAGCACATGCTTGGTTTTCTTAAGGAATTGCTATGTTGAGTGCTCGAATTTATTTCCTTAAGTAATTATTTTATTCTAATAAACTCCTTTATTGTCAAATAGTTTATAAGCGTATCCCATACAGATTCCATCATAATGGTTGATGCAATTTGCATTTCCTTTTTAACTGAATTTTTGAGATCTCGCATGTTAGCAACAATGTTCAAAAATTGGAGACGAAGAATCTTGATCACCTGAGAAATTCCAGCATTTCAACACCTAAATTGCTCCATCTCAATATAGATAGAAGAAAATAGCTTCAAAATGGCAATTCTGAAAAAATCAACTTCGAAATATTAGTCTTTTCATGTTATTTTTGTGATATTCCTAGAACTGAATGGGGTTTTTTTCAGCTTGCAAAAGTGGCCTGAAATGTTTTGGTTTTATTAGACTAATTTTTAAATTAATAAATTAATACTGCACCATTATATCTGCAGTAGTACTAGTATTTTTATATATGTAAATATATATATATAGACACTATATACTAGTATATATACACTTTCATATATATACTAGTGTGTATATATATACTTTTATATATATACACACTAGTGTATATATATACTTTTATATATATATACACTATATACTAGTATAGTAGTACTAGTATATAGTACTTGTACTAATATTTGCAAGTAGCATCTTGCAGATCTTATATAAATTATGGGAACTATAGGCCACCGGGGAGTCCTATTTAAGATGATAAAGACTCAAAGCAATGTACTGAGAGCAACACAGTTATGTGGTTTATTAGATTGTTTTGAAATAACAGTTTAATTCAGGTCAGAAATAATAAGTTCCGATCTGGGTCAAGCAGATTTTAAAGAGCTGAATTCATCTTGA
This sequence comes from Ciconia boyciana, assembly GCF_034638445.1. Classification (NCBI taxonomy): domain Eukaryota; kingdom Metazoa; phylum Chordata; class Aves; order Ciconiiformes; family Ciconiidae; genus Ciconia; species Ciconia boyciana. Next base: position 23,151,120 of record NC_132940.1, on the reverse strand, counting down.
GTTTCCTCATCAGAAAAAAAATAACTTAAAAAAATTAACATCCATTAAAAAGTCTAGTTTGTAGACACTGCATTATTGATTGAGAATATATTGTCGCATGAAATTTCCAACCATTTCTAATTTAAACATTGTATAAAATGCTGCCTCTGCCAATTAGACATGCATCAGTCCTTCAGCACAAAGCCACTTTACCATGTGATGTTCTAATGCAAAAGGCACGACATTCATGAAAAGAGCACTGGGTTTGCCAGAGTGAATATTTAGTTATTCTTTAGGTTGTCATTTGTGGGTTTATGAAAGAACAAATGTTAAAAAAGCGAGAAAGGCGTTCTCTTGCAAGTAGAGAAGGATACAGATGATTACAATATGAAGTACAACATAATCATATACTTACTGCACAAAACCGGCCACAGAAATATATAACAGAAATATATACATCCATTTTGAGAGTTACAGCAGATGTTCACCTATTTGAAGTGAAGGCCAAAGAGCCTTCCCCACCCCCTTAAAGCCCTGCCTAAGGAAAAAACAAACAAACAAAACCAAACAACAAAATCAAAACAGACACACAGACACTTTTCCTATATATGGATCTCAGTTCCCCAGCTACTCAACTTGAGGGTTTTGCATTATAGAATGACCTAAAAGAGCTGAAAATGTTCATGAGATGCAGGTAACTGCTTTATAACTTATTTCAAGCATTGCGTTACAAGAGTTTTGAAAATTGCCAAGCTGCAGTAAAAGCCACCCCCACCCCACTTTCTTTTTAAATGTCACCCGTAAAGCAAAAGAAGGAAGAAAAGTTGTTCCTCCCTTTTACTACCTAATGATTGAGTTATTTGCCCATGAAATTCCAACCAGGTTCCTCTTCAGCCTGACAGGATTCAAATGTATATTCCCAAGAGAGAGATGTGGATATTGGAGCCCATTGCCATGACCAGGTGTGCATTTTCCATTAAACAGACATAGGCTAACATTCAGAAAACCATCTGGAGAGGGAGGACTGCACCAGCACAGAATAGGTTATGGACTGGCAGTGCATCCCCTGCAAGGCAGGCAAGGAGGTGAATGCACTCAGGAAAAGAGGGGGAAAGCGCTCACTTCCCAGGTGAGTACTATTACCATTTCGCTCATCTGCAAAAAGGAACTAGACATGAGGTCTTTGCAAGGTACCTATGCTTGAATGGCCTATCTCTGGATTATAAAATCCCAAATTGCCCCAGGCATCTCCCTGCATCTCTGAGTAAACTGTCTGCAAGGCAGGAATTAAGATTTATATCTGCCTTCTGCATTTGTTGTGAGCTAACTCCAAGCAGCTGCACACTGGGCTAATTCAGGTAAAACATTCACAGATTTCAGTTGGAAAAAATAATCTTTAAACATATAAATGGACATATAATATACATTTACAAAAGGGAGCTTGAGCCTGAAATATATATAAAATATTCAAGAAGTCTGAGTCTGTGATTCTAACTCTAGTGAAAAATACCACTGACATCCATAGGGCTATTCACCTGAATGCTGCTACCACTAGAAATTGCCAGTGATGTATTTAGAGTCAGTATATGCCTCCAGAACCCACATCTAAATCAAACTCCTGAGGGAAGGAACATTTGTGTTTTTGGGCAGAGCAAAAAATAGCAAGAACGGACTCTCAGATTCTAAATGTGGCTACCATATAAATTAAACAAATAAGAAAATTAATGGATTTTTAGAACATGTTATTTGATAGAACCTAATAATGGGCTTTTGAACTGTGATTCTGAAAAAAGTATTAATAATCACAGAAGAAATTGCAGAGATACTTGAAGTTAGGCATATGTGTGAGTGCCTCAGAGAAAATTTATTGTACTTTTGCTCACGTTAAATAATTCCTTTACCTTTTAACTCTGCCTAGAAGAATATTCTTTAGCTAATCTTTCTCCCACCTCAGTATTCTCTCAATATCAGCTCCATGATTAAGTATTTATTACTTATTAAAGAATGACTTTGGGGCAGACTGTGGAGCAGTAATCACAGAAAAAGCTCCTAACTTTGCCTATACTCTGGAAAAATATTCTATGCTGAACCTTAAGATACAGTTCTCCAAGGGTGCACCATGGCTTGATTCCCCAGCAGTGGGGGATAGCCCTCATTTCCAGTCTCTATCTACCAAACTACACTACAGATCTCTACTGCCCGTCCCCTCTGTTACCTCTGAAAGGAAGCTAGGCAGGCTCAGGGAATTCTGCATGCCCAGGTCTATAGAAGCGTACAAAGATTAGCTCATCTGAATCACAGGGACTCACCCAATTGCTCTAGAATTACTTCAGAATTCTTTTATTCTTAGTATTTCCTTTTCCACTCTGGAATTACTTCAGAATTCTTTTATTCTTAGTATTTCCTTTTCCACATTTAATACTGGTATGGAGTGTGGTATGAACAGCAAACAAGGGTTCCCTGGCCAAAAAGCTCTGAAAATGGTTGCTTTGAAAAATCTAATTATTCATAGAAGAAGGAGGTGACTTCTGCAGCAATCTAAGTGCTCTTCTACATGATCAAAGAGCATGTTTTTGTTTCTGATTCAGAAAAGGGTCTGTTCACTAAGAATAGATTAAACTGTGAAAGGAACATGGATTTGAACTGGGGAAAAAACAACATTAATCTTTTTTTCCCCAAATGAGATATTAAGTCATATCAGTCTCTTTTTTAATGAAACCTTCATGAGATGTGATCTCAATAAACAGGCATTTTTAAATTAAAAAAAATTTATTAAAAGCTCCTGAACAGTTCAAAATATATATATTGTGCTATAGCTAAGGATTCTGAATCAATACCTCTCACTACAGTATTGAGAGCTAAAATAGTGAAACATTTCAGCAGTTTACTGGGCTGTGAATAAAGCATTTCCTAATCTCATAGTTAATGGAAGGGCTGGAGGAACAGGGGGAAAGGTATGAGTATTCAATTCTGAATTATCATTAGGTAGGAATGATTTTTTTTTCCATGTTTCAATATTTGTTGAGCTCTATTCTGAATGGATATATATTTTGGATTAGTCTGAAGAAAAAAAAACCATAATAAAAGAGTAGATTTATTTCCCCTTCTTATATTCCATAGTTATCACAACAATTTCCAACACACCTAGAGCTGGGCTACATGACAGCTTCAGGAGAAAAATCTCTGCCTAACTCTCCACAAGATAAATATTGTCAGCTTTTAAGAATTAAGTCTAGTTATTCCAGGGTTACTGTGTGATAAAAAAAAATTAAAGAGCCCATCAGTGTCTCACTTCCTGCCACTTTTTCACTGAGTCAGTCCCTTCCTTGTAAGAAGGGAGTCCTGAAATTAATGAGAGTATTTCAGAAATGAAGTACAATTTGACATACAGTAAGGGTGGCAAAACTGGACCTGTTCCAAACAGGTAAATACATATTGTGTGCACACCATGGAAAACACGTATTGGTAATTTCCTTCATTCATCAGTTGTCCAAGCAAACTGCAGAAGTTTGTGTTGTGAAAGTGCTACCTTCAAGGGACTCATCTTACAAATCTTCCTTATCATGTATAGGACTCCGTTGCCTTTTGTGGGAGAACCTTCACTGTTAAAGGTTGCTTGTGTGAGTAAAAGTGAAAAAATATTTTATTTATCCTTTTGTTTTTCAGGACCAGACTTTATGTAAAGTAATGAACAAGAAGGACCCCACAGGGTTTATCACTGTGCAAACACAGAACAAAAAGTTGGTCTTATCTCAGAGTTTACAGCCCTAGCTTTCTGCCACAAAGTAAGCAGACCTGCATACATGTAAAAAACACACATGGAACTGTAAAGGAAGGAAAATTAAAAGAAAGAATAGCATGGAGCCAATTCTGGTTTAAGCATGACTGCAAACTAGAAGAATTTTTGCTCGTTCTCTCAATAGGCAAACTGTAATTCACACACTGGCCTCATTCCTTAGTTCTGAGTCAGTAACTCACCAGTACAATTTCCCATGGCACGCAAGCAATATGTAGCAACTAAGAGAAAGTCTGTTCTTCCCTGTCCCTACCACTCTTACCCTAGTGCTCAGGTATGCTGAAGCAGGTCGCTCTGATGCCTGTTCAGTTCCAAAGGCTGGCTATAGAAAGGACAAAACAGCCATCCACATCACTTAGTCAGCAATCCCCTCCAAATTTGCAGAGACAAAACACTTATTCTCCAAAAGCAATATATTCTTGTTAAAACGTGTGATTAATTGAATAATTTTAAGGATTTATTTGAGGGGGCTGGAAATAAAGGGTGCGGGCACTACTCCTGCCTTGCAACTACTGCTGTTGACTTGCTACTGCCAAGAATGTTGGTAAGGCCTCAGCTTCTCAGACGTTTGCGTCTATATACGAATACAAGAACAAGAATTTCTTTATGTTCTTTTCTACTTTTCCTGTTTGCCTTGATAGCTTTATTTCATTATTTTAAAGCCAGTATGCATTCATAAGGAGCACATTACCACAAGTTTTTCCCATGTCTGCATTTATTTACTCATTTTCCCATAAGAGGAGACATAAATAACTCTAGAAATGGATTGGACTCAGTTCATGTACTAATCATGATATATATACATACTGAAGATTTTAAAAAATGGCTTTGCTGTTGCCAGTATCAACATAATCAATAAATAGATTCTCAGACATGAAAATACATTTACCTGAAGGAGGAAAGAAAAGTTTTTTCATCTTTCTATTGTCCCTTTAACATACTCAAATTAAACAGCTTTGAGGGAGGAAAAAAGAGAAAAATGCTCTAGATATAACTGATGCTCTGGGCCAGCTAATCACAACATGTTGTGTAAGTCCAGTTCCAGTCTTCCTTTTTTGCCCACCAAAAAAAGCCTTCAATTTCTGTAACTAAATACTGCTGTTCAACTTGTTCTTGGATATATAAAGTGGTGTCTTCATTACTAAAAATTCATTGAGAGCTACCAATTGCACCACCTGAAAATTTCCTACTTTACAAGTAAAGAGAAAATTACTTTTAAGAGGAATAAATTCTTTCAGAAAAAATGTAATTTTTGGAGATGATATTCTGGGAACACTGATGGAATCCTCTTATTAAATACAGATATATGTTTGCATTCACACTCAGCTAGATTCAGCTGGCTTGCCACAATGAATTATTTTAAAGGTCAAGGAGCAAGCAGTTTCCATCTCCAGAAGTGAATAATGATTGAATAATCATTTTGGATGTTGCAGTATTAAATATCTCCAGATTTTGGCTCACATATCTTTGCCTTAATGTCTAAGGTGGCAAGTAAATGCAGCTTGAAAGGCGTATGAAATACTAGTGCCAGCAAATAAAGTCAGTAGACTCAGCACATCTATCAACACCACGTATTGGTCCTCAAAATTGGATTATGTATATTTTGTCCTTTAGGACTCCTACTATCCATTTCTAAACAAAAGGAGTGAGAAACAAGACTGTATTTCTCTGCCTAGGAATCTTTTTTCTTCTTTGCTTTAAAAAGCTATTTGTTGTTCACCCACTTCACATAAGATTATTATCAAGTATGTACTCTGATGGTAATGACCATGTCACATCCTTCAGCAGTAGTGAAAGGATTTTAAGCAATTGAGTGGCTCATGGGAATGGTAGGGATCCTACCACCATGTATTTGCAGTTAAAGGAGACAACACGCAGGCATGGATATAATGAAAAAAACAACATTTGTCATTCAGTTTTGCTCTATCTTTTACATGCATTTTATATCTGGGTTATAATTAATCAACCATTTTATGAATGCAACGTTTACTCTTCAAGATGGGCTGGGGGGAATTCGGAGGTAAAAACTGTTTCAGGTAGGGACTTAAAAATTAAGACCATGTGCAGTGAGGTCCAATTTGAGAGGTCTAACATTAGGAAAGGCAAATGGGATTTTTTTTTAATTCATGTTACACATTTATTTGGCTCTAAACCTTAAAGTTGCTGGTAGATATTAGTTAGCCTTTGGAGGGTGCTTAGATGGAACCTGCCTTGTTTTAGCTCCTTGCAAGATCCCAGTCTGTAGATAAGTTTTGCACAGATCAGTGCTGCCTGACCACAACACAGTCTCTTCTTCTTTCGTATTTCTTAATTGATATACACTCTAATTAAATATACATGAACTTCACAGAAAAGAACTGTTAAAGGATTTATGAGAGTGAAAGTTCTAGCATAAGGGGAAAAGTGAAATACATACTTTCTTATTGACAAATAGGTTATACAATGAGTACAGTTTTGCTTAGGGAGGTAGATACACTTGTAATGTAAACTGTTGGGTCCAACAGCAAAATGAACGTGTCTGGATCTCTCTCATAACACTCTAGAGACTAGAAAGAATACCCCCAGTAATACAGAGTAGTCATTCCATGGATTTACATTTTCTGCTAAAGCAATCACTTTAATACGTAAAACATTGCATTTGGACATAGGAAACATCCTGCAGCAGGTAAATTAGAAATTATTTTTACAGATTGGAAATATTTATTGTCAGTGTGCTACGTATCTATGTAGATTTATTTTATTTCCCACCAGGATCAACATGGGATGCCACGTAAGGCCTGTGAAGGCAAAATATTGTTACAGAATTCAGTGCAAGAGTTCCAGGTCTGAGTATCTCTGTGCATTAACTATCAAAACTGCTGACTACTGCTTATTTCAATTGCATCTGAAGTATTGCCTCTATCAGAAATCTCTCAAATTTACTAAAATTAGTCTTTAAATCATGTAAAAAATACACTATTACAATGTTTGTGAACTCATTTACATAGTTAATATGAATGAATCTAACAAATAAAAATGTGATTTACCCAGATTACAATTAGTAATATATCAGTTTCATCAGGAAGTGATAACTGATTTATGTTGTACCTCAAAGCTGGTATTTTTTACAGAGGCAGAATGATCTTCAATAGAACCTGAGAACCACCCTACCAACCTATATATCCCTCAGACGCTACACTAATCAAAGCATCTGAATGTCAAGAAATGTGTCTCAAAACAATTGAAATTTCAGTATAATTTAAATTAATTTTAGTCTGGATACTGCCTAATTTTGGGCTGGCAACATCATCGTATTCTGTTAAGGAACTGCAAGGTGCCTACCTCCAGTGAGACACAGATTGGACAAAAGCCAATGGGAAATCCAAGTTTCACATCCTACTTTCACTTGAGATTAAATCCTGCCCCCTCTGGAAGTTAAGGGGAGTTTCACTCTTGACTTTAGTAGGAAGGATTTAATCTCTGTTAATAAAAGAAGACTTCTTTATTGAGCTCCTTTTATTTTGTATCCTGTTGGCTGATACCTTTTTAAAAAGGAAATGAGATCCGTTCAGTCACAGTCCTTAGTTTTGCAAAGCTCAGGGGGTCCAATTAGAACTAGAGAGAAATTTAAACAGCTGTATTTTGCCACTTAACCAAGGAAAACTATTTTGTATCGGACACATAAAAAAGCACATTTAATTATGACAAGGAATCTGCCAGCATGAAGTAAGTCAAAGGAGCATGGTTAAAAAGTAAAATTCTCTAAGACAGTACAGTTCAGTTTCATGGGCTTTTAAACTCTTATCTGAACTACTCACATTAGCTAACTGAACCATATAATAATTTATTATGATTTTCCCTAAGTAGGGAAAAAACAATAATATTTATTTATACTTGTTATACTCATCCACCTGTTAGATTAATTGTGAAATCCAACAGAATTTCACTATTTAATGACTGACATCAAACACTGAAAAACATTTAATTATTCTTTCTGCTAGAGTCCTTCTAAATTACAAAAGGAACCAAGTTCAGTGCTGTTATTTAGTTACATCCTAAAATGTTTCTTGGACTCTCTACAATCATTTTATTCTCATAGACTGGATGATGTCTCCAGGATGACTAGTCCGGACTCTGGGTGCACACTCTCTTGACTTTGTAACAAATACTGGTCACCGGCTAAACTCAACTTTCTAGGGCTTTGTTTACACTGTAATTGGAATGGAAAAAGCTAGGATCTCCAAGCAGAGAGTCTGCTACGGAAAAACAAACAAACAGAACTCAGAAGGTAGCCAATAAAGGCACTTAAAAGATACCACAAACTTTTAGGGGAAAAGCTCAGCTGAGATGGAGTTCAGAATAAGAGAAAAAGTTAAAAAGGAATCAAACATTGTTATCACTTGTCAGGTGGCTCTACTTGTAACATGCCTGTACCTGACAGATTGCTGTCCTCCCAGGAGCAAAAAGATTATTCAACCAATATTAGTATTTACATTAAACAGGAAAAAAATATCATGAACAACCATGATGGACAGGAGAGGAAGACCAGACTGTGATGAGCAGAAGTACTAAGTGAAGTAAGTTTTTGGACACGATCACTAGCATAGTCCACTTCTCTCAGATCCTCCTGCTACTAGTGTTCTTTAATCAGGTCAGTTTTGTAAAGTCAAATATCCAATGTGTGGAAATAATTGTGTGCAAAGTATCTTTCTGGCAGTCATTTTTCCTTAGAATGATCCCTCCAGAGTTTCTGAACCCCATCATTCACCTCTTCTTATCTACTTTTACTGGTTTCTTTCTCTCTGCTATAAAAGTTCCTTCAACCATTTTGCCATAGCACAGTCCAACAAATGTTATGGTGATTCCTGAAGCGTGTGACAATTTATGTGAAATGTTTCATGTTGATTAATTTAATTATTTTTTTTTAAATGAGAAAAACGGGGACTAATGTGGGATGTTTGCCAAGAGAGAATCTGGCAGTAAGTAAGTTTTCATGAGTAAGTTTTCTTACCCTGGAGTAAGTTTTCATGAGAAAAATAGTGGCCAGCTCAGACTCAGGCATTAGGTGAAAACAGATAACCTCTCAGGTAGAAAAATTTTAAAACCCTTCTATTGCTCCCCTTATGAAACATTAATTAAGACAAGTAAAATATGTCAAAACAGAAGAGCTAGAAATAAGCAGTGCTGAGTAAGTGGCCAAGTGTGTAATTTTCAGTATAGACTGTTGAACTGTTACTTTTGCACTTCTCTCAGCAGTCTGATCTGGGCAAAGCGTAACAGCCAAGTGTGCAGTGTTGGGACAAAGCAGAAGTAATGAAGTGTTACGGCCCAATAGGGAATGTAGGTTAAGGATTTAAACAGGCAAAAAAGCAAAATGGGAAGGGCTGATGCAGAACAGTCTGTCTGCCAGAAAAAGGAGTAGTCAAGAGGGAAAGGCACCTGCAGTAGTCATGTCAGAAGAGGCTAGCCAGGCCTCCAGTCAGGACAGTGGCCAATCATTTATTAGTATTTTGAAATCTGATTTCAGTTTAAACTTCAGTAAAGCCAAGCTAACAAATCCTGTTCACTGGATTGAACAGTGAATTTGAAAAACACTGAAGTGATCTGGAAAAGAAAAAGACAATGTGGAGCTGTGGCTATCCCACAGGGAACTTTTAATGATGGCAGTACAATAATGAAAAAACAATAAAATACATCAACGTATGCTCTATAAAACTGCAGAAGAGTTACTTATATCCTGAAAAAAGTAATGACCTAAAATTATTCAAGCACCTATAATAATAATTATGCAGATCCAGTATAAGATAGTTAAAAAAATAAAAAACTGTTTATAATAACATCTATAAACATAGCAACATGAGGGGTATGAAAATATTTTTCTTTGGATCATTTAATCTGCAGAATTATTTCCTTTCTTTCTGTTAGAAATATAATACTGACCTGAATGAAGCCCTGATGCAGAACTGAAAGTAAAGGAAGCAGGAAGGAAATTAAGATCCCAAAGGTAAATGGGTGCAATATGGAGAGAAAAATATAAGATTTAGATATACATTCTCACTCTCCAGTCAACTAAAGAAAATGCAGCCATTTTTTTCTACCTTTATTACCCTTCCCCCAGCTCTAAGATTTTAACCATCTTCCTGATGAGCACAAAAACGTTTGATGCGTTTGAAGAATGCACTGAAGAATCTGAAGTTATTGAAACTAAGCATTAAAAAGACAGGTGCTTCTGCCTGAGAGTGGCCTGTTAAGTACACTAAAAAACATCACACAAAAGCTTAGGAATAAAAAGAGAGGATAGCATGTGAGAATGAGCAAGACTGCAAAATAAAGGAAGTGTGGTACTCCAGAATTCTCTTGCCTCTTTTCATGAGTGTAATGACCCAAAGTCAGAGCCCAGTGTCAGGTTTTGGGCACCAGAGTGGCACTGGCTAAACACATCATAAAATTGCCATGCTCAGGCTTTAGACAAGCTCAGCTACCCTAGATCAGCATATTCTGCTGTGAAGTCCAGGAGAAAAAAAATGGTCTCTGCTGCAGAGGTAGCAAGAGGGCAGCCTGCCAGACTAACTTTCAGAAAAGCTGGGGAAAAATTAAACAACGTAACAAAAAAGCTATATATAATTGTGTATGAAAGCTGGGATCTTGTAATGATATAACTAAATTGCTTGGGATTTGTGAGCCTAGCAGTGTGCTAGAAAAATAGTCTCTCGTTACACTAAAGCTAAGGATGGAATTGGTTCAACTGGCTGCTGTAAGGGCATATCAAGAAACCACTTTTTTGTTATGGGCATTATTTTCATAGGTTGGCTTGCTGCATTTGTATGTCCCAAAATGAACAGAGTAGGGTCATACAGACATATAAGAGATCAATTACTCTAATTAGAAAGGTACCCTGTGATTAAAAGTTTAATAACAAAAAAGAACATAAATAGCCAGCTGTTGAGAGCAGTCCAAGAGGTAGGTATTATTACAGGAGTAACTCAAACATTTTGCTACTCTACTGGAACATCAGAGGTGTGAGCCCTTTCTGTTCAACTTTCAGATCTTCCAAATAGCTCAGCATACAGAAATTGTCTGCTTTTACCATTGTTTCCAGATGTACTCTTGGCCAGCTTGCTGCTTCTATTTGGACTGATCTGAATGGCCTGAACCTTGGGAACGAAATTATACTCTGGGATAAAAATGTCATTCTCTGCTAATAAAGAACAAAAGGTTGCAAGGCAAAGATATGTGGTGACTTAACATCTAAGCTGCTCTTCATCCCAGAATAAAGGGCAGCAGGAATTTTGATTACTCCACCCATACTCAAATTTCTATGCATGAACACACTCCAAAATATTCAAGGGGTTAATTAGACAGCTTTTGATTCAGTCTTACAGCAATGAGTGTCCACTGAATCACAGATTAGCAATAGTGTTATTATCATACTGTATTTTCTTGGAGAAAAATAGACTAATTGGAAAAAATACAATTGAGGTAAATAATTAAATCAAAGCTATAGACCTTGCATTTCAACAGTGGTAACTAGTCTCTCTGGTAGAGCAGGCAGGACATAGTCATATTATTAGTATGTGGACTATAACCCTAGTATGACGCTAGTGTGCGAGACACACGCTGCTCTGTGGGCAGTACAATCAATATGCAACAGATCTGCCCCAAGTCTGCTTTCAGCCCACACCCAAAACTCATTGGGCCAACAGTGACAGAGGCTGGAAATGGGCTGCAAGAGCCAGGGCAATTAAAGAGCCCTGGAAATGGGCTGCAGAGCCATGGCCAGCTCCCAACAGCTGCCATTCCCCAGAGCCCCACGACTGCCTCCTGGCCAGACTGCCTCCTCCATAAAGCCAGACCTGCAGCCAGTACTTGACAGGAGGGGACTGCTGGCTTCCCAGGAAAAAGCATCACTATTAGTGTATCACAGATCCCAGGAATTATCCCACTGACCCACAAATACTCCACAAGCTGTGGTTTAAGCAATATTGCTTTTGACTATTCAAATTTCAAGCAGCTGGATTCCATATTCCAGTGAACCACTAAGCTAAGAAATCTGTTGTTTGTTCAGTGGGAGAATATTTCTTTGGACCGAATGGACAAATGACTAGTCAGTTATCATACAAGGAATTCTGTGATGATGTCACATCATATACCAGGTATATATCTTTCATCTAATAAAAAGTACATTTCATCACTATACAGGAAACCATGTCAATAAAGAGAACAGCACAGCACCCACTGCTAGCCAGTTTTATGTCAGTCAGTCCAGCCCAATCTACACAATACAACACTGCTCATTTAGCAGCACCCCAAGCCTTACCAGTGTCTACTTCCACTATCGAGTTTATTTGTACCATTCATATTTCAGTTGCCATTTTACAACTACTTTTATTTTAGGTCTTTTACTGTATTGATTATTTGGGCAATCTATTCCAAACAAAATTCATTCAAGCTACACTACCTATGGATGAACTTAATTTGAGCCACTTGGTGTATTAGAGGAATAAACTCCTGAGAAAGGGCTTCATCTTGCTGGTGGATACCAGGCTGCTTTTCAGCGTGAGCATTCACTGGGAAGAAAGCAGTCCCCGTTTGCACTGGAACCAGCAATATCGCAGTGAGCTCAGAGGCAGTTTGACTCTCTTCTCTATAAGAACTGTTCTTATAAAGCAAAATTCCTTCCTACTTTTGATGCTGGGGTCTGTGGGTCTGTTCTTCATGGAAGAACCATTCAAGTGCAGCTCTCAGAAAATCCTAACTGTTTAGATCACTGTCTGCAATTTCCAGCTTCCCTTACATATGACTAAATATGAATTCAGTGTTACATAAACAGCTAAAATGAACCCTCCTCAGCATTCACAAGTGGCATATTAAAATCACTTGACATTTTCAATTTAAGTTCTGATATACTAGCTTTTTGAAAATTAACTTGAAAAGATACAGAATTTTTTTATTGTAAATACATCCAATTTGGTTATTCAAACAATTATCCTATGTATCACTGATTTTCATTTATTCAAATAAAAATGTTGCTCCTTCCAGTGGAAGGCAACTATGAGGTCAAATATATTTCACATCTCCTTTTAACAATTGATGTTTTCTTTTCCCTAAGGGCAAACATTAGCATTTGAACACCATAAAGTTAGTTTCCAAGGAGTATTACTATTTAGCTCACTAGGAAAATGCACAGAATTTGCTTTTCCAAGCACTTGGAAAAAATCAATTCAGATAATATAGCTGCTGAAAGTGAGCATCATTATTCAACTTTCTATTACAAATACAGGTAGTGTTGCATTGCTCAGGTAGAATTTGAGAATAGCTTTCCCTCTTAATGTCTGATTTCTGCACCACAAATTTTTTTCCTTCTTGAGAAGGTAAAGCTGAAAAAACATGAGCTCTCCTGCCAGTAGGAATCTCTGTCCCATCAAGAAAGAGGTTGGCAGCTTACAGCTATGGAGTCAAGTATGGCTCTTTCAGAAATACTTCCTAAGTATTCTTTTTTTGTTTGTTGGTTGGCTTCTTGGTAGTTTTGGTTTTTTGTTTTTTTGGTTTTTTTGGCATGGGGAACAATAGTTTCAAAAGTCAAGAAAGAAACAGTTGCATCACCACAAGGAGTTGTACATACTAGGAACTACAGTCTTTGTCTCATTTTCTTTATATCTACTAAGACAACCTTTCACATCCACCACATCCCTGCCCCAAGAAAAGTTCAGCAAGTGTTTGAGAGGGTTACGAAGGTTTGTCGTAGCACTGCACTTCTGACCAGACACAGAGACTGATGATAACTGAGGTCATGCATCAGCCAACTCCCATAGCATTTTACCTGGCTGGCTGATTACTGTTGCCAAAAATAAAAGCATAAAAGAGAAGCAGAGGGTAGTGCTTTAAGTTGATTGTTTTCTGCCCATGCAGCTAGGGTGCTTATTTTGGTTTGTCTTTAGAAATGAAATAGGCTGATATGTTTTCAGTAGGCGGGGAATCAAACACATTAGACCAAAAAAATCAAAGTGAGTTGGATAAGTAAACAAAATATATCAAGGGAACTTAATTCCTTGGCAGTGGTACCAGTGGATTCCAGTGGAGCTTGTATCTGGAAAATTGGATCTAGGGCCCAAAGGGATTAATTTTGCATATTTATTTTACTTTCCTGTTACAGATTTGGAAGTTTATGCTGTTAGGTCTCTCACTCATTTTCTTTCTTCCTCTAAGAACTGGATAGCAGGTCAGGAGAAGAAAATTGAAAATATGTACTAATTATGCAGTAGGTTGGAAGACATCCGTTCAACTTGCTACTAGAAATAGGACAACAAGCAGAGCTATTGACATTATTCACTATCAGAAAGGAAATTATTTCTGTGATTATTCAACATATACTGTTTTTCTAAAGTTGTATTTTAAATGCATAAAGTTACTACAATATATAATGAGTTAATAATTCTGTCACATTACTTTTATGAAATGTTATTTCACAGCATTGTAAGACATTATAAACACTCCTAAAAAGAGAACGTGAGCACTTACATACTGTAAGGCCATTTACTAACAAGGGCCTGATAACAACGTCCTTCTGGGACACAGCCCATTGTTTTGGGAAACTAGTAATCTTAAATTCAAACTATAAATTACAATGAATGTTGGCATTCCATCAAAGTGAAGTCTTTGTTTGCAAGCATAGCTATTTTAGTTTTGTCTATTGGATTATCAGAAGAAACAAACTCTGGATCCTCTATGCAAAAGCTAATCAGAAGAAATATGACAACTTTCAGATTGATAACCTTTAGAGAAATATGCAAGGCTTGCAGTATGCTTTTTAATCTTTTATTTGAATGTCTGGGTTTCTTAGGGCCTAAGCAAGTTGTCACGTTTAAAGTGGAGTTTTACTGCTAAAAATCCTCTCTAGTCATTTTATAGAATCATAGAATGGTTTGGGTTGGAAGAGACCTTAAAGATCATCTAGTTCCAACCCCCCTGCCATGGTCAGGGATACCTTCCACTAGATCAGGTTTTCAATGTGCAAAACCAGATAAAGTAGCTAGAACCCCAAAATAAATGTTTCCCTTTAAGGACTTCATTCAGCTCATCCAAAGAAAAGGGGAAAATCTTCATTTACTTAATTATATGAAGTGAATATATATTATATAGAGCTGAATGCAGCTCTAAATGAGTGAAAACTAGCAGATAAAAGTCAAATACTACTACCTCATAGTAAAAACAGTCAAAACAAAATCCTACAGATGACTCGCATGCAGATTTGTATTGTTTTAACTAAAGTACATTTTTTAGGCTATGTTCAGTGAAATTGGTCTTCTATTTGTAGACAGGTCCTTCATCATTAAGAGGTATTTTAAGGCAACACACATTATTAGATTATGCCAATTCTCTGTCACAGACATGATTCATTCTGATTTGACTGAAATTTTAATCGGCTGCCAGGAGAGCAAGTCCTTCACTGATGGCATTCAAAACCAGCTCTAATACCCAAGCTGCCTTGGGAATTAGAGTTGACATTATTGTTATAGTTCTGAACACAAATACAAAGCATTTTTACCTTGCACAGCTGAAAATGCCAGTTTTCTATGCCTTGAAAATTAACAGAGATTAATCTTAAGAAACAACTTCAAACTGTATTTACATTTAAATTGGTAAAGTGCTACAGGTAGATGCAGAGAAGCAATGACTTGAACTGAGCTGAGAGGCTTTCAGAACAGCAAGTACACTAAAAATCACAGACTGAACCTAAATCAAAGAGTTTGAGAAAGTTTTATTTGAAGATGACATATCCTATTTGGAGTATAGACAGGGATGCCGGACATAACACCAAATGATATCCTTCCATTCTACAGAACACAAGAAAAGACTTCGCCAGAAGGTTGTATCACACTCTGGACAACCCCCTTCATGTAAGATGTATGGAGAGGATCCAGAAGGGAGAAAAAGTACAAGCTTTTCAGGTGTGCAGAAAGCTTGAAAGAACTGGATTTATTCTCTAAAGAGAAGACTGAGGAAAAGGTGCAATAAAGCACTCTCTAAAACATGCTGAAAAAGCAAGGGAGTAAGTTGCTCTTCATATAAGACCAGACAGCTCATTTTTAATCTGCAGCAAGGGAACTTTCTAGCTGTAACACCAATGACACTGACAAAAAAAGAAGATTGCATGGTACATTCAGAACTGGTAGTTTTCCTCCCTTGGGACAGAGAGACAAACTACAATGTTCTAGGTTGCTCAAGCCTTATTTGTCACAGACCTCATAATAAAAGAAGATTGGACTCAAATGTGTGTGAGCCTTAGATAACATACATAAATACAAATGCATATATAGGTATGGAAAGTATTCTCCTGAACAGGAATCAACAATCACAAAGCTAGTATATAGCTATTTCTTCACAGAATGTGACCTGCAACTCACACTTAAGTGGGGCTCCATCAGTTTAAGATGGAGTAAAACGAGCTCACAGTGCCTCAGCACACTACAGCACTATCGCAGTAGTTGCTAACTTACCCCCTGCTTGAAACGTTACTCAGTAAGAAGAATTACTCCACTTTTAGGTCTGTACTCTCTTAAGTCTAGGATAATAGCAGAATTTCGTTTGGAAGGGACCTCCAGAGATCATTTAGTCCAACCGCATGCTCAAAACAGGTCTAATTAGATCAGGTTCCTCAAGGCCTTGTACAGTTGGGTCTTGCCTATCTCCAAAGATAGGGATCCCACCACCACTCTAGGCAGCATATTCCAGTATTTGGTAAAAACTTTTTGCTTAATATCTAATAATTGGAACTCCCCATGTTCCAACTTGTGCTCATTGCCTCTCATCCTATCACTGTGCACCTCTAGGAAGAGTCTGGCTCCATCATTTCTATAGCCCAACTTAACAACCACAATCAAAACACATAAGCAGGAAGATAATGATCTTGAGTGCTAATCCAGTCCATGGGGCATGGGAGTTTATTCGTGACCAAGAGACCACTAGAATTGCACCATTTCATTCTGGTAAGTGACAGAATAGAACCAACTTTGCTGTTAAGTAAAGATATATCTGCTTTTATTCACACATTAACATTATGTAGAGAGGGACTTTCACAGGACACAGTTCCTCTTCTGAAAGCTTCTCCACTGACAGCCTTCTCCAATAGATTCACCTTCTCTTATTACAACCAGATTTTTCAAGCCTTCCTGAACAACTTGGGGCTAGATCTTTAACTATTATAGGGCTTTTTATCAATTTAACTGGCTTTTCTTTCTTTGAGAGAGGTTACAGAACAGTGTATGTATATATTCTTAAACTTATCTTCAGGGGAGTTAACACTGAATATCAAGAGATGTGCAAAAAAGCCATCACTACATTTAGCAACACTGCTAATGAGGTAGTTTTACTAGGTCCATTATAATGTTATTACAATAAAACCTGCAGATACTTGATGAATTATTCATAAATGGGTGTTTCAATGGGTAAGCATGACCAAGCTTGTTCTGCAGTAAGAATCATATGTTGAGCTTTCCTGGGTTTTGCAAGTTTAATTTTTCTAAAAAATACTGCTTTTAATACATTTATTAGTCAATGTTACTAAAGCGTTCTAGTAGCAATTGGATATTCTCTCACATACTAAATACATTTATTTTTCTCAGGATTTGTCAGGTCTATTTGGGTACTGTTTATTATGTTTTATTAGATCATACAATTACCCCCAAACTGGATTATGGAATCCTTAAACAGTACATGAAAGATGCAATACAACTTCCAGTCAGAGTTTGGCATGAAATTGATAAAGTCTGGGAATTGTAAATCTAAGCTTTTATACTGCACAACCAGAGAATCTGTGAAACAAAATTCAGCTTGGTTTCCAAATCTCACATCTGAAACTTCTGCTTGATAATTTAAGATCATCATCATAATTTTCCTGTGTACGCATCTGTGACTCATTACCAGAAGTTAGCAGGCCTGAGTTAGCATGACACATACCCCATTTCTTTGCCTGGTTAACATATTTCACACCTCCTGCCCATGCACAAGCACAGCCTGGATAGTCTATAACTAGTGATATTCATGTCCGCCACTTGCCTGTGTCCAGACATACTCCTAACTATAGAGATGTTTTCTGCTTTGTCTCCAAATTCTTATCTTTCTATAGCCTAAAAAAGTAGAATCCTGTAAAGGTAAAAATAAGCATTTTGTAAAATATACACTGACTTCACTGTCTGCCAACTTTATGGACCAATATACTCAGTAGTAAAGCAAAATAAAAAAAAAGTTAAGTCCTGATAAGATTTTGTCACTAACTTTATTCTGTACCAAATGCGTTATAGTGCCATTCTAAAAGGGAAAGTAGGGATTCTCCTGGGTTCTCACAGGAGGGAAATGACAGGGGAATACATGAAGGAACTAAGTAACCTTCATTCCTGGAATTCTTAAATCTTTAATCATGTTCTAAGGAGAAAAATGAAGAACAATTAAGGTCATATGCTTTGTCTTCCTAAAAAGTCTAGCTTAGTGCTTGTTGCAATGAGGTACACTACACTTTTAGATGTACTTGAAATAGCCACGCAGCAAACTATGGAAATTGATTTTTAAGTACCAGATTTTGTTCATACATTTTTCTTTCAGTGATTTATTTAAAGCAGTTGAAAGATACAGCAGTGGTTTTGCAGTAATGAAAATTCCACTTCTTGTAGCACTTGCGTCTTGGCTCAATAGTTGCTGATTTGCTCCAAAATATATTACATAATAAAATGGAATTTCCAGACAGAAGTCAGTACTTTACAGCTAGATATATATCAGGGGAAACCTCTTATACACTTTGGCTGCTAATTATATGCTATTGGTTCTTGACAGAAATACTTTCTGGGTTACATTTATTTTTTGTTCCCATGAAGACATTTAGAGAAGACTCTAGCATACTTCCATTTCATTTTCCACGCAGTTGCTAATGCAAAACCTATCCATCTTTTACTGGGACAAAGTGAGAATTTATAATGAGCAAGTAAATTCAGACTCCAGAAGTCTTTTTTTTTTTCTTTTTTACATTTTTTCCTAAAGTTGAAAATTTGGGGTTTAAATTTTGGGATTTCTGAGGAAGGCATACATCAGAAATAGCAGAAGCAGCATGTTTAGCAGCCAGAACAATCTAATAGTTGATGCTGGAGCAAGGAAGAATCACCATTTCTGAGGAAAGGTGTTGTAGTATTCAAACGTAAATATTGGATCCATATGAGATTCAAGATTATAAACAAATGACCCACAAAGAATTAGTAGAACTTAATCAAACTTTGTATATGGAATGCATCTATGAAATTCAGGGGAGGAAGTGGAAGGAAATCCCGATTTTATTTAATGTGAAAAAAGCAATTAAGTTTTCAACAAACAGTTGTATTGATCACAGAAAGTACTGCTCCATTTTAAAAATATGTCCCAGTGGATAATCTAACAAGTAATATGGAAGAGCTTAAGCAAATTAGAATAATGTCAGCATAAACCATTATGTGATGATCTAATTAACTGTATGAAATATGAAGGTAAAAATATAGTAGCCTGAACATAGTCTAGTGAAATCACAGATGTTCCAAACCGAGAGGAAGTCTGATTCATAAAATTGGGTAATCAGTCTGCCATAATGCATATAAAATGCAAATAAATCCACTACAGACCACTCAGGTTCAGTGCATCGCAAAAGTTATCAAAAAATGCAATCTATCATGTATCAAAGTCTATAGACCTAGAATATTACATAAAAGAAAGTTAACCAGCAGCACTTGAATCTTCCACATCACCCTTTAAAATTTTTAAGTTACATCTGCACAGAAGGTTGTGCACAGAATAATAAAAGTGCATATACTTAGTATTTGGTAATGAATTCAAAATCTGAACCGAGCAAGTGGCGTCCCATTTTGTGAAACCTCTGAACATCCCAGAAGGAAGAAGAGCCACCATTCCCTCCTAGGCCTTTCTTATTTTCCTGTCCCCCAGAGTCCACTTCGTAGACCTCCAGTCTACAGCTGGCATAATGTTCCTTTTTCAGAAGTAGCTAAAGGCATTTCACAGATGTAGTGAAAATAAAGTTTTGCTTCCCTGTGAACAAGCCAGAGGTGATCTTGCCAGTGGATGAGGTAGAGGGAGCTATTGCTGTAAGAAGAAAATCTTATTGGAACAGCTACTGCATTACATACCTTTACATCTTTTACCTGCAGCAGCAATGAGCATGGCTTTGCAGGAATCTGGACTAGACATGGGTGTTTTGTCTGAGGTAGGTACCTACTTAGAGCTCACCTGAAGTCAGTCCTCACCTCTGTTTTATCTCTGGAACTTAAACTAGCTGGACATTACAAGGGAAGTCAACAGCCTCTATATGCTCCAATCACCTGGCAAAAATGAGTAAACAAAAGGAGCAAAAGAATAGTGCTTTATGAGTATTTTGAAGGCAATTACAAAATCATCACCAGGCAAACGTTTTCAGCTAAAGTATTTCCTTGGTAAAATATAGGTTTGGATCAAACAGAATTCATGATAGTTTTTGAGATTCCAGAGCTAGAAGGCCAAAATGGCCCACAAAGCAAGCTATAAATATAAATGGGGGAACAAGGAAAATTGATATCTGTGGGAAAAGGAAGGAAATCTCCTAAATATTGAAGGAGAGGCAAAAATATAAAACCCCTTTATTTTCTAATTTAAGAAACAGTAAGATTGGGCATCCAAGAAGTGTAACTGAAGACATTCACACGTGACTCCATAGTTTTTCCCCAACACTACACAAAGCCTCCTTCTGAGTGAGTTGTAGGACCTTTCTTGAACCTCAGGAGTAATTCACTTTTGATAGGTCTGATTTTAAAACAGAAGTAGAACTACTTTAAGATTCTAACAGTAAATATCTGTCGATCTTTACACCTAAGTGTTGTGGACTTTGTCTAAATTCTTGGAAGAATCTATTTTACTCGTTTAATTTCCTTGGTGGCACAGAATACTTCCTCATTTGCAGAGATTTGTTCCTCTTTTCACTCAAACAAGATGTCATATTTCTAGAGAACTTTTGGACTTCATAGGTTGTAAATGACATGTCAGAGCCAAGGTTTTAGATAAAGCGTTCACATCAGTATACATATGAGCAGTGTTCTACAAAAATTAAGAATATTTTGTCTTCAAGGAATGATTCCTCAAATGATATTCAAACTTATTTCTTTAAACTGCTGTGAATTAAAAATCCTTGTTTACTTTCTGCTACTTCACAGTTCATCTGGAGCAAAACAAGTCCAGTAGAAGGGTACCAGCTGGTCCATTCCTCCTTGTCCGTTAGGCAACATTGGTGCTAGGCTGGCAGGAAACATGGAAGGACAGATGTCATGAGACTTACCCTGACTGTACCTAGAAGTTGGATAACATTCACTGTTATCTAGCTTGCAGGTCTCAGGCAACTCTGCTGATCACTTATCCCTAATGTTACCCATGACTGTTTCTATTAAGCCATTCCTATTGCCCGTTCCCTTTCTGAGGTCTCTCAGCTAAAGGAACAGAAACAGCTGTCAAACTACTTAGCATTGTTTAAAGAAATTTCAGCCAAAGCCTGTCTGTTCCTGTCTGTTCCAATGAATTAGTTAGATTTTAGCATGCCCCACTGGGTTCAGATCTCATTCTAAATTTCTAAATATGGCCAAAGTTTTCTAAAGAAACAAAAACCCAAACTCAACATGCTAAATTCTCCATTCTCATGTCCCAAACTGCATCTTCTCACTTGCATTACATACATTTGATGGCAAACTTCTAGCCTTCCGATGCAGAATGCTCTTTGCCCCACCAAGGAAGTGAGTTAGCAAATATTGCACTACACAGCACTTCTAAGATTAGAGAGTTTATATATCTGCAAGATTGCCTCCACAAAAGGAACTGGTTTAAAAATTCTATACCTCTGTGTTATCATAATATTGAAACAAACAAACAAACAAAATCAATTTACCAGAATTACTAATCAAAATATTGAATTCTGGAATATTTCTGACTTGATCCTCTTCCCCATTTATCCCACCTACTTGAAAGGTCAACACTAATCCTAGGCAAGATGTTAAATATTTTTTAGATGGCCTGTAGTTTTTGCAAGCACATTTTATATTATACCTGCGACTTAAGCATGTGCCTCACGTAAATTTTGCAGTATATTCAAGTGGTTAAATATTTGCAGCACTGTGACTACTACAGTCATGAAGCACTTTGCTGCCAAAATTAAACAATACTAGAAGATGGAAGAGTGGTTTTGGATTACCTTCAAAATCAGGGACTGAGAATTATGTGGCCCATACGCAACTCATTCAACAATTTTTCCTCTCAGCCAAGTAAGAAATAAGGCTAAGAAAACTTCTTACTATAGTGCTACCTGTTGCTTTTTTAAGTACCAGTTGTTTGGTTTGTCTAAGTAGAGCAACAGATTCCACAGATTTTGTTTAGTCTACAGGTCATCTTCTGGGCAACTATTTCAATAACATATGCCAATAGTTAGCTGAATAACTACTGTATGCCAGTGACTGTAAGAGAAAAAAAAATCCTTCCACTTACTGTGATGAACAGAATAATAATACGAAACAAAAAGAAAAATATACAATAATATTCTCAAATAGGTATTTTATGGTTACAAATCAACATTTTTTGCATTCTGAATTTATAATGATCTCTGCCAAATATTTCACAAATTGCCCCAGAGGCAAAATATTCAAAGTGCCTAAGGAATATAAGTGCCTTAATCAGGTTTGAAAATGTGGCTCAAGTTAGTTGGCTAGCTGGATACTTTTGAAAATTGTATTCTATCCTATATATTTAAGGCACATCATGTTAGTGACTGTATTAACATCTTATAATTCAAGTAAAACCACTTCGGGTAAGCGGCCAAACTCCCTTATATTCTGTAATGTCCAGAAAATCTCAGATCTTTGTGATTTCACGTGCTTCAAAAGATGTGAATGCATGCAAGCAAGTTTACTCTAAAGTACCACCAGTAGAACACAGATTCTACAAAATACAGAAATAAGTTATTGTGGGCACCCCCAAACTCCGGTTTCATATTAACCAGTACTTAGTGACCATATCCCAACTTCACAGGTCAGATTTTGAGTCCTGTACATGCTGTAACTTCCAGGAACTCATCTACAAAGCTCTCATTTTGGCTTCACTTAATACTCATGAAATGTGTTACTCAGAATGAGTCAAGCAGATGTGTGCATAAACTATATAATTTGTTGATTGCTCTTCCCATTTCCTTTCTTTCCCCTTTTAGCTAACTCTGACCCAGCCTGTTTGTCCTCCTTTTGTCTTTTCAGAATTGTACTTATAAGTCACACTAAAAATCAACAATACTATCACCATCTTCTTCCTCATGTTATAATGGTAGTAATTCTAATTTCAGTTCTTAGGTAGAAGTCCCTTTTCCAACATATATGCTTTACTTAAGATGTAATTAGAAACATGAGGCAGCTTTTCCCACTTAATTCTGAAGCATCTGGCATTGACCACTATTTGCCTTCTGTATGTCAATGTATATGTTTGCAAAATTAAAACCAGACTAAGATAATCCTTGACCAATCAAAATGCCAAAAATGAATTCCAGAATCCATAACAAATCTACATCCACTCAACGGCATAGGCATCCTCATCTCCTTAGGAACTTCTGCCTCTATTATAATAAAAAAAGAAATGAAACCAAAGGCAACAAGTAATAAAAACAGCAGACAGATGACAGAGCAGCCTCCTAGTGGAGGCAATTCTTTGCCTCTGCTTTGTTCTTTTTTCTGTCACATTCATTTGGGCAAGCAGTGACAAGAAGTAGAAGAAAAAGCATAAAATCAGCACCCACCACATCTTATGCAAGTGTTTCTATTTATATTAGGCACAGAAAGAGAGAATTCACAAACTTGGGGTATATTTTGAAGTTATATCTGTTTTGCTGTGAAGTATATTCCAAAGAACATAGTTTACCCCACCAGGCACATCATGCAGATCTGATGGCAATTCACACCACCTGTCATGGTTCAACCCCAGCCAGCAACTAAGTCCCACACAGCCACTCGCTCACTCCCCCCACCCAGTGGGATGGGGGAGAGAATCAGAAAGGTAAAAGTGAGAAAACTCGTGGGTTGAGATAAAGACAGTTTAATAGGGAAAGCAAAAGCTGCACACTCAAGCAAAGCAAAACAAGGAATTCATTCACTACCTCCCATGGGCAGGCAGGTGTTCAGCCATCTCCAGGAAAGCAGGGCTCCATCACGCATAATGGTTACTTGGGAAGACAAATGCCATCACTCCAAACGTCCCCCCCTTCCTTCTTCTTCCCCCAGCTTTATGGGCTGAGCATGACATCATATGGCATGGAATATCCCTGTGGTCAGCTGGGGTCAGCTGTCCCAGCTGTGTCCCCTCCCAGCTTCTTGTGCCCCCCCCCCCCAGCCTACTCACTGGTGGGGGGGGGTGAGAAGCAGAAGAGGCCTTGACTCTGTGTAAGCACTGCTCAGCAGTAACTAAAACATCCCTGTGTTATCAACACTGTTTTCAGCACAAATCCAAAACATAGCCCCATACTCGCTACTATGAAGAAAACTAACTCTATCCCAGTCAAAACCAGTACACCACCACATTTTCACCATTAAGTCTTAAATCAGCTAATTACTTCTACCTAAGAAACCCCCAAAGATACAAAAGGGCAGATGACATTAGTCCAGGGCGCAGAGTCCAGACCCAGGCCTAGCCAAAGACAGCTATGGCTGCCCACTGCTGTCTATCTCATGCCTGCCAGAGCTGTGGAAAGCTGGCACAGCTGCTCTCAGTGTCCCAGAGGGGCTCAGACAGTCCTGTTCAGGAGGGCTTCCTCTGCCCCAGCCCGCCTCGACTGCCAGCAGCATGCCATGTCCTCCTCCTCCCCATCCTCCCAGCAGCCTTGCTTGGTCTGCTAAGACAGCTTGAGGTAGGTCTCCAGTTTCCTTAAAGGAACTGAATTATAGATATGCAAAAGGACAGGGGAAATCATAAGCTGCTAGGTTTTGGTTTATATTTGGTTATAGGGGGAGTCTTGCTGAAAGTTACTCACAGACGTTATTCTCCCAGACACGGTTCTATTCATCCTAATCATACAACAAAAAGAGAAACCAATTTGCATTGCCTGTCTCATCCATTCCCTTCTCCATTGATATCTACAAGTTCTATTTAGCTCTCTGGAGGATTTTATTAGCAGGAATTAAAAATGTTCCTAGGAAAGTTCCAAGTTCACATTTGTAGCAGGTGTCTGTGGTGAGGTGCTGGCAGCAGGGAGCTGCAGGAGCAGCCTCTGTGAGGAGAGGTCCAGGGCTGGGCACAGCCGGTTCCAGCCAGTTCGGCAACAGCCCCACAGCAGGGCACAGCCGAGCCCCTCAGCCAAGCTGGTAGTGCCTCTATGAAAGCATATTTAAGAAAGGGCAAAACACCACAAACATGAGGAGGAGTGAGGAAAAAAGCGTGAGAAACAGCCCTGCGACCCCCAAGGTTGGAGAAGGATGGGGAGGAGAAGGCGCTCCAGGTGCCAGAGTCTGTATTTCCCTGCAGTCCGGGGAGGACCCCTCACCAGTGCAGTTAGATATCTGATTCTTTGCAGGCACAGCTTTTACCAGTGACTTTACTAATATATCAGGAAGAAAATGTCAGAGGGTCTTTGCCAACATCCCTGCAAAGTGCTAAGATGGCAATATCAGAGAAACCACCTGCCTCTTTACTAAAGCACTGGCCTTTGGCAGACTGCCCTAGAGCTCTGTTTCCACCTCCATCCGTGTAAACCTCCAGTACAAAAAATTCCTGCACACCAGGCCCTGTCCCCTATGCACATTCATAGAATCATAGAATGCTTTGGATTGGAAGGGACCTTTACAGGTCATCTAGCCCAACCCCCCTGCAAGAGCAGGGACATCTTTAACTAGATCAGGTTGCTCAGAGCCCCATCCAACCTGACCTTGAATGTTTCCAGGGATGGGGCCTCCACTACCTCTCTGGGCAACCTGTTCCAGTGCTTCACCACCCTCATTGTAAAAAATTTCTTTCTTAAATCCAGTCTAAATCTGCCCTCCCTTAGTTTAAAACCATTGCTCCTTGTCCTGTCACAACAGGCCTTGCTAAAAAGTCTGTCCCCGTCTTTCCTATAGGCCCCCTTTAAGTACATTCCTCTTATAACCTGGAACCTCAGTCTCACTCTCATGTACCATCCACTCTTACTCATCTCCTCTGTGGTTGGTGGTGTCAGCATTTTGAGATGCCTGGGAGAAATAAATTACAAGTTTAATTCTGACATTTCAAATATGGCTTGCCTTGAAGATACTACTGTGTGCATGCATCTGTGTGTGTGTGCTCACATGAACACGTGAAGTTTGGAGTTTGTGGTAACTCATTATTCAGCAGAGGAGCACACAAAAAAGGAACCTAGAGCAAACTTCCAGAAAAGAATCACATGGAAACCTTTTCTCAGTATAAACTGTTAAAGTCTTCATTAAAAAAAAACCCAGAAAATTCATTTTCTCTCAGGAAGGTTTATTATATCAAATATAGAGACTGAATTCAATTACTGAGTCAAAAAATAAATCTATAATATAAATAATGTATTTTTGAACAGCAGATTAACTAATGATATTTCCATAACCTGAACTATACATACCATAAAACTTCTCATTGCAAATAAACACTTAAAAGTTTTTCTTTTTAAATTAATGTTATCTTTTTTTCATGAGATAAACTGTTAACACCATCCTGATAAGCAAATTCTGTGATGTAATGTCATGAGGTAAATAACTAGCCGGTCCAGTTATGGCACATTTCTTAGCTAGACCACAAGTAAACTACAACTTCTGTATTTTTCAGATGTGCCAAAGTGGATACCAGGTGTCCAAAACCATTAGCCTACTGTTGTGTAAACAGCAAAAACATCTGACAGTCTGATGGGAATCAAAGGTCAGTCTGCTGTAAAGAAGCTTGCTTGTGAGTGCCTTGATATTTATTGTTTCCATAACTAATAATTAAATAATCAGGTTAGTGGTTTATATGTTTATTTTTCTAAATATAAGGCATACATTCAGTTGAAGATTAGACTTTTAAAGAAGTTTTCTTTTTCAGTACCATTTGAGAGCAGAATTTACTGCAAAATACCAGCTTGTTACAAGTATATTCAAAATATATAATTTAATAACATTGGTTTTTACACCCAAATTCTGACTGGCTGCACAGCTGCATGTATGCAAGCAAACTGTAACATTCATAGCTGTTTAACAAGTTTATGAACCAAGCCATGCAATTCACCACCTCACTGGAAATTATGTTTACAGGAGTTTCCACATGGTATGCCTCTACATAGTTTTTTTTGCTTCTTTTCTCATGGATAACTTTGACTGGACAGTGACACTGTCTTGATGCTAGTTATCTCACCTAGAACTGATGTTTAATTTTTATGGTAGAGACTGGGATCAATCGCCATTTGTTTCTTTTCCTTATGTTTGACATCTGTATGGTGTTCAAACAAAGATTTGACCTGTGTTTTGAAGGTTAAGAAACTCCCCATTGATGGTTTTTTAATGATAGCCCATTAGGATTTCTGCTGAAACTGTTACATATAATTACATATAATGTTTTCAATTTATCCATTTTAAATTAAATCATTAGAAACTGTTTATTTCTAATGTTAATTCTTAATAAAGCAGAAAGTGAGCATAAAGGAGTTGGGTCCATACATCATACATCTCCTCTGCTGCAGACATAACCAATCTTTCTATATGATTCCAAACATAGGTTATTCATTTCAATGTAAAAGTAACAAGTTTCACTAGAAATTAAACTGAGATCTCTGTCCTACACTCTTTGCTTAAAAGTTATTAGATTTTTATTTTCTGAATTCTACGTAATATCTGTTCATGGAAGAGTCAGCTTCATGGCAAGTAATAAAGAAATAGACACATGTGTGTAGCATCCTTGTAGAAATGATCTGCATCAGCTCTCCTTCAAATTAAAGCTGCATATCTTTATGTTTATCTGCTTGGCATTCTGTTTGTTTATCCTTGTGGGAGATATGGTATCTGCCATCTATGCTTGTCTGTCAAATCCTCTCAGCTGCTACTTGTATGCGCTTGCCAGAGACATCTTATGTACTGTGCCCTGGTGAGGCTCACTCCTCCTCTGCTCCAGGCAGGCTTCCAACTTTTGCCTCACTATCCCAAGAGATCTGCCTATGCAGCTCTGTTTCGTTACTGGTCAATGTCCATTAATAATACCACTTCACATCATCTCACTAATCCAAAAACCATCATTACTTAAATAAAATACAATCGAAACCTAATAGCATACCACCCTTATGCTGCTAGACACAAAGGCAAGTCAAGAAAAAAACATCAACTTAAGAAACCTGCAGAAATAGCTATAAATAGAATTTAACAATGTTCTGATATAAGAAACAGGAAATAAACTTAGCAGGATAAGTATACACTCCCTCATAATGAAGTTTCTAATGGCTAAATTTTAGTTTTATTCACGCTGATGTGAATCTTCAGCAATTCTACTGTTTTCAGAGATAGCCGCTCTGGGTTTGCCCTGCTGTAGCCAAGATCAGCATGTGGCCTTTGAACTCCATTCTCTTGCTTAAAAGCAGCTGATAGGAAGTATGTAGTTATTTTATTCTAAGCTTTCCAACCTTCTATTAACTCTTTTGTCTTTTGGGGAAATTTATTCCTTGGATATCACTCCTTTCCTTCATAATTAAGATTTATATCTAGCAAGGAAAATAAGCAGTGTGCTGAAACAACTCTGAACAATACTGAAGGTATTTTCTTAAATGTTTAATTTTTATAGGCTCAAGAGTACAAATGTTGCCCTTTCTAGTGTTTGCCTGACATTCCCATTGGGTCTACCACAACACTATCCAGCCTTTACCCTAGACAGAGATATCTACTGAAGCTGACAGACAGCTCTACCACTGAAGAAGCCTTTAGTAAAAAAAAAAAATCTCCATCTGGGACCACTTTGCTATTTTAAGTTTTCTAACTCTTCACTAGAATCAGACTCAGTTGCAAGAAAGAATTTTCCTTCTCTTGTTGAAATTCAGAAACGTATAAGTCAGCACCACTGTGGTTCTAAACTCAGCTTTCTGCTTGAGGAGCTGAACTGTGGTC
The DNA here is from genome assembly GCF_034638445.1 of Ciconia boyciana. NCBI lineage: Eukaryota > Metazoa > Chordata > Aves > Ciconiiformes > Ciconiidae > Ciconia > Ciconia boyciana. The sequence goes on along the minus strand of NC_132940.1, from coordinate 23,122,236 downwards.
ACTTGTTCTCTGTAACTACCAGAGAATTCAGGAAACCTGTTAAGATCAAATTATGCCTTTTCAAGGTCAGGCAACTCACATGGTAATGTGCTGAGCCACCACCAAGGAATGCTCTGGATTCTATTAATACAGGGGCAATTTTGTAGCATTTTCTCTAAATATGTAGCCTTACAAAAATGCCTTATTTTCATGTAGCTAACACAGTGGAAAATGTGGCTAGAAACTTACTAGTTAAGCATAGTAACTTTGGCTTGAATAAAAGGAGAATTATTGTAATGCTTATAATTTAGGAATTAGCAGTTAGATCATAAAGTAGGCTACTGGTAAACACTAAGTATTAAGGATTACAATAATACATATTTCTTTGTTACTGACATCAAGAGACCAATTCACTAACTGTAGTATGTATGCAGAAAATTATTAGACTAGGATTCAGTTTTGATGCATGTATTCATAAACTGGGTACATAAACATGTACACCTTCATTTTTTCTAAAACTTGGGTCTTTCTTACTTAAATGTGTGACAAATATGGAAAAAAGGATGTAATATCATAGTACTTTTAAGATAGCAACACCTAACTAGCTCTTGAAGAAAGCAGACTTTATAAGCGTGTATGAGTTCATAGTAAATGTTTTGACAGAAAACTTCCAAACTGATTTCTCAACAGCTTTCTCTCACACAAAGGCATACAAAAATTCTGTTATACATATTGAAATATTTTAGATAACCTGGGAAGAGTATTAAATTTCTTAACTGCATGTTACACCAATATATATTTTCCATGGCTAATCAAAACTAGAAAGCAGTCATAGTAAATCTGCAGTCAGTATGAGGGGTTTCAAACTGTTCATCTAGAAAAACATAGTTCCCATTTGCAATGCACATTCTGCAGTGCTCACAAGAACTGTGACATGTGAGATCTGCTCTGTGTTAAGTACCAACCCTCCCCTTCTACACACACAGTTACAGTGTGATTTCACTGTGTAAAGGTGGCAGAACACTTACGCCTTTGTAAAGAAACTTGTGTTTCTCAGACTGAATATAGTATTTTAAATATGCAGATAACACGTTGGGATCTAAATTATTACCAAAAATTTAAGAGATCTTAGAATTACTCTGGATAATTTTCTGAAAACTATAGTTCAGTACTCAGATGCTGACAAAAAGACAAATGCAAGTTAAAAATTAATAGGAATGAGATAACAAACAAGAAAAAAATCATTAAACACGGACTAGATCCCTAGCACACACATCTGAGCACTGCTACTAGTGATCACCTTTCACAAAAGGATTTTTCAGTACCACACTAAGTAGATGCGAGGTAACCAGTTTAAGCAGAATTATGGAATGGCTTCTGGACAAGGATAGATTTAAAAGATCAAGACTCTTCAGCTTTGGTATGAGTTGCTCTAGACATAAAAAAATAGAAATTATAATTCCTGACCACTTTCTCTATTATTTCTTACTGTTTCTTATCATTCAAAAAACTGGCAGTCACCTGAAGAAGTCATTAGGCAGTAGATTTAAAGTTAAAAATAGGAAACACTTTCACATATTGCATCTCAAAATGGCAGCATTCATAGCTGCAATATTTTGAATGCCAAATGTATAGATAGATTCAAAAACCAATTAAGGAAATTGGTGTAAAATAGGTTTGTCAGGAGCTTTCAAACGTGATGATGAAGATGTTTCCACTTTAGAAAATCTTTAACAGTAGATCCCTAGAAGCTGGGACAGTGCACTGGGAGATGTTCTTACACCCCTGTAAGCTTCTGCTCCTGGCCACTCTCTGGGACAGGATACTGGGTTAGATTGATCTTGGATCTGACACAGTGTAGCCATGCTTATTTTTGTATAATTGCATGCAAATGCTACAAAAGCATCCTAGTGCTTTCTAGAGATACAAGAAAAGGAATTTGCACGATCCAGCTGTTTCAATGATCATACAGTATTTAAATTGTAAGTCTCTTAAATTGTAAGTTGTTCTGCCTCTGGCTACTGTACACTTCCTCAATAGACAGGAAATCTTCTCTAGTTCCTGAGTAGACACAAGAAGGGTCCTGGGAGGAGACAGAGTTTCAGAATGGAAAAAACTGAGAATTACCAATTCAAACAGTTTCCTGTCTTTCAGGAGCCTCGTGCCTTGCTGTATAATACAATATAAACATGAGCTCTGTTTTCTCTTAGCATTTTCATTTGAGTTCATACTAAAATCAGTCTCCTTATTCATAAAAAATCCAATTAAAATGAAGTTAATGCATTACTTTGGAAGTCAGTTTTATGCCAGTGATAGCAATGGATCTAAACCATGTGCTATTCTTTTTTCATTCCATTCCATTATTTAAAAGAACTAGGGGCATGAATGGCCCATCATTTGTTTTAACCACAGAGTCCAACATGTAAAACTGACATTGCAGAAACTGACAGAAATTAGTTATTTCTAAACTGGAGTTTCAGTCTATGGCCTGTTCTCTCCTATCTCACACGCTGTGCCTGCTGCTCCAGGAGATGAGTGGAGTCATCAGCATAGCTGCAGAGAGCCTCTAAGCCTCTAAGAAAAATCCTGCTAATGGCCCAGGACTTGGGTGTTGCTAAGAGGAGTCCTACCAATTCAGATAGCCAGGCTGCTGGAGAACAGAAGAGGAGTTGGCAATATAAGATCTTTGGCACTGTGTGGGCCAGGAATCAGGAATGCAGTATTTTTCAGCTTATTTCCTATGGAAGGGGTGGTCATGCTGCATATCGCTGTGTCCGTCGGGTGGGTTTTGCTCAATTGCTCCTGTCCCTGGGAATGATGACCAAAGAGTTTGTAGGCAGCTCTAGAATGCAAAGCCATAACAGGGCATACTGAAATTGCTACAAGCAGAGGAAGGAGGTGGTTCTTAGCAGCTGGCTGAAGGGAAGACGTTTTCTATATTCTGAAACCTGAACTTAAATAAAAAGGCTTGGACTTTCAGTAGTCATAACTCCCATCAGTTCACCCTGAGAAGCTTCTGTTAGAGAGGAGTTCAAACTCCTCCTTCTCATCTCACTCTCCTATCCTGGGAGTGGGAGTTTCTCCTCCCTCATTCTTCATTCTCTCCTAACCTTGTCTAGAGAGACTATCCTTTCCCCATGGGGACAATTCCAGCTTAACAGCTTGCTCTCTATGAACTTCTTGTGGCTGTTCTAGTGACTTGTGCTCATCACTACCAGAGCAACATGAAGTATTTGCTTTCTCAAAAACTGGAGGTGGGACTGGAAAATGGGATAAGCTATCTCATGCTTTAAAATGTAAAAAACTTTCAGAGGATTTGTGGATTTAATGTGCTTTCATTCCTTTGCAGATACAGTTAAGTATCAGAAGTAGATGATGGTTAGGAGCCATCTATGCTTCAGAGATTCTTTTAGTAGGACTTACCCCTGCTAGTAAACATTTCTCTTAAATTGTACAGTTTACTTAGTATTCAGGGCTTTATATGCTTAAGAGATTTTATTCTCCTTTCAACGTTTCTTTCACAAATTTTTCCACAGTTTGTATTGTGTGAGATTTACGCTGCAAATGCTGGAGCTGTGCCAAGGCAGTTTCTTCTCTTCTTTAAAATGAATGCTTCTGTCTTTGGGGATTGGGGGATTTTTGTTTGGTTTTGTTTTGGGGTTTTTTTTTGTTTGGTTGGTTTTTTGTTGTGGGTTTCTCTCTCTCTCTCTCTCTCTCTCTCTCTCTTTAGTGGAATGACCTCAACATATTCAGGCTGTCACTAAAAGAGCTAAGCACCCCTAGGACTATAATGCTTGCCCAGACAAATGCACATTCCTGTCTATAAAGACCTAGCCGGAATGTCTAGCATCAGAATTTCACATTTTGTGCAGTCAATTCTACTTCACATACTAAGCCACAAACCCATTATAGTTGAAAACAGCTGAAAGTCTGTTTTAAATTAGATGACGCAAATACAGTAGTAACAGAAACCACAGAAAAAGCACAGATGTATAGAATATATGTAGATGCAAGGTAACCAAGTATGAAAGGCAGTTATCAGTTAAAATGCCTTCTAAAGGATGAAGTCACAGTTTTTAGCAAATAGCACTAATGAATAAAGCAATACATTAACTGAACAAAGAGGCAGTGCAGTGTTTTATATTTCCCATTTACTGAAGTTCTACCAAATATGAAAGCAACAGAAACAGGTAGTCCCAGAATGTCTTCTATGAAAACATGCTATATTAAAGCAAGGGGTGTTTTCCTTTAAATGTACAACTGGAAGAGAGTACAATACAAACTGCTAAAGAAGGCAAGCCTTGCAAAGCAAGCCATTTAGACTCACAAGAGACATGACCATTTACCATGAATAAAGCAGGAGAAAAAATGATGATGTAGGCACAAAATTAGACACTACTGCATTGTATACCATAAATCTAACTCCTTAAGACAACAAGATGATTGCCTGCATCAATCCCATTTTTATGAACAGAAATACCTGAGATGGATCTAGCTTTAATGTGGAAACAGAACCAAATGGCTGACAATATTTTTTTTTATAGAATTGTTCTATTCTCGAAGTAAGATTATGATTGATGTTGTGATTTAATGTAAAAAAACATTTTTGTTTCCATGATGAGACTAAATCCATACCAGTAAATCAGTGGGTTAAAATAATTGTCACCTTTTAATACAGGAGTGAATGAAATTATTAGATTATTAATAGAAAGAATTAATTTATTTTAATGCTGGGAGTATTTGAAGTGACTTGTCATTTGTCTAGCTCAGTTCTAGCCAGCTATGGCTCTAGCTATAGTACATTGTTCCAATTGTTCAAGGACAAAGGAAGTTATTCATAACAGGTTAGTGTCTGCAGAATCTACATGTTTGCTGTGGTTTCAGATTTTTTAGGCCAAGAAAAATTGCCCTGTTGAGGTGATAAAGCCTTGATTTATATTAAGGAATTTCAGTAATTCAAGAGGAGCTGGCACAAAGACTAAAGAAGCTGTAGCTATTAATAAAACAGTCCTGAAGAAATATTGAAGAAAATAGTATTTGCAGTTTCTAAATCAACTTTGAAAACCCTACCAAAATGCTCTACATTTAAGAATGAAAGCAATTGAATCATGCGGATAATAAAGTACTAAGTTAAATACTAATGATGTAGTAGTTATGCAAAATTATTATTGTACAATCACCAGTTGGCTCAGAAACAATTGAGAAACTACAATCTTTTCTGTTGAAAAAGGTTAGCTACATAAAGCAAGTATCTCTTCCACTCCTTGAAAGGTGCCACAGGGTATTTATGTTGCATCAGTACTGACACTAGATACAGATAGTACACTTTGCTTTAAGGTCTTTTTTGCATCCCACTAAGGAAAAGAAGTCAAAGAAAGAATGCCCAAAATGGCTCATTTCTTGTTCTGTATCTATCATCTAGCTCTTTCCTTTTTCCCCATGTCTGTCTCTTCTAGAAATTTATTTTACTTGTATAAATTTATTTTCCCTCCCCATTTTTCTATAGTATTTGCTTCTTCTTTATATAATACACATTGTATATTTAAAAATCAATTATTTTCATAGAAATTATTCTCACAGATTCTTCAAATCCATGTGCCAATGTAGTATGTTTATTTTAAATTCATGCAACACTTTAAAGATAGCCTGTTTTACAATATTTGACTAAGATCAGTCAACATAGCAAAAGAGGCAATAACATACTGTTCTTAAATAGTACCTTTTGATTTATCAAAAATATTTCCTCTTCAAATATCACTGCAGTACGTCCACTACATAGTTCATCCTTGCTCTTTATTCATTTCACTAAAATAAATATTGAAGAATAGCGTGGGTGAAGCTAGAAGTTAAAAATAATTAGTCTTTGATGTTAAAAAGAACATTTCAGTAATAAATTCATTGCGCCTAGCCTGACACAGTCAGCTCATGATTCAAAAAGTGAAGTCTGTAGCATACAACAGGGCTGACACAATAATTAAGTAGATTTTTACCATCTGCCATGTTTTTACCTGTCTTTGCACTTGGTTTGTCAGCTGTCTCAAACTGTCAGCTGGGGTAGCTTGGGAATGACATGGATGAAGGGGTTTCCCCCTCCCCCCTGTAAAGTATCAACCATTCAGTGTTCTCATATTCAGACTTAATACATAGCTAATAAATGTCTTCTCAGTTGTACCTGTAAATAATCATAGAAACTAGAACAGTTCTGTATAATTTTTTTCTTAACACAGCAAAGCAAGCATCCTTTCATCAGAAATTTTCCTTAAAAAATCCTAAAGTTTTAAAATATGTACTTCCTAGTGAAAGGAATTAATGAGATTTAAGCCAAAAGCAAGGTCTTTAACTCTAGTTTATTATTATGTCCAAAGACATCTGGGTCTTTTGGACGCTTGGTTCAATTTTTTGCATTTTTTTCCTTCAGATTTTAATTAATTTCTGCATTTTAATGAAGCTGAAGTGTAAACCCAATGGGATTAGAGTTTTATAATCTACACATTTGTAAAGTATATTGCAAATTGAGAGCAAATCTTAGTAAATATGGAATAATACATATTTTTGGGAACCTGTAGCATAGCTTCCTCCTTCACACCTGAAAGGTTCAGAAGAATAAGATATGTGGGACCAAACTGTGGCCTCTGGTATACTTTGTTAACCCACAAAAAATCTGCTGAGGACAGCAAAAGTATCCAAGACTTGCATTGCACCAGGAAATTTGGCTCAAGACAATTCACTTCCTTTGAAAACAGATGCTACAGTAGGCTATGAATTTTTTAATGCATTCTGAAGGATGTTTCATAACAAAAATAACACAAAAATAAGAAAAAAACCACAAGCAGTATATATTATCAAACTATCTATAAGGCACAAGTATTCCAGGTAAAGGCTTTCACCTAAAGACCCTAAGCATTTCTTTTAAAAGATGCATTCAAAATTAAATGGATGCAAAGAAGCATCAGGGAAAATGAGAGCTCTTTTTACAAGACGTGACTAAAAATACAACCTGATTCAGTCTCCCAAAGCTGATTCTAATAGAGAATACGATAACTTTCTATCAATACACTAGATGAATGAGTGGCTGGAAGCAAGAAGAGTAATCATGCATTTGCATAAAAAATAGGTATAAATTAGCCATGAATAAATGTAGTCAGCAAATTAGAAGATTTTTTTTTTTTTTACATCAGAGGATGGACTACTGGAACAATCTTTAAGTTACAGAAACAACTGAACTCATCCGAGATGTACTTTTAAAAAAGAACAGAGAAAAAAGGCACTTTATAAATTATTTTAACTGTACAAACCTAAATGCCAACACTTCTTCACACCTCAAACTACTAATGAGATGCCCATAGCAGCTGGAGGAAACAATTCTCTCCAAAAATGGAAGGACAGTAAGAGGGCTATTCTGTAGCTGTTGATTGTTGTCCCAGATTTGACACAACTGTGACAATTAGATCCTTTCGTAGCACAGACAGTGAGGGGAGATAGAGTTTTTGCCCCCTCATGTTTCCACACACCAGTTTCCCTCATGTGACACCAGCTCAAAACACAGCCTGTGAAAACCACACTGCGTCTCATTTGGTTCCTTTAACAAGAGAAAAGTTGCTATGTTGGAGTCTCTGTGGGTAGCTGTCATATTCTTTCTCCCACATTACACTTCTGTGGGATAGGGCTATATCAAAATACATAAAAGGGGGGAAGAATGGAAAATGGCCCTATTGTGTGATTAAGAACAACACATGCCAGTGTGGGAGAATATCTAAGCCCTTCTGCTAGCACTGAAGTGTCATCTGCTCCCATGTCCTCAGCTAGAATGAGACATACAGGGAATCAGTAGTAACCTATCTTAGTTACAACTCTTGTGTAAAGTTGCTTTACTTTCATGCCAGGCATTACATATATTTAATTTGGTATTAACCAAATTAACCTTGCTTAATTCTCATTCCACAAATAGAAATTAGCATTTTAAAGAAAAAAAAATGTTAAAAATATCTATGAAACTTAAAATTTTCTTGAGGTTTTACAAATTTCTTAACCTGCCAAGTTCAGGAACTTGACAAGTTCAAAACTTTCCTAATGTTTTAATGTTTTTCTTGGTTAATCTATGTTTTGTAGCATCCATTTTATGTTTCATGACAGTGTAAAGAAAATGCAGGAAACAGTACATAATGATATGATTCTGGCACTATAATTTTGGTCTTGTGCATCTCAATGATCACATTCCTTTGATATGCCACAGTAACTTTTAAAATGCTGCATTTAATGGTAAGTCTGGTAAACCACAATTGTAGAGCTTGGTAATGCTTGTTTTGTCTTTGTAAAGTGAGATATCAAAGTGGTATACGATCAACTTGCCATACTTGGCACCATCAAGTTTAACTTAAACTTGTATCCTAGGTGAATGGATAGTCAAATAAAACCATGCCTCTGGAAATAGCAGGGTACTGTATATAAACTAGAAGAATTATTGGTTGTAAAGCAGTCTGGACTGAATATAACAAACTCAGCTGGCTTGAGCTCAGGGAGCTGTTTCTTTTGCTTCATAACAGAGCTTTTGTTTCAGAAGCTGGAGACCCTATGTTTAGCCCAGCAACAAATTCTAAATGAATCAACTATGTGTAGATTTGATAGTGTGTTTACCAAGACTTCAAATGTGTATTGTTTTGTCCATGTGCCTTATATACAGTATGGTGTGGCTGTCTGTGTACTACCCTACATAAAAACTTAAAATAAACCAAAGCTTTCCCTTTAAAATACCTAAAAAACAATTGTGCCATAAAAAACACATTTCTAGTCATCCAGAAGACAGATCTACTATCGTACTAGCTCTCAGAAAATGGCTGGTCTACCCTATTCTAAAGCAATTCATCATGGGTTTTCCTTCTTTCTTGTTGGTAAACGGGTCATACTCTCTATGACCAATTCTTAATTCCATATTTCAGTTACCAACATTTTCCTTCTCCCATTGCCATTTTAATCTTCTTTCATGGACTAAACTACTTTATACAATCCAAGCTTCCCATTTCAGGTCATTAGTATTATTTTAAGTCAATTTCCAACTTAAATATATACCCACTCTGGGCATAAGTATAACTAGTTGAATGTGGAAGTACAAGTCAACGTGAGGAAAGGTTATAGAAACAGTCCTTTGTACATTCAAATTTAAGCCAGTGTGTTCCACAAAAATAACATTTGTGAAATCATTACCTTGGAGATGAAATAGCAGAATGCTTGAAACATTCAGCTAATTCAGTCTTACAGCCTGAATTTATGATTTAAAATAATTACTTAAGAACATTGCTCAGTAACAGAAGAAGAAAGACAGAAAACAGCAAGCTGTATCTATTTTATTTAAAATGCTTTTAAATCAGCCATGACTTCATGTTCTTCACAATACCAGGACGGGCTGGGAAGCTTTACCTAGAGATACTAACAACTGTAACTGGAGTTTAAGTATATGGTTAGATGGATGCCTGCCTGACAGCAAATAAAAGAAATTTTATTTGTACTGACAGACACAATTGTGACTTGTATTTTAAACACTCCCAAGGGAGATATGTGCTCTGCTTTCTAGAGAATCACAGTATGAGTCAGTCTTCAGATCCTGCACAGGTGAATAGAAAGACCAAGGCAAGAAGTCAAAGGGGTGCAGATCCTGACTTGATTTACATGCAACATGGTGGCTGAAATATTTTTCAGCCCTGAGAAGGAAATCCAGTTAAGATTTAGAAAAGGGAGTAAATAACTTGTCCAGTTTGTTAGGCAGGTTTTCCAACAATCCACAATCTTGATATTACCCATTTATAAATTAGGTTATTTGGCATTTTACTAAAATACAAGTTTAGAACCCTCACTTTATTGCTTTGAATGAAAGCCTGCTAGGCCAGTAAGACTCCCGAGTAAGACTACCCAGTCTTACTTGCTTTCACCACTACTTAACAAGGCAAGAATCTACTATTTTATTCCTTATCATATTACTGTAAATGCCTATAGGGATAACTCAAATGCAGATTACTATCCCAGCTTAGAAAATATTCACAATGTCAGCCTATAGCTATATGGTTTGCTATGGTTTCACTTCATCTATACATTTCAAATCTCTTCTCAGCTTTCCCCACAAACATGACAGCAAAAAGTTAAGGTTCTAAAAATACTTGGAAAGTCCCTCTGGATTAGTTATTTTATATATTTTTATGCATAATTATAACAGGGGACTACAGCTACAGCAAGCATTTGCTTACCTCTCTTCTGATATTATAACATTACAGAGATAAACAATGTTGTGATAATGATTCCTTTTCTGCTTGTTCATCAAACCCATACTACCAGTTAATATCATCAATTGTACATTTGTTACTGTGAAATTATTTTCCTAACGTTTCAAATTATTTATCAATCTCATATTATATAGGATTATTAACACCACTATCTTAGTTATTTTCAGACATGAAATTGAACCTTTTCTTTGCAGAATAAAAAAAAAATTACAGATTCTACTGTGGATAGTTCACAGAGAATGTCCATTTTCTATACCACCCGAGTAATAGGAATAAACTAGTGATTAAGAACTACATCCAAGTCAATCTTTACAGGGTCACTTGGGAAAACAATCTAAATTAATTTTCAAAATCGCACTGCAAACAACATATCAAAAGGCTAAGTAGACAAATTTATTCAGAATTAGTCTCCATAATTAGCTGTAATTTAAGTCACTTTCCTTCTAAAACACATTAGTTATGCACACAGTTTAATTCTGAATGAGACCATTTTCTAGGAATAGGTTTTTCAATTAATTTTTAACTTGTACCTTTAATAAATCTGAACCAATTTTTCCTCTGTCATTTTACAGATAAATTAAAAATGCTCATTTAACATGCAATTCAGTGTTAGTAACTGAAGAACGCTAGCAAAGGGGAAACTGATACTAGTAAATCTAAATGGATGTTCTACACTGAAAACCTTTTGGAATAGAAATAGCATCTTTGCCTAAATATTATTTAGGTAGATATTTTTAATTTTTTGTATCCTTTTCCCTTCCTCCACCACAAACCATTTTTCAAGTGAGAAACAGGAAAAACAACACAACCAAAAATAGAAAAGAGCCCAGGAACAACTTCCATTTTGTCACCAAATCTTTTATTTCTTCATAATTTTGGAACAAATGGTAATAAACTTTATATGTCATTGGTATTTTTGTTTGTTTTCTCCTTGTGAAAAAGTAGAATTGAAATGCTAGAAAATTATGAAAAGAAGTGTTCGCCTGCCTCTTGCCATTACCCTAACCAATGTAAAATGGCAGTGATTTATAGGAATTACAAAACCAGTAAATTTTAAGAAAATGCAACTGAAAATATGGAATATAAGCATACAGAATTAACTTACCCTTTAAGACTGTTGTTGAATAATACAATACTGAAGCAGTAAACAATGACCCATTTTTGCACCTGTCAAAAAACAATGGCAAAGGACTCCGAGTAACATATTGGCAAGGAACACAAAATTTCATAATATGGTTATAGTAATCCATCCTGATAAGGATATATGGAAAAAAAAAATCTATATTTATGAAATATTGATTTTCTTAGATTTATAATGAGGAAATTAATAGCATAACCTCAGTTAATGAACACCAAATCATGTGCTTCTGATATCACTTATTGATGATTTATATGGACCTAAGTCTATTTAATCAACCATGTAAAACTGGTATGAGGATGAGATTATGCTCTAAATTAAAATTCTTAGAGATATTTGTGTTTGAGAACTCAAGCTTGTCATTAGCTTTCTTCTTTACCACCAGTTTCTGAATACTTATTATACAGTATGTATCTAGATACACAGAGTGGAAAGGAAGTTAAGTCTATATGATTCACCACAGCAGGATTTACAGCCAAATTACACCAGTTATGGCCCAGTGATGAGTGATTGTGCTGGTTTTGACTGGGATAGAGTTAGTTTTCTTCCTAGTAGCTAGTATGGGGCTATGTTTTGGATTCATGCTGAAAACAGTGTTGATAATACAGAGATGTTTCCATTATTGCTGAGCAGTGCTTACACAGAGTCAAGGCCTTTTCTGCTTCTCACCCCACCCCACCAGCGAGTAGGCTGGGGGTGCACAAGAACATGGCAAGGGACACAGCTGGGACAGCTGACCCCAACTGACCAAAGGGATGTTCCATACCATATGACATCATGCTCAGTATATAAAGCTGGGGGAAGAAGAAGGAAGAGGGAGATGGCATTTGTCTTCCCAAGTAACCATTATGCGTGATGGAGGCTTGCTTCCCTGGAGATGGCTGAACACCTGCCTGCCCATGGGAGGTAGTGAATGAATTCCTTATTTTGCTTTGCTTGGGTGCATAGCTTTTGCTTTACCTATTAAACTGTCTTTATCTCAACCCATGAGTTTTCTCACTTTTACTCTTCTGATTCCCTCCCCCGTCTCACTGGGGGGGAGCGAGTGAGTGGCTATGTGGTACTTAGTTGCTGGCTGGGGTTAACAGTGATAAAAACTTCATGGTAAGCCACACAGATATATATCCTTTTAGAGAAAGCATATTGCGTTTTTAGATATTTTCCTCAACTTAAAACATTTAAATTGAGTTATATTTTAAAATTTCTGTGACTGCAAAACAGACTGCCTTACTCTGATGAGTCTCATTTTGCATACTTTGGAAGAAGAGAAATAGTATAACTGAGAAGTTGTATTTATTGGTTGCTTTTAAAAGCAACCAAATCTTTTTTATTTTACATAAGAATGTTAGGCTTTAAGTTCTGGCATCTCAGGACTCATTAACTCAGTGTAATTTCCCCTTTTTAATGATACCAGTCTCCTAGTTCTAGCTTTCACTGCTTGTTTCTTGCTCTAACAGACTGACTCAAAGCAATTCAACATTGGTCAAAAATGGACCATTGCCCTTCTGGACTTCACATCAGCATAACTGTGAGATGAAACACCACAGCTGGCATAGGGAAGGTGGGAAAGGTGAATTTTTGTGGCAGTTTATTTAAAGAAAGAATCAGCTGACTAAGACTGCTCAAAGGTTTGGAATGTTACAGGCATGTTGTGGGAGGCTGGCTGAAGAGACAAATGCAGGTGAAATCACAAAGACACAATAAGTGAAGTTTATCACATGACTCCATAATTCATCATAGCCATACCAACAGCCATATGCTAACTATCAGGTGAAGAGACAGTTCCAGCTTAGCTTCACCACAAGCATCAACATATTTGCCTTGGAGGGCACTGCTCTTACAACCCTGTGTGACAGGGCAGTAAGCAAGCCAGGACTTTAAGGCAGAACTATCTGCACCTTTTCCTTAAAACTGGTACTTCAAAAGCTGATAAACATTTTCAATTCCTAAGCTAGGTTTTAGTACAACCCAAACTGGAACAAGGTAACTTTTACAACTAGATGAAATGTAAATCTGTTGAAAGAGACATGTTCAAATACAACATTTTTTAAACAATGTCCTCCCTACCCTTAGAACCTGTACATCCAAATCCTGCTCCCAGGTCCAGCAGTTTTCAATTCTTGGATTACTACAAAGTCAGCATTCCTTTTTTTAGAGTCTAAGAAGACTTTCCTTGTCCCTTCATGTGTAACTATATGGCTGCCCCCTGCCTCTTATGAGAATTTCCCAGGTCCTCTGCAAACTCCCCAGCTGCTTGCACTGAGTTGCAGAAGCTTTGCCAGCTGAGCATGGCCCATAACACTCAGAAACTACTTTCAGGGAAGCCCTACCATCCCCTACCTTTGGAAAAGTTCACCTGAACTGAATAAATCCTTCATTAAGCCTATTTTCACCTTTTTATAAAATGTTGCACACAATAAGCTGTGATCAAATAAGTGACACAATACACCTTCCATGACACCATGGATGAAAAAACAGTGCTCAACTGTTAATTGTTAACTTTAAAATTATGTGACTGCTGAATTTAGCTTCCCTACTTTCTCAGTGCAGCAGGATGTCCTGTACCACTCAGCCCTCCCTGGTTGTGCTTCCTGGCAGTACCACGGCAGTGGAGAATCCTTAGAAGTTCTCATATGTAGAGCTCCACAAGGCTTTCCTTCAACATGTGCTTAATCAAGCAGAGCTCACTGATGTCTGTTCTTTTCACTTAAAATGAGACTTTTTAATTTCACGCTCAAATATTTGCTGGATGGATAGAAGAGCATGTTTCTCTTGCAGACAACAATGCTTTAATGGAGATGGAACAGCAGGGCAGAGCTTGTTTTTTGAGACAGGTCATCTTTTCCCATGAAATGGCCTTTACTGGTATTAAGACAGTTTGCCAATTTTGGGGGTTTTTTGGTTGTGGTTTTTTTTTTTTTTTTAACTCCCCAAACATAGGTTTGGCATAGACCTATGGAAGGCTGGCACGGGCTTTAATTTTTATTAATTCTTGACACTTAACTCTTCTCCAAACAAATTATTGAAAACCTTGGATCTGAGTTATCTACCAAATTATGACCCTCTGAACACACAGTTTTAATCTGATTAAATAAAAGCAGCAAGTTTTTAAGAAATGAGGATGAACACATTTTTTGAAGTGAGAGACCTAACAAGTGAGAGAGGAAGCAAAGCACTGAACATTTTTAAGGGGAATCTTTCAGAAACAAAATAATTCCTGCATTTCTTCCTGCTGTCTTCTGCATAGAAAGAAGCCACTGTTTTACAGGCCAGACCATTTTGCCTTTGGGGAGGGGAAGTCAGGAACAGGGAAACTCCCTGTTGAAGGGACAGCAGCAGCATTCCCATGCCTGCAGCCCATTCCTGTGGCTCCCACAGCTGGAAATTAAACAGAAAAAGTGGGTAATGCAAACTTGTGGTCAGGTTTCAAAGTTAGTAGACTGTACTAGCTTGACATGTTTGAAATCAAACTGTGCATTCTTTCATTCCTTTTTTTATTGTCTGATCAATGTAGGTGTTTGAAATTTTATGAATATCTGCTGTGACAGTGTACTATTGCTCTCTCAATCACCACAATTTTTAAAACATTGTGTTCCTCTTTCTCAATGCAGTATTAGATTAAATTTCACAATGTGACTAATAGTGTAAAGGCAACTAATATTAAATAAATTAGCAGCTTCATTTTATAGGGTAATTTCATGAGTCTTTCTAAATTATTTTTTCTCAAAAACAGTAAGTCCAGTGAGTTATAGAAACATATCATAAAGATATACTATCAAAAATTATGTTTCTAAACAAATAACGGGATGACAAGCTACCATCTCTTTCCCATTACTTTTTCTAATAAAGAAACAGCTCCAGAGTTTTCTTGGGAATTTAAGGCATATTCAAAGCAGATGATAACATGTAAATTCCTTACAGGCTAAAGTAAGCCATCGGGGAAATGATGCCTTGGAGACAAAGTAGTTCTGAAAAATCAGCCCTGACAGAGATGAACAAAGTGACAGACCCACAGGCAACTCCGAAGTCAGCAGCTCTACTGCTTGTGAAGTCTGCCAAGAAGCATAACATGCCCAGGTATTTCCAGCTGCCTGTTCATTATTCTCACTCCTGTCAAAATGCATCTTTCTTGCAACACTGTCCTTCACAAAACATTCACTTCAGGCTCCAAAGGCAAACAGGCCAAATTCGGAGCTCTAATAATCTGACATGAATCCACTGAAGTCAATAGTTATGCTTGCTTATATTCATGAAGACACTTGTCTCAATATCTTAAAATGTGGGAAATTCTGATCCTATTCAATTAGGTGCAATTTACCATAGGTTTGTAGGAATTTAAAGGATTATTTCAAAAGCTAAAACTGCAAGACTGGAGCTTATCTTAGATACTATCTGAGATTGTTCTACTGGGTTTTAGCATCAATATTTCATCAATCTCTTTCCCTGGGCATTAGCAGCACAGGCATCACTGAATGATGGAGACTGAACATCCATTTTCATTTAGTGGTTTTTCTCTCCCAAAGCAGAGCACTGGAAATAAGCCTTTCTCACTCCCCCTTCCTATAGGTCTTTCCAGGTTTTTCAATACCGTAATCATTTTGGGTCCAACAGAAGAGTATCTACAGTGAACTAATCATCCTTTTTTTCCCCTTTTTTTCATCCACTTCAACTCTCCTCCAACTGAAAATAATAGTAACATCAGTCCAGTTTATCTGTGTCTTAGCCACCATACAGATGCCCAAGAAATATATATTGATTCCACTTTTCATATATAAAAAAACCACCACTTACATACAGTTCTAGAAATGTCTAGCTACCTTGTAGTAGTTGGAACTAGTCCTGTGGAGAAAAATATACCTATCTATCTATCTATATATATATATAGATGTACCCCAATGGGGTACACAGATATACTTACATACTTAAAAATTAAGCACCTGCCAAAATAGAAGGATCAGAGTCATAGCTGGCTTGCAGATGTGGGAATAAATAAAGAACAGAAACAGTATTTATGGTTAAGATAGGCTGGATGTTCTTACCTAGGGGAAAGTAAAAGACAAGATTGCTGTATATCATCTGGAATGAATTTTGAGCTTTTTACATACCTAAAAATAAAAACAGATGTATACAATCCTATTGGCATAACAAAGCCCAATTTTGAAAAGACTATTGTCTGCAAATGTGATGATCCTTAAGGTCTATCTTTAGGAGGATTGAAGGATTCTGAGCAATCTGGGGATGACAGCAAGGTAGCTAAATAATCAATATTTGGAGTCAAATATTTTTTTTTTCTCAATTTCTCAGTCTCGCTCTCATATCTGATTATAATTTGGTAGCGAATTAGAAGACTAAACCATATAATAAATTTTGGAAAATTACTGCAGTCATCATCTGGAATCAATCTGGATACAATAAATTAATCCTTAGCATAAAATAGAGTAATCATTGCCTCCTACACTTCAGAATCTGCAAACATACACTGTAGATGCTATAAGCATATCTGAATCTTGATTTCTTTGAACACTGAGAATCTACACTAATACTGCACCTGGCACAGAGAAGTGATTCCTGGTTTCGATGTCTGACAGCAGTACAAATAAATAGGCATATTTCAATCTTCATTATTTTGCCAACTGTATTTCAGAAATTTTGCAACTTGTTTTATAGTCATTTGACAGTACTACATTTTGAAATGTTCAGATTTTATTCTGATCGATGTTTTGCTTTAGCAATCTAATCTCGAGGCATTATGTATAAATTCATCAAAATTTTTTTCATTACACCCGTAGAATTTTCAGTATATAAATAAGCAAAATATTTACATTCTCATAAACTATGTGAAAACTACCAGAACAAATTTAATACTGAAATAATTGAATTCTGGACCCACTAGCATCTACTGAAGATTGTTATCTAGTATGAAATTTACTTATTATTATGATAACTCAATAATCAGTAGCCTAGTACTTTAATCTTGAGTGTCAGGATCACATAACTCATAGAATAATATAGTAGTGGAAGAAGCAATGTAATGGAACCTGCATTTCTTTAACTAAGATTCCAAATGTGAACTTTCATATTCCTATCTTTTTATTGCCTATTTTATAGTATATCATGAAATTAATATTAATAAATTAAGCTAGATTTTAATATAAAGTTTCACATTTTGTTTCTAAGAATGTATTATATCTTTTTCCAGTTTACTGTTTTCGTCTTTCTCAACTATCACTCTGCTAGTAGACCTCATTACTTTTTGCTTCAGTCCAGACTGGCTACAAATGAATCTAATTATTTTATCGTTTGGGCAATGTGCCTGGCAGACAGCAGGGCTTGGACACCCACTGCTGCTTTGAAGATACATGTTCAAAGAAAAACTTGACATTTTTCTGATAAAGTTAATAATTTTCATGGTATTGACTAAAAAATAATCACTTTCTGGAGAAAAAAGTCAAAATATGGGCAGCCGAGATTATTACAGACTGCAGTAGAGTTATTGAAGCATTGTGAGCACCTGTTTGATATGTTTTTTAAAGTGTTAAAGGGAGATGAATACCACTAAGAGTGAATGAAGTAGCAATCAATATATTGATCATTTAGTATAACACACATTATACAGAAAAAAGGTGAATCACATTTTCAAGATATCATCAAATAGAAAAGTTAGGAAATAGTTATAGGAAATAAAGTGTACGCAAAGGTGTTCTGCTGGTCCTGCATTTACTTGTTCTTTTGTGATTCTCACAGAGCTGCTACATTCTCCTCTGTGGGTCCTAATATCAGATGCAAATATTCAAATTTTACTACATTAAACAATGATTAAAATAATATTTTCAAGAGACTTGCCTTTTCAACATCCATACAAATGCACAAAAACATGTAAATACATTGCCTTTGAGAGAGGAATTATGTGCTCTGCAGAAATCCACGTCCATGGACAGGAAGCTCAAGGCACATGCCCGTGGATGGAAGCTCAAGGCAATTTGGCAGTTTTAGTGCAATCCTTGTTTCATTATTCCCTGTCACATGAACTACTCAATGCCTCTGGGAACTGCTGTTAACACACACAGCCCACTGGCCTCCTGGGACTGGTCCCCAAGACTTTGATAGGGCTTATGTATTGAAGGCTGCATCACATTTCAAAAGGGCATGGTCAGCCCTAAACAGTTTTCAAATCTTAAACAATCAAAAGGCACGAAATCAAATTAAAAACTTTGCCATATCTTAATTTCAAAGCTACTACACATAACTCAACCACTTTCCTCAAAGGGGTTTCTTTTTTTTTCTGTGATAAATATAGAATTATGTCTAACGAAGAATTATTACATGGCATGATAATGCATGCGATTCAGTTTTCATCAGCTAGTACTATTAAAATGGCCATTATTTTATGAACTGAGGTGGATAATGAGAAATATTTGAACAAGTCTGCCAGCACTCTCATATTCCAAGGCAGTTGTCATTTGACGACCACTGTGAGTCCTTTGACAGGATGTGTTATTTTGGAGGAATATGAGTTAAATATAATGGGACTTAAATATTTCTTGAATGATAAAATACTAATGAATTTTTTCATTTATTTTTATTTATTTATATACACATCATGTTTTTGACCTCCTCTTGTTAAACTTGGGCAAGTGAGAGGGCAGGCATGAGACAGGGAGCTACCTGAGGCAGAAGGCCTGCCTGAAATGTTACCTGTGTTTTCTCTTTCTTATAGAACAGGATAAACTTTTATTCTACTCCAAAATACTTTAACAAGTGATTCAGTTGCGAGGTGTCTATGCATAGGAAGAGGAAATACAAGACTGTCATGACTAGGCATAAATTAATTTGCTGTTAGCTATTCACCTTCTTAGTTCTCTCCCTGTCTTAATTTCCCCAAGTTAAAAGGAACTGTGAGGGTGGTACCATTAGTGTTGCCAGAAACTAATAAGCATGCTACAAGTGTGTGACACATGCAGACCATTAGTCTGTGCCTGTACTGCCTCCTTGTGTATTAGATAGGCCACCAGTACTCCCCAATACAAACAATGCCACAAAACAATGCAGAACAGGGATTGTAAGAGGCCTTTTATACTTAAACATCTGCATTCTTAATTTGTCACAAGTCATAATTAAAAATGCATGGTGGTATGTAGATATTGGCCCACTGTTTCAAGAACAAAACTGATTAAAGCAAACTGATCAGGGAGACTCTGTCTGATAATAAGATAAACAGTTGGCAATGAGAGTAACTGAGCCCGTCCAAACTGTCCCCTGTTAGTTCCCCCAGCCCATGTATCTGTTTCAACTGGTCTGAAGCAAAAGGAAGTCCCAGATAAATTGTAAAAACAAATGAATGAAGGAACCAATTAGATAGCAGCAATTAAAGGCAAATATTTGAAAGTGTTGTGTTGCAAAACCACGACAGACTTATAATTAAAGGTAAGTTTTTGTTGGCCATTGAATAAATTCAGAAACAGCAATCAAAATGTAGATTTTTGACAGTTCTGGAGTGTAATGGCAATATCTAAAAACTAGACAGAAACTGAGAAACTAATCCCTACATCAAACACGTATGTCTCATTTTCAGTTGTCTTAAATGAGGAAAATTCTGGTATCTTTAATATGCCATGTTTTAGGGACATACTACACTTTATATTAATGACTCACATTTTTTTTTTTTCTCTTGAATTAAGTATAATTATGATTGCAACAAGTTATGATCCTGAGAAGAAATCCATGCAAATGAAAAAGGAATGGTGGGTTGCTGTATCAATTACACTGCGCTCTGTATAAAGTATCAGTAGGTGAATGTTGAAAGATTAGGGAGTTCGGCTGAAATAAGCCCCCAAAACTTCAGCCAAATTACCAAGCTGAGCTGGCAATGCTGCATGATACTTGATACTTCCTGCTGCTTGCTGAACAGGATGGAAATGTTGTGCTGTTTATACGCTGTAAAATGCTATTTCAGCAATATATTTCTCTCTACCAAGGGAGGTGCAGGAAGATCAGACTATTCTACAAGACAGTCAAGATTAAGATCCAACAAAGTCAATGAGACCAGGAAGGATAGTGATTGCTGCTTTTCTTCAGTGAACTGCATAGGTTGACAGCGTTTTAACATTCTCTTTTAACCTGAGGCCAAACACATAGCACATTCCCAGAACAATTCCAGTCACAAAATCTTCCATTCACAAATGTGTGGTCCTACGGATCCACAATCCACAGAGAAACTAATGTCCCAGTCATACCATATGCTGTAGCTCCTCAAATAGGTCATCCATATCAGCATCAGACCAGTGCTTACTTTTGTGTATATTAAGGCTATGTAAAGCAAGAAAGGAGGACCTTCACAGAGAATTAAAAATTTGACAGACTACATCTATAAACAAAAAGAACAAAGTTAATGAAAAAATTGTTCTCCTTAATTATGGCAAGATTTTATGTAAATGCAGTCAGTTACTTTTCCTCTCATATAACAATACAGATGCACACTGATAAAGAGGAGGGTTGAGGAGTAGAACATGCGAAGAAAGATGACTGTGTGACATGGAGGTGTGCATCAAAGTAGCAAGGGGGTAAAGGACTCAAGAAAACAACACATGCCCTCATCTTGTCTGCACAGACAGGTCAGAATCAAGCAATAAACAAGTTTTTTCCAAACAACCCTGATCTCCATTGTGACTAAGTAAACAAAACCAACAGAAAAACTGAAAATAATGCATTAGCTTCTGATAACACCAGTTTCTTTCCTCTCCCTTTGATGCACAGAGAATCCACATTGGGAGGGTTCTTCATCCTTCTTTTCCTAAATCACAACCATAACCACAGCAAACATGAAACTAAGAGACTGACCCCTATTACTATTTCTGCGGCTCACACAAAATCAACTGATAATTCAGGCTCTCCAAGTGATTTCTTCTCAGGCCCAACTGTAATACTTAGCTGTCCTGGTTTCGGCTGGAATAGAGTTAATTTTCTTCCTAGTAGCTGGTATAGTGCTGTGTTTTGGATTTAGTATGAGAATAATAGTGATAACACACTGATGTTTTAGTTGTTGCTAAGTAATGTTTTCACTAGTCAAGGACTTTTCAGCTTCCCATGCTCTGCCAGGTGCACAAGAAGCTGGGAAGGGGCACAGCCAAGATAGTTGGTCCAAACTGGCCAAAGGGCTATTCCATACCATATGACGTCATGCTCAGTATATAAACGGGGGGGAGCTGGCCGGGGGGCAGCGATCGCTGCTTGGGGACTGGCTGGGCATCCGTCAGCAGGTGGTGAGCATTTGCATTGTACATCACTTGTTTTGTACATTCTTTTATCATTATTATTATTATTTTCTCTTCCTCTGCTGTCCTATTAAACTGTCTTTATCTCAACCCATGGGTTTTACTTTTTTTTTCCCCGATTCTCTCCCCCACTGGGGTGAGGGAGAGGGTGAGCGAATGGCTGTGTGGTGCTTAGTTGCTGACTGGGGTTAAAACACGACAATAGCTAGGTAACCAGCACTTAAAACAAAAGATTAAGCATTCTCGTAACACTAGCAAGCCCTCCAGTGTCTGGGAGAAGCAAGACTCTTAAATTTTTATTGCCTTAAGCACTAAACATAACCCCAATCCTAACCATTACTTTCATTGCAGCAAGGTGATGGATCTTACAAACTGTGCCAAATTGTAACCGTAGGTGTAATCTGTTGGCAACACTTACACCATATCTGAACTAAGACAATGGCCCATGAAAACATCAGAGCTGTTCTTATCTCAATGAGCTATGCAGAATCCAATAATTATCCAGCATGCTCAAGTTTTAATTTCCCAAATGATACCTCCTAACTCCACCCCAACCCCTAATTTTATACGCATATGTATGGTTATCAAAAAGAATATAAGCTCATGTTGATTCCATACAACATCCTATTCCTGCAAGCTTTGCAGAATCTGGCTATAAGTGTGGGTCTTGAAAATACTATTTTTCTACCCTAATCTTCAAGCCAATCTTGTCCCTAACCTTCACTATACCCAGTCCTGAAAACAAGGCATTGGCCACTGATAGCAATAAGCTGCTTCATATTTCCCAGCAATAACCCAGTCTCCTGAAAGTCATCTTTTGTAGTGTAACCTTAATGACAACTGTATATAAGCTTGGCAGACAAAAAAGATAGTAAAGTGAAAATAAGATACTGGATCTTGACAATACCAGACCACTTTGTATCTCTAGGTCCAATCAACTGGGTTGTCTATAAATTATGTTGTTGAGTCCTCACCTAAACCTCTGCTCCTGTTGACAGCAACTTTCCTAACTCTTCAGATCTGTAAAAACTGATGGTGAACTAGGGTCTTGACACTTCCCTAATCTTAACCTGAAAGACAGTAAATCATTACTGAAAGAGAACAAATGGCATCAGCTTGTAGCATCACTGGTGTCTTTCCTGCCCCTAAGAACCTTCCAGAGACTAGCAATAAATTGAATTCTAGATAGTAGATCTAATCTCAATGCTATCCAGAAGATCAGACACCTCAGGGCCACAGAATGGTCCTTGGCCCATTTTATTTACTAGATTCAGTTTAAAGATTCCCAAACATTAATCCTAAATTCCTATACCTCCAACTCTAACTCTCGCATTATTAATAACTCAGGATCAACTACTAGAGGAAAAGCCAATGGCTTCTATTCATATGAGCTGAGTCTTATTAATTGTTATTTCTGGGAACACTGTAGATTCTACCATAAGGTATGCTCTGTATACTTAGTCACCCATTTCCAAACCCTACCCTTAACCTGTTTTAAACACTAACAACACTCTCCCAGGGCAAGTATTCCTACAGAGACTGACAGAGAAAAAGGCAATATAAGGCTTCTAGCAGTATCTGACCAATTCTCACCTCTGTAACCTCTGCAGAGTCCAACACTAATTTTTAATTTATACATAGGAACCTACTGATGTAATATAAGACAACATCAGTCTCTGGTTTTCATTTGTACTGTTTCTATGCTTACCTGCAGGGGACCCTGCAGAATAGAATATTACTCAGGGATGCAGACACATTATATTAAAAAACCTAACCTCAAGTGTAACAAAAGTCTTGTTCAGATGTAGAGAATGAATTCCAACTGTAAAACAAAATATAGACCCTTAGCTTGTTTCTCCATCTGGTGTAGAAATATTATTTTCTCTTGAGGAAGAAAACGACGAAAAGCTTTGGCTGCTAACTACATTAGCACAAAGCTTGCTGCCAAGATTTTTGCATTTATGAGAAATGATTTTACCTGTCGATGCTTTATTCTCCTAAGCCTTAAACCCTCTGCCTAACACTAGACTTATTCTCAGCCTACAGGAGACCAAGGCATTATTTTCTATCAATTGGTATAAGGCACTGGCTTCTGTCAATGCTTACCTCCGTCTTATCTCCTTGTTTCCCACAGGTTCAAAATACAAGTGGAAATTGTGACAATTTAGAATGTAAGTATCACCATTAAACTCATTTCTAATAGTAGTTTTATTTTTAGGAAAGACACCAATTTCTACAGGAAATTGCAACACAGTACATCAGATTCTATTAATACCTCCCTGCTACTCATCTTTGGCAGTCCTTCATAGTTGAGCATTACTCAGGGTTTAGGACAGTTAGGATTCTCAAACCCTAACACTATTACTTGAACACTAACTATATCTTGAATTAACTAGCACATAAGGGAGTAACCCCCATAGTTAAAGCCAATATTAGTCAATGGTTTCTACCAACGCACTTAACTTTGGGGGAACTTGTAGAAAGGTATCATACCCTGAGCTCTTTGCTAAAACCTGCAGCCTAAACCTAACTGTATATCTACCTCCTGAACAGATAGTCTACTAGTTCCTATAGGACTGATACAGCTCAGGGCACAGGTTTCTATCAATATAATTACTATCTCCAAGGGTCAGTAGGGTCCAGGAACAATATAGTTTCTTAAGACTTCAAAATCCTCAGCCCTAACCCTGTACCAAATCTTTTCCCTTTTCTTATTGTTAACAGGGACATGAATGCCTACAGGGAGAGACTTCATCAGGTATTGGTTTCTATCAACAGCAATCTCTGCAGAGTCTACAAAATCCAAATTCAAAACCAAAAGAAAATTTCCCAGACTGTGACCAAACCCCATATATAACCTCTCATATATAAATTATGGAAAGACTAGGGCTATGTACTATAGTATAAAACTGTAAGAAGTAATAGGTTTTCTGACCCAGGCCCCTTCAAGCTTCTGGAGGAACTGTTAGATCCACATTAGAGTTCTTGATAATTTCATTTCCAAATGAAATGGGAAATTTCCTTCCTAAAATAGGAGGGAAATTTCCCTCCTATTTTAATGTCCTACAAAAAACTAGTATCTTTACACTTCATATGCCAAAACCCTGACTTAACCCTATCCTAATGCTAATTTTATGAAACCTGGCCGGTGAGTCCTAAAACTGAAGAAAAACACCATGATCCTTTATGTTCTCTCCCAGAGAACTCTAGAGGGGAGCAGGAAGTGACGCCAGATGCAGAAAGGGAGGAGGACTTAGGAGCAGACAATGGGAAAGGAAGGAATGGCTACTGGGAGCAGAGAGACAAGCAGCTACCAGAAAAGCAGCAGCTCCAAATGGGACCAGTAGCAGCTTGAATCTGGCCTCGCTATCCAGAAAGATTTGGCAATCCTACATTGTAAACTACATGTTACTGCAAAAGGAGGAAGCAATCAACTGGCCTAGAATTTGCCTAGAAAACTGTGAGAAGAATTTGGAGAAGACTGTGAAAAGGTTCTAGTTAGGAATTGTGTACCACATGTTATTCTGCTTATCTTCTTTGTACCTTATCCACAATTCACTTTCAGAGCACAAAAGAAGTTTAATTTTCCTGGTTTTCTAGGTGAGGACTTGAGCCTTTGTTTTATTGTCAAACTCTTTTAAAGATGAAAATATCCCTTGTTCCATCAACCAAGTTCTGGCAGAAGGACTACACTTATTTATTTATGAGGGATCATCCCTAAAGTAAAAGATAACACAGGTTACTGTCTTGCTTTTATCCAAACCTGTTATCTTCATGATCCTGAAGAACAGGATGCAATTTTGATGGTTTACATTTTTAACTCTCAACGTTAACCATATTAACAAAAAGGGGATAAACCCCTGCAGCAAAAGAGGTATAAGCTCCTACCAACTACAGCCCCCTTCCCAAATCAGCAGACTGCCTGTTTCAAACAGCAGTCACGTCATTTAATCCTTTAAATCCCTAACTCTAACCTTAACACTAAGTTTTAATCTCTCACATTGGTGTTTCTGGTAGGAACTCCAATTAATGCACATTCGGTTTAAAAATGTAAGGAATTTTTCACCAGAAACTGTACAAATTGAACCTTCAATATACATACAGCCACAAATACGCACCCAATTTGCAGCCACATCACAGACCTGCTTTTGGAGCTGTGTAAGGTTGCACAGTGCAGCTGCATCCAGCCACTCCAGCTTTGCCGGTGTCAACTGAAGAGGCTTTTTTACATTCTCAATAGAAAAAAATAGTAATGCTAATGTTTCTGTAGTCTTTTGGTACCTGAGCTAATGAGTACTGAACTATGCTGTTTTGTATCAAATTTCTTTTACTATCATCTGTCCTCCCTAATTCTTGGGTACCTGAAAGAAAGAATCAATGGACACTGAGCCATTCCCTAGCCCAAAGAGTTTGGTGAGGCACAGAGAAAGCCATGGCTTCATCCTTCAAAACCTTAGATAATGGAACTAGGGGAGCTCAGTGAAGCTGTAAGCTATTACTGGTAGTAGCAAATGGTATATTACACTTCTTGAAGGCAGAACCACGGAAAGAAACACTGTCCTTTATTTTGTCTATATGCATGTGTTGATATATTTCTCTCCCTTTAAAACTACAAAAATAAGCCCATTAACATTTCACCTAGCAGAGATCATTCCACTAATCTCCATTTGTAAAACATCTTTTTTTATAAGTGTTCACTTCACTGAAGCAGTACAACTCACTTTTCTTCCCAGTATTAATCATACAACAGAAAACTCTTAGAAAACATAGATCTGCACCAGAAATGAGACAAGGATGAAATACCCACCTACATAAATCAAAAGAATTAAAGTCATAGAGAAGGCAGTGGGCGATGACTTTTAAGACAGCCATTTATTTTGCAATATTCACTTCTGTGCTGTGAACAGAATTGGAGAAAGAAGTTCAAGTTTTAGAAGGCATCAACATCTGTGTGAAGCTAGAAACAAAGTAGTTTAAGCCAACTCAATGTCCCTGAGATACATGGAAACCAACAATAATAGCATACTCTTCCTTCCAGTGCATTATTTATTCCCAGTGAAATGACCCTTTTATATACAGATAGAAGTCTCCTGCTTTTGCTGATGTCAAGGAATATGCTAGGAAAAACACAGAATGATTGCAAGACAGCCAAAGAACATCACATTTACAGTTACATTTCATTACAGTGCCTATAGTCTGAAGAATGTGAAAGTGCTGCTGCTGTGAGTTTCTTGTAAGCTATAGTGGTCCAAGGAAACATGCTGTTCTCCATAGTTCCTAACCCCTCCCCCTCTCTGCCCCAAAATACAACAATGACCCATCTGTGTACATACAAGAGAGCAATTCCTAATATTTAAACGTGGACTAATCTGCCAGAGTTGATGTATTGGGGACAGAACATAATGAATGTCACAGTGCTTAGTCTTTCTTTCCACTAAAACTGTCTTGAAGAGTAATGAGGAACAAGAAAGCCAACGGAAAGAACAAACCACTGTGGATCACAGCTGATTTAAAAAATAACATTATTCACTTCTCTTCTGTTTTTCTCTGAAAACATTTTCAAGTTTAAACACTCTTTCAGATTCAAGAAACATTTCTTGATTCCTGAAATTACATTTCAGATTCCTGAAATTACATCTAAGTGCTGAAATTTTCTACCAATAACCTTTTAAGAATAATTTTATGGCGCTCATAAAGCTTATCCATGCTCTAAATTATTATCTATCTTTCGACATATTTCCACTGCACCTAGACTGCAATTACTGCACTCTGGACACCATCATGGCAATTAAGAAGATTACAAACAATAACTAAGAAAAATCAGTTAAATGAAAATCAATAGTCCTTAAATACTGAATTTGACAGGCTGCAAGATGTGGTTCTTCACCTAAACGGCATGTAACTTTTCTCTTGTAACCACAGAATCTGATGGTAATTTATTACATGTCTGTGTGGCTTGATATGCTGGCATGCAAAAATAACTGAGCTAGCTCTAAAAAAATGCGGTTCTGGTACTAGAATTGATATAGAATTATACAGAATTGTATATTAATATAAGCATGCTACCTCAGCTGGATTAATATATTTTCTTTCTAATGCCTTGTGGGGATCTAAAACTCAGCATTTTGTCCTATTTGTTCTGCTTTGGATTGATGGAGGACCACAAAAATCAGTGGGTATCTTTCCACTGACACTTTTGGGGCTGAACCACATCTCCTAAAATTTAAATAACTGTAAGGGCACTGTGTTAAATTACTATTCTCTACACTGTGAGAATACCTATTCTTTTTCACCACCTATCTGAAATATTTCCATTCCCTCTCTTGGGCAGAGACAGAAATTTTCCTTTTTTGCTAGGATACAGTTTAGCTGTATTCATTTAGGCTAATAGGAAGGCTCAAAAAAAACCATCAGAGAGGCAACGTGTGATAAGAGACTGGAAACAGCAAGAATGCTGGTGACAGAAAGATGTGTAAATTATAAGCATCAAGAGGAAACTTGAAACTTCATGGCATATGAGATTTTCCAATGACACAGTATTAAGTAAAAAGAATAAACTGCTGTTGGCAGTACGTACTGATGTAACGAAGGAGGATGAAACATCAAGGAATTAACTTTATCTGTTCTAGGAAGCATCTAGTAAATGATTGAGAACAACACAGACGGTAGGGCAACAATAATAGTACTAATAATCGGTTCCTGACTTTTGGGGACCTGTACGTGGTTAGGGTTTAAGACAGACAACTGTTAAGACCAGTTCTGAAGGAGTAAGCTTTGATACAGAAAAGTGGGATAGACATAGCATTTTGGTGCTCCATGGTGTACTGTGGCTAACTACTGGAAGTGCCAGAATAACCTTATTTATCCCTTCATAGAACAGCACCCAATGCACAGCATTTAAGGGAGCTTAGATGTAACTGTGCTATGCACCTCAGCCCCCTCATTTGTAAATCTAATGACAATGATACCAACTATTTCAGAAAATCAAGGAGAGAAAGAGCTAGGTATATTAATACAGTGCAGTAAAATGTAAGATATTGTAGAAAAGGATAATACACTTCCGAAATTTAATTTGACGTAACGTGTATTTTCTGGATAAACCGTATCTTTATTAATTGCTGTAAGGCGTTCAAGTAGAATGAGCTCAATGAAGGCAAATTTTAAAAATTTGATATACAATTCTACTAAAATGCGACCATAGTTTTCTCTCATTTCCCAGAGGAGACAGGGCAGAACCTGATCCCTCCGGAGGATCTCGACCGGAGCTGCTGCACGACTCGTATCTGCCAGAAGTTTCCACTACCTACAGGTCGGTCCCCGTCACGGATTGCTGCGCAAGTGGGATAGCGGGACACGAGTCAGAACGGGAGGTTTCTCGGGGAGGAGCTGTGAAACCTTGCTCCCCGATTTCCAGGATGTGGTGAGGCGGGGAATGGGGACGGCTGTTTGGTGGCGGGCTCTTTCTTCATCACCCGCTCCCTCCTTTCTTACAGCGTCCTTAAAGCGAAGTCCCCGGAGGTCCCCCAAGGGTGTGTGAGAACAAGTTGCGCCTGGGAGCGGGTGTGAGGGGCTACGGGCCGCCGGGGCCGGACCTGCCGCCGCACCAACGCCAGCAGGCAGAGTTTCGGGGTGCCCGAAGGGCCCCGGCTCCTCTCACGCACATTTCTCCCCTCAAACATCCCCCCTCGCCTCACTGTCCCCCTTCCCCTGCTTTCCCCTTGCCCCCAGTGTCGCCCCCCTGCCCATCCCTCCGGCCCCCCCACGCATCCCCGTTTCGCGCCGCCCGCCCCTCGGCTCCGAGGGGACCCACGGCCGGCGCCACCGGCACCGCGCATGCTCCGGGGGCGCGGGGCCCGCGGCGCAGTGGTGGGGCAGGCGGAGGGCGGCGGGGGCAGCGGTGGCCTGGCGACGGGACACCCCAGCGGCGTCCCCCGGCTCGCTCCCGCCGCGCCGTTCCCCGTTCCCCAGCGCCTTCGGGAGGGCCGCTCTCCGCCGTCCCGGGGGCCGGCGGGGCGGCGGGCTGCTGGCGGCCGCGGAGCGGCCGGTGTGCCGCCGCCGAGGCGGAGGGCGGTGCTGTGGGCGGCCGGGGGAGCCGCGCGATTGGCCTCCGCCCGGCGGCTGG
The DNA here is from genome assembly GCF_034638445.1 of Ciconia boyciana. Classification (NCBI taxonomy): domain Eukaryota; kingdom Metazoa; phylum Chordata; class Aves; order Ciconiiformes; family Ciconiidae; genus Ciconia; species Ciconia boyciana. The sequence continues at coordinate 23,092,455 of NC_132940.1, read as the reverse complement.
CTTGTCAGTTGGGCTCCAGGGGTGGCCCTGGGAGCCTCTCGCCCAGCCCTCTGACGGGATGAAGCCTTTAGGGGGATGCGGCGCTCTTTGCATTTTGATTAAAGCCCCTCATCTCCCTTCAGTCTGAAGGCAGGGCACCAGGGAGGACGGGTCGGAGGGGCCTGCGAAGGGCCGGGCAGAGAAGGAGGGAGGGGGGTGAGAGAGAGAAAACCCCTCTTGGTATATCACGTATGGCTCTATAGGAGAAATCATCTCTGGGAATATAGTGGAAAGGACGGAGCTGGTATAAACTGAAGGCGCCCGGGTTTAATTCACACTTGTGGGTGCCCAGCATGGAGATGCAGAGATGGTCCACAAGGTGGAAAACGAGAAGGTGGCCCTGGGACTCGGCTGTAACCGTGCTCATCACCTTCGCTATCCTCCGGGCTGCAGAGGTCAGAGGAGGTAAGAAAGCAAAGGGAAGCCGGGGAATCCAGTCGCCTCTCTCCCCGCCTCGGCGAGAAGGACCCAGGGCACGGCTGGGGCCGCGTTGCGGAGGAAACCTGTCAGAGCGGCTCCCGCTGCTGGGGAGGCGAGGGGGCACGAAGGGGCTTGGGGCCATCTCGGGGCGCGGAGACCCGCTGGGAGCCCCTGGCAGCGCGGGCAGGGGACGTCCCTCCCAGGTGCCGCGGAGGGATGGCTCCCGTTCAGCCTCTGCGGTTAACTTTGGATGTGGTTTTAATGCAGTAAAGGGGATGCACTGGCGGGCTGGGAAGATGAAAGAAATACTTGTTGAACAGAGTGATTTCTCCTCTTCCAGCACTAAACTCAGGTTTGTGGAGTGTGCGTACGATTTTCAGTTTTGTGGAATTTACAGAGTCGTTACTCTGCTAAAGTTTACAAAGTTCTGGCTGAAAAGGAGCGACAAGTATGTGCCTTCTCCTCGGAGGGGCGAGGAAAGGGAAAGTTGGGGGATGGAGGCTCTCCGCTCTGATTTTCTCCATTCTCCGCTTTTTTACTTTTCCCTTTACAAAGGGTTTCAGTGAGCAAAAAGTTTTCCAGGACGCGAGGGGAGGAGAAAATATATTTGAAGGGCCCTTTGCCAGGCGTTGAGGAGAGCAGCTCCCGGCGGTGGCGGCGCCCCGCAGGTGGTGTGCGCAGCGCCGGGCCCGGAGATGCCCTGGCGGGGCGGGGGGGGGGTTCGGGGGGCTCGGCCTGACGGTCGCTGGGCTCCGCACGGGCGGTGTCAGCGCTGGGGCGCCGTCCCCAGCCTCCTTCCCCCTCTGCAGCCTCCCCGGGGGGATCGAGTGGTCCCTTAGGTGTCCGTGGAGCTGGTGGGCAGGGTGCAGCCCGCGGACGACTTGCAGTGGGAACAAGAGGCAAGCAGCAGGGCGGCAGCTTCAGCAGAAAGGAATCGCTGCCCCCCTCCCGCACCACCTCTCTCGTCTCCCGCACTTCTCCCCTCCGCACTGCTCCCCGGCACGGCTCAGCTCTCGGCCGCCCGCCGGGCCGTCCCATCTGGGCGCCGGCGAGGCGCTCCGGCTTTTTGAGATGTGCTCGCACATTCGCGGAGCTGCAGTGTGTAATCTCCGGTGGCGGCAGCGCTTTCCTCTCCTACCGGCGGTGGAAATGCTGCCTCTTCCTCCCTCCTCCCTCCCTCCATCCCTCCCTCCCACCGGAGCCCGCAGGCGCATCTGGAGGCCAATCTGGCTGGAATTGAGGTTTTTATTTTTCTGTGGGTCTGACGTCCATGAAGGGGCTTAGCTCTCCGGAAAGAAAGGTTTACTTTTTATGCATTTATTATTTTAACGAGGTATTTCTCGATCTGAATTCCCACTTTCTGAATCAACAGGCGTCCTAGAGGGAGCACAGTAAGGTGATCAGTTTCCATTCAAGCCCTTTATACCTGGGCACAGCCTTGACGGTGTCAGATCAATCAGGGCTTCTGCCCCCTGCTGGCCCCATTTCTGACAGGGATTGGTAGGGGTCAAATTTCATCCCTGTTGCCATTTCACGGACTCCAGTGGAGTTACACCCAGGGTGAATTAACCTCGCAGAGCTTCAAGGATTCGGTTCCTCATTACTATGTCAAAACTAAATTTCTTCAAGAAGCAATACTGTCCGCAAAGGCATGATAGATTTCTTATGCCACTTTTCATGCGACCATTCACAGTAGAACTGACTTAATTAAGTAGGATTTACGTAGGTTATCTTTGCATAATGGCTTGGATGCAAATGAAAAGTTAAAAGAAAATCTAAACCCAAGCAGCCCAGGAAAAATCAACAGAAGTTATCTGGTACTTGCTGAAATATATTCGGCAACATTAGGCAGACTAATTTGTTTTTGGTAACTGTATTAAAAATTAAAAAGCTATATCAAAAATCTTTTCCTATAGTCTTCTGTATAAAGGACATTTCAGAAACGTACAACTACAGGCTTCTTGTCTTTGTAGAAGCATTCTGAAAAGAACTTAGGTCTTGAACTTTTCTGAAATACAGTATGCCATTTGCTTAGAAACTACAGGGAGCTGTGTGATCTGTTATTGAAGTCAGTAAGAGTTTTTCCATTGACTACAGAGGGAGTAGAATTTGACCTAATTTCCCTAATGGAGTACAAGGGAGTTATTTCTGAATCGTCTTTTATGTATTCTAATCTTATTTAAAGTAGTTAAAAGATAAAATAGGACATCATGATTCATATTTGAAAGTAGGAGAGGGAAAATACCAAGGAATAAAATAAAATGGCATACTACAGCAGGTAAACAATATGACTAAATGAAAATCCTGGGTAAAATATGAATCATTGCCCTTGTAAACACTGTTAAATTAAATCCTATATTCTTCATTTGCCTTTTCATAAACTACCCCTATGTGAAGAACATTACATGGTGTATTCATATAAAGTGTTAATCATATAGCAGTGACTTCTTTTTAAGACAACAGAATCCATTCTCTGTAGAGAAACCTCAAAAGATTCCTAAAATTCTTGACTTTTTTTCAAGTTTCTTTATTTAACACAAAAAAGAAAGAGAAGTATGAGGTGTCTTTCATAGTACCAAGAAAGGGGATGTGAAGATCTGATTGGGCTCTTGAGTTATTTCTTCTTTAGCCAGAAAAAGTTACAGAAGTGAGAAGCAACTGAATGGGAAAACTAGTGACTCATACTTGGTCAGCTCAGTGCCCACCAGCTCTTAAGCAGCTCTTTTTAGAAAATATTTTTGCTTTATGACTTGGCTAAAGTAAACAAAATCCAGTATTTTAAAAGACATCCTTTGATTTCCTTTCCCCTTCCTCACCTTTAATACTAAATCTGTTGGTAATGTGTTTGGAATGAATAAACTCATTTAGTCGAAATGGCATGGCTTCAACACTATAAATTTTTTGTAAGGGCCTGGCATCAATGCACTATTGTGATGCTGATTTAAATTTCATGGGCAAGAAATGAAAAATCAGTCTTTTTATTATTTATAAGCTTTTTCAAGCAAATGGAAATCCAGCTCTTAATCTGAGTCCAAAAAGATTTAAGAATCCTTACTGAAAATAAGGCTATGAAGCTATATATAGGAAATACACTTTGGACCTTCTGTCTAAGTGACGAGTAGATTTGTGTCTAATATAGAATAGATACTTTTTAGAGTCATCTTAGGAAATACAAAGGTTCCTTATGCTTTGCCCCCCACAAGCTTGGAAACTACTGGGAGTTCTAAGTGCAGAAGGAATGCAGAACTGGGCCCACTAGTGATGGCAAAAAGAGAGTTTTCTTTGTGGATGCACACTTAACACTGTTACTTATTTGTAATTGCTTAGTAACTTACACTGGGAAGATATGGATCTGTTTCTTGAATGAAAACTGTTTAATGTATCTGGCTAGTCTAAACCTGTACAAAAAGGTGTTTTAAACTAGAAAAGTATGAATCTCTTCTCAGAACTGTTAGTGATGTAAAGCACATTTGATTTTAACTGATCAATTCACTTATAAGGTTGAAAAAGAATATAAACATTTTCATTGTTCCTTTATTTTACAGTGAAATAGTCTTGTGTGTTAATTATAGTTTAACAAAACACCATTAACCTTCAGAAACAGAGGATGTACAGGGTTTTCTCAGATAAGTATTCACAAAGTGAGCAAAAGTGATTAAATCAAAGGGTGATTTCACTAGATTCAGCTAGTGGTCCTAGCTGAAGTTTTTCGGAGTCCCAGGGATCAGCAGGTGAAATGGTCCCAGTATAGTGCAAGAGACACCTGCATGTATATGTCTGTTTTACTATATAATTTAGATTTTTTTAATTGTTTCTAAGGTAAAATAATTCTTTCAACTTCAGCAGCAGACAGCCAACACAGCAAAATGACTGGTATGTGTTGTAGATTCTCTAGAGCGTGAATCTTTGCATTTAATTTAGGAGACTTCACAAGGATTCCAGAAAGGACTATTCATGCTGCAGGAAACTTTGTCTTTTTACAAGCTCTGCAGAAAAGAAGTTTCTCAACTTCAGTTTTGTGTATATCTTAAGAGATGTAACTGTATATAAGTACATATATAATACCCAAGTGGTTTTGGCTTGAAATAATCTCTGTGCCTAGCACCTATTATTAGAATGTCACTAGAAAAAATCTTTGATATAAAACCTTTCCTGGTGCTATGGTGTTTTCTGATTACTAAAAAAAAAAAAAAAAAGAAGAAAAACACTGTTGGTAAAATTGGTATCTGTAGCAGTAAAATGTAGGAAAGGAGTTGCCATACTCAGTTTTACAACTGTCTTGCCCAAAGTTATTTGGTCTCCTATTTGGTCTCCTCCAAATAGGGCCCTTAATTCTAACAAGGTTGCAGCATAATAAAAGACCCATGACATTACTACTGAAGTGAAGTTATACCTAAAACACACTGGAGCAATTATGTCTCTCCCGGATTTGTTTTGTACAGTGGTGAACAGTAGGGTTTCCATCTGCCAGCAAGATTAAGAAGTTGCTTTTCTTTTCTCTGTAGAGCTCTCTGCTTCTTTTCAGAAGAAATCCTCCCAGCATTGGTTAATTTATTGTTGTTCTGAGTATTTGTTGATAATAGGGGGGAATAAATTAAGCAGAGCTTGGGAGAAATCTCTAATGTTCTAAGAATGTGAAGTCTCATGCAGTGATAAAGATTTGCCCTCTGGATGGACACAATAGAGAGCAGTGGCTTGAAAGGAATTAGGTGAACACACATGCGTGTTGCAAGGGCTTGTAACTGTACTACTCAGTATTAAATACCAAGTTTACAGACTGTAAATGTAAGGATTAATTGTTGACCCTGTTATTACAATAGTAGTAGAATCTGGCAGAACTTAAATTCTTTTTAGCACATTATCACACATAAGGGGTTGTAAAAACCTTTGTAAATTCTAGGTCTGGGACTTCACTGTATGTCAAAGTGTTAATGCATACAGTATGTGAAATAGAAGTTATTTGGCAGAGCTGGTATTACGGAAGGAAAGTGTTTGCTGCAAAGCAGATTGAAAGATATATTCTAAAATATGATTTAAAAAACGAAGATCCTGATCCTGCTATGAATAATGTCACTGGCAGCTAAGCTTTGTCTATAATACAAATTAACTTAGTTATGACTCAAATTATGGTCACATTGTTAAAGTATTACTGTAGTCTAAGTTTTACCTACTCTGCCCCTTACCCGTGTATTTACTCAAATTATTGTAGTAATCTGATAGGTTATCAAACATTCATAGTTTATAAAAAAATAAAATTCAAGGTTTTACAACCTTGTTGTCTGCTTAAGTGGAATTCCTGCTAATATCAGTAGGATACAGAATTGGGTCTGATTTCATTGCATTTCTCATCAAAAGGGAGATAATACCTTTGACACCAGTGAAAGTATGGTAAAAGGTTTTAGTTGCATGATTTAAAAAAATCTTTTAGTTGTTTATCAAATTAAATAGGGTTACTTTAAATGGCACCATTTATAAGTCTTGTCCTTAGCTGTGTTTTGCTTTTTTCCTATGTTTATAGCTGAAAAATGTACAAATGTTCCACATTTGAAAACTCCCATTTATTAGAAGATATTTTTGAAGTCTATTGGGGTTATTTCTGAACAAATACCTTGATCAACAAAGCTTTTAAGTGGGCTCAATTTCTTTCATATTTAATTGCTGAGGGAACACCTTGTCTCTTCCTGTGGCAGTGACCATTTAGACTGTGTCTTTTTTTGATATGGTAATAGAAACAGGATACTCCAAGAATTTAATACTTGTTTTGCTGATTTTCACAGTTGGAAGTACTGTCTCCACTGTCTGTACAAAAATAACTTTTTGAATCTTTAGGAGAGGCCTCAACATAGTTAGACTCTTGGACTGCAGTTCTGATATAATCTGCTGTGGCGTAAAATAGGAATAACTCCACAGAAGTATTGAGACAGATGTTAAAATACTGTAAACTGATGGATCAATACAGGTCTGCACCAGATGATGAACTAGCCCAATCTTTTGTGGGTAACAAGTGAAACATTGTATGGAATCAGGATCAGGTCTTTAGTGCTTGATAGTAGTCAATGTTGCTGAACGAGTGATAAAAGTACAACCTATCTAGTCTCAAAGAAGGTTGTAAGTAATAAAAAAGTCACGTTTTGTGGTGAAATACATAAAGCAAATATGAAATGTCAGTCTCAAAATCTAGGTTACACTCCAGAGTTGTGCAACATAACAAAAACCAGAAAGAACTATTCTTATTTTTTGCTGAATATTTCCGGTAAGTGAATAAGCCTGCAAGCTAACCTTATTAAAGATCTGAGTGTGTAGTTGTATATAGGCAAGTTTTCTGCTCGTTTCAATATGGGATTTAATTGGGTTTTTGGTGTTTATTTTTCTTTTTTACTGTCTTTAAAAAGAGATATAGTTAGTAGTTGGTGAGTATCAAAAATTCATCCCATATATGCATAGACTGTCTTTATTGTCTGAAATACTATTATGTATTTAGTAGATTTTGCAGCATAGGAAGTCAATTAAAAATTTCCAAATAACTGGTGTGGAAACAGAAGTAGCCAGTTCTGAGCAGTTTCACACAAGCCCTCTGTTGGTGAAACAGTCAATCATAGGCCATTTAAAGCATTCCTGTATGCATCTGGATAATCTCTAGTTCTTATAATCATTACATATGAAAGCACTGCAATAACACCTTCTTCTAAAAATGTCACCAGCCAAGATCCCAGTTACACAATTCATCTAACAGCTAACATGTAGGAAAATTTTTCACAGGTAAAACAACCTTGAAGTATGTCTCTAGACATATATACAGGGGCAATATATATTCAGTTAAATCTCATAAATTTGTATTTAGGTGCCTAGAAAAAAAAAGCTTGATTTTCAGGAGCACTGTGTAATTAATTTAGGCAGCTTAATTGGTTTCATTTTTGTAACTGGAAGATGGTCTGTAACTCAGTTTTGCAGCTCACAAAACAGAGAGTTCATATTATCCAGTTCTGTAAAGTCCTTTGGTTAACATCTATGAAAAGTATTGGAACCTTCACAAAGGACACTGCAGAACTGATGCTTTTGATGCTTGCTCCCAGAACAGTCTTCTGTTACATGTCTGGGCTCTCAGCAGGGAGTTGGGAGGCATGCGATTCTCAGACTGCCAATCCCAAAAGCCTCTGAGGAAGTGCAGATCTGCCCAGAGCTAGCCAGTAGGAAATGCTAAGGACAGAAGAGTGTCTGATCCTTTTCTGGTGCTTACACACCTATGGCTGAACTGTAGGAAATCATTGCTTGGGATACAGAGACTAGAGTCTGCAGTGGGAAGGTAGTAGAGTCCTTTCTAAGAACTGGGAAGCTCAGTGAAGCATTTTGGGCGTAACATGCTTTTGAATTCCTGCTCCTGGATGTTTACTCCTGTATTAATTCTTAAGAGATCACAGTAAATTAATAAGTACAGATAATAATAATTACATGTATTTCTGTTTTTAAAAGATATCCATCATACCTGCCCACAATAAGTAAAAGTGTATAAGGGTAAAAATAAGAATAAAAATATTCCTGCCACATTAGAAATAGCACAGATTTCTAGTAACAGATGTCTTGTATCGTATCCTAAAGGTCAACAAACTGTTTAACAAATCCAGTTTCTAACACTGCTGGTAAAGACTTCCTTATTGATAATTTGGCAAAGTGGCAGCATTTATTACTCTTTCTGCTCTAGCAAACTTAGGTCTAGCTGGTAAACTCAACTGCTTCCTAATTGTTGATAGAATAAGGAACTGGACTAATAATCTGGGAGAAGGAATGCAAGGAGGGGAAAAGTTATCAGGTTTCACAGTAGGAGAACTGCTCAAACAGCTTGACAAATGGTAGCTAAAATAAACCTATGTAGAAGAACTTTGACACAATCTGTATTTAAGGCTGTTTTTAAAAGAAAAACATTTCTCCCTTTTTCTGGCCTGACAGCACTGTTCTGAGGCGTCAACAGCAGAAACTGAAGACTAGTTACCCCTTCATATGAGTTCTTCTTGTTCATGAAAATATTTTCACCTCTTACATTCATTAAGCCTTGGACCGTCTAATGAGTGTCAGTTAGAAACCTTCATTGTCGTTTTTATCTTTACCCACCTATAGAATACATGGAGAGTCCTTAGAATAAGCACTTACAGTTATGAAAATTCAAACTTTTAAGAAAAGTAAATAAACTAAGTAACTGTAGGCTATTATGCCTTTAATAGGTAGCATAGTTTCAAAAAACTGTGGAGCAGCCAATACCTTCTATTTAAGTTCCTAAATATATATCTAGAAATCTAACCATAGGTAGCCTATGTTGAAAGTCTTATCCACAAATATAAGGAGTCCCTTCATCAGTACCCACCAAATACACATATTTTAGCCTACCAGGCCATAATAGCTTATACTCCTTAAATGATCTGTCACAGTGAAATAAAACTGGACTAAATTTTAAAAAAACCACTCCATTTAGAATTGAAGGTTAACGTTTCAGCACTCTTAAGTTTTAGTTTTGTGGTGGTTCCATTGGAACAGATTACTGGCAGAATGAAACCTATTTCCATGGAAAAATATGAAGTAAAATAGTAATTTAGAAACATTAGTCTTCCTAAATTTCTCAGATAATTCTTTTTACTGGGGCAAATTAAGCTCTTTTCTGCTCCAGGGTTGTATCTCACCAATTACAAGTTATTGATTGTAACTCTTACAGGCTTGTGGAGTCATCACTGATAAATCTTCACTTTCACATTAATCAAAAGAAGGGCATTGCTGAAGAATTATAAGAACTCAAAAAGTTATCTGTTTATTATATCTGAAAAATATATTATACTCTTTATTATAAAAATACTGTTTATTATATCTGAAAAAGGAAAAGCCACAGTTATCAAAGTTATTAACAGCATAGCAAAGAGTTGCACACTCAGTTTGCTTAGGTATATCTGTAAAGTAAAGAATACTGGCTCTTTTTTTTCCCTTGAGTTTTGTTATTATTTGCATTTAAAGTATATCCCCCAGCATGCAATCTGGGAGCATCTTGTAAATTATGTAGGTGAACATAGCCTTTAAATAGGGAAGGATCATTGTGCCTGAGCTCTCTCATAAAATTAAGAGACTAAGACCCAGGAGTTACCAGACCAAAATCTAAATATAATAGGATTTCAACTTCTATGCTTTATTAGGAATTTGAACAGAAATAAAAGTATTTTAGTCTAAATGAGTCATCCCCTGAACAATTTCTTACGGGAATGAATTTTGTAGCCAGAAGTTGCCACCATAGTCACTTTCCTGTCAGTCCTGGAGAGTTTCACTTTGAGGCCTGACAGCGAAGCCCTTCCTTCTGAAAATGCAGATGATTGTTTCCTCTGTATACCCTATCTTCAGTAAAAGTCCGTCTTGAACTGTTTGGTCCTTACTCACCAGCACCTTCAATTGCAGCTAAAAGTGCTTTGCTGTACAGTTCATAGAAAGAGAACAGATGTCAAGTTTGGTATAGCCTATCTAAAAAAGTTCAGGGCCATATTCATTTCTCACTGCAGCTTCTAAGTGTCTTGCACCATGTTCTGTGTAGAATACAAGAAAACTCAAGATGTAGGATCTTCTAGATAAGAAGGACAGTTGTCCATTCTGACTTCCTTGGTTATTTCTTAAGGAATAATCAAATTCACTCAAAAGAACTCTCAATTCAATGAATAATATCTTTTCAATCTGCATGTATTCCATGTCTACTGAGGAGCACTGCATGCATCTGTGATAGGATCACTCTAGATGTTTGATCTCTTAAGATCTAAGACATGAAATATTGAGTGAGATCCACAGTAGTGGGGAATTGCAGCCGCTCATGGAATTGACCCATAAACTGCTTCTCAATACAGCTTTAGGTAGGAAAGGATGGTTAGAAACCTGTCTGATAACCAATTAGCCTATATAGGTCAAAAAGAATTTCTGAGGAAGCACTCACAAGTACGTGGAAAATTTTTTCTTCTGCAGATAAAAAAAATTTATAGTAATAGACTATCCAGGTCATTTTCTATCATGAAATGAATCTGACACAGAATTTGTCAATTGATTTGTGACAGCAACAGACTTAAATTACTAGTAAGATACTGTGAGTGGAAGCTGATATTTATGCTAAGAAACAGGAGCTTAAGTGTTTCATATGCTTAAGTGTAGATTTATTGGCACATACACGTTAGCTGCTTAGAGTGAACGGGACAGAACATTCTACTTATGTGAAAAAATACAGCTCTATTTTCAGTGTGTGTTAATGGCCTAACTTTTACATACCTAGCATTTACATTAATGTCACTCGTTAGGGTGATTTGAGTAAACCTATGTGATTTGAGTAAGCCTATATGGAGAACTTCTTTGGGTTTTGGATCATCGCTGCAGTTGGTCAGTAGCTAGAAAATTGTAAAAAAGCATCTGTTGTAAATAAAAACATTTTCATAAATGCAAAGTCATTAAAATAAAGATAATTAACTTTACAACATGATTGTAGCTAGAAAGATAATATGTATAGATTTTACCCTTTTATCCAAAATGATTGCTGCTGGTGTAATTCCAAAGACGACATTGCTGCCATTTGATGCACTGTTGATCCATCTTTTTTTGTGTTCTGTACAGTTTGCTTTTGCAGGGTCAGATGGGCTTTATTACAACGCAGAATTTATTGGTGGCTGCTGAAGCACAAACAAGACATTTTATTGCCTATCACTAAGATATTAAGTTTGCCATGATCTCAGTTACAGACAGGAGATATGTTTTGTAAACTAAGAAGGTATGATTAAACACCATTCATTTAATTACCATCTGCATTTAAGTAAATCCAATGTTATGAACCAGACCTGATGATTCCAGTGCAAATTTTTTTGCATCTGATACAACTTGTCCCTGTCTTGTAATGTATATCCTTTTACCTAGAGTTATGTGGTCACCTACAAGAAGCATTCCCGTAAAGATGTGGAAATGCTAGGCATTTATACTGAAAACTGGTCATCCTTAAGACAAGGAGGCTTGATGTCACATATTGAATAATTAATCAGCACAGACTGTGTGTCCAAAGGACATCAGTTTCTGCATTGTTGTACAGTTTCTCAGCCCCTCGTTTCTCTGATGTCATAACCTATATTGTTATGGTACCTGGGAACCTCCTCCATGGAAGGTTTCCACCAAGAGAAAGGGAGAGCCATATTACATAATAGTTTCTAGCTCAAATGTATCAGGAAGTCAAAGTGAAGGAAGCAAGTCCTCTGATCTTTTATAATAAGTGCTGTTTATATTTATGACATTATAACATATCAGAAATGAATCTGCTGTTTTCACCAGCTTCTACTTAACTCCAGAAGAAATTGCATTGAACAATGGCAGTAGTTGTTAGGTATAGTGCAATATAAAGGCAACAGAATTTGACCCATATGTGTAGTATCAATATCAGTATTAATAGGAATGATAGATCACAGATTTTATTTCAATTTAGAGATTGTGGAATGAAATGAAAGCTATGATATTTTTAACTGTGAATATATGATCAAAATGTAGTCTAGATTTTTACAGAGGTTCTTTTTCAATCTGTAATTGCATTATATTTTTAAAAGATGTGGTTATTAATTAATTGAATAGAATGCATTGTCATAGCCTTTAAAATAGAGGTATTGTTCTATATATAGGAAGTCTAGGCTTGAAAATGCTAACCAAAATTGGAAGTCATTTTTTATATGCATTTTCCTCCTCTCCAAAAAAAAAGAAAACACATGAAGCTTCCCTCATGTAATTCACCCCTGATACTCTGTCCTGACCTGGCAGTGTAAAATTGTGATCTAGCATCCAGTTTACAACTACTTAACTCCACTGAATCATTTTAATTTCTAGCAGAGATATGCTGACAGAAGTTCTTTTTCTTTCTTCTTTTTAGTTAACATGCTTTTACACATATTTTAGTACCCTGTAAAGTAGCTCAGAAGATTATATTTCTGTCAGTCTGTCTTTTTTTTCCCCTAAGGTTCCTATTTAGTTCCTACGGAAGAAAGCTGAAGGGAAAGCAAAGGAAGATTAAATATGGCTTTGGAGTTATATTTAATATGAAATGCTCTGGACCAAATGTTCTTATCCATACCACTATAAATACAGAAAGCTCATTAAGTGAATGGATGTACTTAAGTCACACCACAGTAATGAAGACCAGAATTTGGCTCTACAATTTTAAATATTGCAAGTTACAAGTTATTTCAGGTCTTGAGATGTTACACCACTAAGGGGTTTTTTTGTGCTTTACTTCCTTTATTTTTGAAAACCAGGAACTTATGCTGGAGCTAAATGATTAACAGTTTGGTATCTTGAAAGATACTAGGACACTCAGGTTCCCATCTCACACAATTCTGTCTTCTAAAAGGGGATTTTTGAAGAATCCTCTTTTGCCATTCCAGAAATCCCAGCACTTTTAAGCACTTCTCCTCTGGCTACTACTGTATAGTCTGTTAGTGGCAGTGAAAGTTGTACATGTCTCTCTGAACTTTTATGAATCAAGGACATACGCTATTGAACTCTGCACTATAATATTTACTGAGAAGAATGATCCGCTGCAGTTGGTTTTCTATCAGTGGAAAAGCAGCACAGTGGAAACTTGCTTTTTGATTGTGGTCTGAAACTCAGGAGAGCTTAATCTGAAAAATGCGGGCTTGCCCTGATGAACACAGGCTTCTTTTCAAAGGGTTATCTTGTGGCTTTGTCTGGCTCGCCTGCAGGAGGTGGCCTTCAAGCAGCAGTGCGGTGTGGCCATAAACATCTGCATGAAGGGACCCACTTTCAGGATCTGGATCTTGTATTTTGTCAAATTTGCCATGGCAAACAGAGTTGAGTTTTCAAAGCTGATGTCTAAGTTTCATAAGGAGAATTAACAGCACCCCAAGAACTGGTGAACAGAGTTGTTTGCATGATGCTTAGTTGTTGGTTATTTCCTTCCCATCTTAAATCTTAGCACCAAATTGTAAGGATGCGAAAGCATTACATCTTATATCATTAATTTGCAGTTGTCGTGGTTTAGCCCCAGCTGGGAACTAAGCACCATGCAGCCGCTTGCTCACTCCCCCCCGGGTGGGATGGGGGAGAGAATTGGAAGAGCAAAAGTAAGAAAACTTGTGGGTTGAGATAAAGACAGTTTAATAGGTAAAGCAAAAGCCGCACATGCAAGCAAAGCAAGGCGAGGAATTCATTCACCACTTCCCATGGGCAGGCAGGTGTTCAGCCATCTCCAGGAAAGCAGGGCTCCATCACGTGTAATGGTTACTTGGGAGGACAAAACGCTCCAAATGTCCCCCCTTCCTTCTTCTTCTTCAGCTTTATATACTGGGCATGACGTCACATGGTATGGAATATCCCTTTGGCCAGTTTGGATCAACTATCCTGGCTGTGCCCCCTCCCAGCTTCTTCTGCACCTGGCAGAGCACGGGAAGCTGAAAAGTCCTTGACTAGTGCAGCAACAACTAAAACATCTCTGTATTATCAACACTGTTTTCAGCACAAATCCAAAACATAGCCCCGTACCAGCCACTATAAAGAAAATTAACTCTATCTCAGCTGAAACCAGGACAGCAGTTTTCTTTACTTCTCTTCTGAGAAAAAAATCCAAGGAAATTAGACTAGAAGGTAAAATCATTTAGGCAAGCTGCTTTATGCGCTGTAAGGAAGTTCTTGTGAGAGACGTTAGATTTGCCAATGTATGGGTTACATTAATGTTGCCCCATATATATACAAGCTGTAATCTTAATTTGTGGACCATGCAAGCTGGCAAACTGCATGGCCTTAGCACTGGTGCTGTTTCTGGCTATTTCTTACCATTCCCAGAAATTGTGTGGGAGTAGAATTCTAGAGAAGAGGCAGGAAGAGCTGAAGCTCCCAGGATACAGTGACACTGAGCGCTCCAGAACCTACAGAAACTGGCAGAGAGAAGCCACAGTTTCAGCTGATAGCTTCCAGACTATGCTCTTCCCTGACTCTGTGAGTTGTCTTCCTACCTCTCTGCCCTGGTCTTCTAAGCAGGCCAGTGTTGGCTGTGCGAGGACTTCTCATCATCCTTCATACTTCAAACAGGTTACCTCTAAGCCATTAGGATCTAAGCACTGCTGTTTTTCAAGAGCTGTTTATTTTTGACTGGATTGCTACATGCGTGTGCTCTGGGGCATATTGAAAGCAACTGCGTCTAGTGCTTTCTGTAGAGGCCTTGAGCAGATCATCTGAGCACGCACAGTGAGCTCATCAAGAATTTTGAGACTAATGTCACGGCAGCCTGGTCAGGGCTACTGAACACTTTCTCCAACTAGGTTGCCATAGTTCCAGAAAATGTAAAAACATCCTGAAATTCACTGAGACAAAATTTCCACTAGCAAAAAGAGGGTGTTTCTGCAGAAACCCCAGTATATGGTAGCCCTATGCATGACACGGGAAGAGTGTAGGGGAGAAGTGCTTTACACAGTGAGCCCTGTTTTCAGCTGGGAGATGGCAATAGCAGCTGTGAGGACAATTCCAGGCCTGCTGCCTCCCAGCTGAAATATAGGATTAGTTGCATCCTAATCTGAGCATTTGATGAGACTCAAGCTCAGGTTAAATAATGACACACACAAGAATGTTGCAAAAACATTTATGAGGAAGAGGCACAAACTCAGTCTGTTTATTTCACAGACTGAATGATATGTAGGTTTCTATCAAAAGCAAATTTTTGTAAAGAAGCATATTAAATCTTATACATTCCTGCCTGGTTTATCTAAATACTTCTAAAGAACTTCTTTACTTTTTAACTATTGGTCGAAGGGGCTATCTGAAATCTTTTATATAAATTAGGGAAGCAGTTTCTCTTACTTGTGATCTATAAGTAGTAAGTCAGCCATGTTATCATTGGAGATAGACTAATTACGTTTTTTGCATAAGTTACTTCATATAACTTGTCATTTCTATATTTCTAGAAATCCTTATAAACTGACTAGTGTTTTTGCTATTTACGTTTTGTGAATCACAGTTTGCAGAAATAAATATCTATGGACTATTAACAAAATGTTTGTTCTAATTATTTGGAATTTGTGGTTTGAAGATTGTTCTCTTCTATTATTATTCTGTTTCTTGTCTGGAAGTTTTTTAGCAGCAGAACTAGCGGGGAGTGATGAATAATCTTGTTTATGAATGAATACTCTCCCAGTCAGCCAGGCAAAGTACAGCCATTATTCTAAAAAATAATGAAGAATCTGGTACAAATTATAGAAAAGAGCAAAGGAAAAAAGAATGTAGCAGTGGTTGACTTATACAGCAACTTGGAATTTTTGCTAATATTTCCAGTGACTGGTTCTACATTACTTTACTGGTTCAATAGTTTATAGGTTTTATATATTATATACATATTATATATATATTTATAAATAGTTTATAGGTTTTATAGGTACTACAAAAATAGACATCAGTTACCAGAAAAAAAGTGTGGCAGTTCCTTCAGTATGGTAGTAACTTTAGAATTGTGTGGAATACCTATAGAAAATACATTATATCCATTAAAATTATTTAACCAGTACTTAACAGACAGCTAAGACTAATGTTTCAGAATTTGCACACTATTGAAAATTTTCTTTTGAGAATGTTTAAATACAATTTTTTGAATCTGCAGGATATGTAGATTTTAAGTAAATTGAGGTGTATACTGTAGCATTCATTCAAATTGTATTAGCTTGCAACAAACATTGGCTATTGGGTTTATATTTGATAACACGATCTGATGGAAAAAGGAAATGAGAATTTACATGAGGTGAAAAAAGATTAAAGAAGCTCACAAGCATTTTCTTGTGAATATATTTTAAGACAGAAGAAGTTATGTGCATTCCAGGCTGACTGAGAAAACCTCAGGTTTTGCTTTTAAATAATATACTTTTGGTGTTATTCAAAGATAGGTTTAAGCACAAAGTTGAGTTCTTCATATTTGGCAGTACCAGGAGATGAATAGGATGCGCTCGTTAAACTTAATTTTGTTCACATCTGTTATTGATAGTGAATATACAGCAACAAAAAAATAGTAACACTGCCTAGAACTGTACAAATACTAAGAAAAGAAGGTAGAGATGTTTCCATCAGTGACTCTAATTAGAATATCACTTTGCCTATGTTTTTACACTATTTCACATGTTGTTTGCAAATAGTTGTTCAAATAGTTGAATATTCGCACACAGTGAATTTTGGGCCTTGAGTTGATATTTGATGACACATAAAACAAGTAATAACAGAGAATAAATTAGCTATAGTTAATGCCACAGTGCAGTTCAAAGACATGAAGAAGGGTCAGATTTACCAAACACATTTCTCGGCTTTAACTGTGAAAGTCACGTAAAACTTTGTCTTTCCAGAAGAGTGATTATGAGTTTCCCAACATAAAAACTGCAGAATAGTGCCAGTGAAAAAATTGTCTGTTGAAATTCTGTTTCCACTAAAAAAAAAAAATTAGTGAAACCATGATCTGTAGGGAGTATGAGAATGAACACCTTAATTTTTCCTAAGAGAAAAGATATGCAGTAGGCAAACTGTGTTCTCTCACTGCCTCTGTTGAAGTGCTTGTCCATTCAGTACTTGGCCCTTTTGCCATGGTGAACTTCTGTAGATTAAAGCTTTGTTGTTAGCTTTATATATATTTATATATATTTTTTTTTTTTTTTTGTATCAGTATCAGTGCAGTAGCAGCTCTGGATTTCAGCTTTAAATTGTTAGAAATGGAGCATAAATGCAACCTGATGGTACTTGGGCTCTAAAGTACAAAACAAGTCAATTTGAATTTAACTTGGAAATAATGAAAGACTGTGATTCAGTCCATTCACTCCTTGCAGGCAAAGCAGGTACATTTTTCTTTGACTGGATGAGAGATGAGATTAGCTTCTTCCTTATCACTTTGTGTCTGAGAAAGCAGTCATATGTAATCAGAATATATTTTAATGGTAGCAACAGACGAGTTTCTGATAGCAGATTATTAGTAGCTGAATGCTTCTGAAACTGTTGTGCAAACTTTTAAAATCAGTTCCACTTCTTAGAAATCACTCATTAAAAGAATGTGTTGTAAGTTTCAATCACCAAGATTCTCTGCATTTGGGAAGCAGTGATTTTCAGTGTATAGTCAAGTAGTTTGAAAATCTGATCATAACAATTACATTGGATGGGATGAACTCAAATATT
Organism: Ciconia boyciana; assembly: GCF_034638445.1. Lineage (NCBI taxonomy): Eukaryota > Metazoa > Chordata > Aves > Ciconiiformes > Ciconiidae > Ciconia > Ciconia boyciana. The sequence goes on along the minus strand of NC_132940.1, from coordinate 23,074,815 downwards.
TAAAAGGGAATAATCCTGTTAAAATAATGTTCGGGTGTAGGAGTAATCTGCAATAAATCAAAATAGGATGCAGCTACTGCTATGATTACACATATGCTTTTGCAATGAAATTAATATCCTTTTTAGAGGCTGCATACTGTAGAGATGCAAGATGAGTAATTTTTTTTGTTGGGATTTTTGTTTCCTTTGTCAGCTGAACCCGTTGATGTGCTAAAAGCATTAGAATTTCACAATTCACCAGAAGGAGTATCAAGAACAGCAGGATTTTGCACAAACAGAAGGGATTCAAAAGGATCGGATGTCGCCTACAGAGTTTCAAAAACTGCACAGCTGAGTGCCCCAACAAAGCAGCTGTACCCAGGTAAGATTGTCAGAAAGCTATTACTTTGGTAAATTATCTTGCTGCCTATGCTTTTATGGTATCTAAAGCACGACATGTAGTCCATCATCAGTACCACAAAACACTTCTGTTATCCCTAGAGTTGGGCCTGCATACGAATGACAGGACATGCTCTTTATCCACTGAATGAATCAGTTTTCATTGGCTTGGGTTATAAAGCTCTTCATTAAATTCTGTGTCACTGGCAGAATTGGCCTGTAAGTCATATTACCTGTTCTTCCGTGATGCTATCTGATGGAAAGCTTATTTGGTGGCTTTGGCAAGTTACCTCCAGTTTCAGTAGTCCATTTAAAAGCAGTACTTTCTGGTGTAATGCTGCACTGGTAGAAATGAGTTGTGGTTGGCCATTGCAAAATCGTTCCCAGAAGCACCATCTGTTAAAAATTACCTAAGAGTATCTGGGTATTTGGGGGACTAAACAAGGCTAGTGGTGGATAGCAGGTAATGTGATTCCTTCTTCTCTCAAATTTCTCTAAAATGAAATAATCACATTTTGGAAAAGATTCTTTAGATATTGAGGAGAGACTTTTATTCCATTATTTTGCTGTCACTTGTCACTTGACCTGAACTGTTGAGGAAAATTATAATAAGAATATTAAAAACCAAAACTATGGAACATTTTAATTTTTCTGCTTTGATACATCATGCAGAGTTTGAACAAGTCTGTCCATAAACATACAGATTAGATGTTGGCAAAGAAAAAGACTTTCTTTTTTGACTTTCAAAATAGCAATCATATAGATATCATCCAAGATCTATAAAATGGGGAAACATACATTATTTTATAGTAATACTAAATTCCTGGAGCACCATGGGAAACAGCTATACACAGTTCAAGCATAACTTACGTGTTCACTTAACTCATCAGTTTACTTTTTAATTCATGGAAGAAGATCAAAGCCAAATTCACTACAGATATAATATTTATATTATTTTTTAACACAGTTCTTCAGCTTTCGATATATCCTCTCAACTAAGTTGCATATAGTTAACAGAGCTATCCAGCTGAAAATATCAGTCACTGAATGGCACATTACAGTCTATAATGTCTTGCTGATACTAGTGTGACTATGTGTGTAATTAATTACTACTTACACCTAAGTAAGGATAGCAGAATAGGGGCTGCTCTTTCTTTAAAAAATGCAGAAATGATCCATTATATTGAAAAACTGCACAAGTTGCACTGTGTAATAAGTTGGCACCTTTATATTCTGAGTTTTGCAATGTGCGTCATTGAAGCCAAGTGGTACAAAAAAAACTTTAAGTGAGCATTCAAATACAACTGGACAGAAGATCAACCCGACCTGGAATCACTGATATTTTTTAAAGTTTAGAACAGTACAAGCACCGTCTGCTAAATCAAAGCCTGCGAGTCTAGAGCTGGAAGCCTGAGAGCTTGGGTTGACTTGCAAACTTATTCGTGAATCAAATAGTAGCATAAAGAGATCTGGCAGCTGCAGTTATAACTGTTCATGTGATTCTTGAATGCCAAAACAAATAAGTACCTCATGTTGTTGGCTGACATCTAAATTTCTATAGCCTTTGACTGCCTTAATTTAGGTACTCTTCTTATTAATGCTTTCAGTTTCTGCTTTACAACTGGAATGATTTTGCTTGATTTTACCAATCTGTCACAACACTTCTGGGTGCAGGAGACAAATAAAAAGCATTGGTTGCTCACAGTATAAAAAGAAGCCACAAAACTTTGCTTAATACAGGAAAATGTCATGCTATCCTCTACTTCAGTAAAGAACCTAGAAACAATTTTTTGGAGGTTATTATGGTAATTACGTCCTTTTGAATCTTGCGGAACAGGCATCCTCTCCCCACCACCCTGAAAAAGAAGAAATCCTTCTTTTTCAGAGATTATTCTTGAAGATATTTGAGTGATTATGTCCCTTTTTCTTAGTGCTCTATAGTAGTGGAAAGACTACAGAACATATCTAAGACAAGACCGAGTTGTGAGACACCATTTTAGGTAAACAATACAAGTTGTAATGCACCCTATGCTTGCTTTCATCTAACTTATATAACTCATCAGGAAGTATAGGTATCTTTTAGCTACTGTAGCTCAAAGGGAGCTACGAATGGCAAAAGCTGGGAGCATCAATATAGCCATCTTTTAAAAATGGGTCTAATAATATTTACCAACTTTCCAGAATGTAATAGGCATTGATTTCACCGACAGGAAGGCATTATATAATTGTAAAGATAACCACTTAGATTTTTGTTGTACTGTTTGTTTATATGCTCTTAGTTATCTTTTACAAAAGCATATAGGAATGACAGGAATGGCAACCCAGACATATACAAAGATTTTTCTAGTGATATTCCCTCCAATTGTTATTGTTATTTTTGGTTATTGTTCAAATAGAACCATACCAATAAACAAGAAATTTAAAAGTATCTGAGAAGATTTTGATAACTATTCCAGGTATGTGTCCAAGAACTATATATACACAGCAATACATAAAGTTTTACAAGTTAGAATGTCATTCATTTTTTTACTTTTTCATTCAAAACTGTGTTTGGAGGAAATTTACTTATAATTACACAATGTAAGTGCAAGATAAAACATTTGGGAATATTATGTCATAGCAGTGATAACAGAAACTACTGAACTGAGGCACATGACTCATTTTCAGTCACCTTAGAAAGCTCCCAGTTTTTTTCTCATAGGATGTTATCTGTTTGAAGAGCACATGCCAACGCTAGCTGAATTAGTGTCACCTGCCTTAAGGATTTTCAACATATCTTTCAGATTAACAGTGCAGCATCTGTTTACTCTGACATTGAAAGGTATAACACACAGTTTAATTTAATCTGTAAACTAGCAGCTTTGTTTTGTCATTAAAAAGCTTGACCAAAGGTTCACCAGAGTAAATGAAATGCTTCCTATTTATTGAGCTTTGATCCCTTCAAAATAAGATCTCAAAACAAGCCCTAAAGTGGTCTATAATACTACAGTGTTTCAACGGCGTTCTACAGAGAAAGTTAAGAAGATTGCAGAAAGCACATAAAACAACATTGCAGCAGACAATATAATAAGTGTAAGACTAGGGATTTTCTGTTTTAGAAGAGTAGTATGTAATTTAAAGAGCAATGAAGATTTTATGCATTTTGTTTTCATGTTGTAACTAAAGAGTTATGCCATCAATAGCTTGTCTTCATGGAAGACTGCATAGAATCCTGAAAGAGTTTCCCCACAAGACCTGTCTTGGAAACAATCTTATATTTTCTCCATTGGAAGAAGCAATTCCTAAATCAGCTTTCAATGTTGAAGTCTTACATACTTTTATTCATTACAAAAATGTAACATTATTTTATTAAAACTTATTGTATTATATTATTAAAATGTTTAAGAACATTTTACTCACTCTTATGCACAAAAAGTTGCAGTTATATTCGTTGCCAACATTATGATTAGATTCTAATCCCTCTATTTCCTGCATGTCAAATTGCAGCTGAAGCCACACGGATCCAATGTATATTCTGAATTTTAGAATCTCAGTCTTACACTTCATTTGATATTAAGCCTAACAGACTTTCACATCAAGTGAAATGCAGATTTACCACCAAATTCAACAGGAGCAGTACTGAGTACAAACCTCACTCCTTCCTTTATAAACAAGCTATATCCACTTTTAATTTTGTTTATTTTTAGTTGTAAAGGTTGAAAGAATGATTGATATATAATGTCTACTTCAAAGAGAAAGCATCAGGGAATAAATGAAAATTAAATGTTCTTTGATTTTGCCTAAAGCTCCTATTAAATAAAACTAGTTATGTATTTTTTCAATGTCATGCACAATATTGTTCTAGAAAGACTCAAATACATATTGTGAGAGAGAAACTAAAACAAGTGGTTATCAAGGGAGATGAAGTTCCTGGAACATATTTGCTATAATACAGGTACTTATTTTGTTGAGTGAAATTGTAGTGCATGCTTTTAAATTAGAAGATTGCTAAAAAGAAGATGAATAGAAAAAATAATGAATGTGAAACTATCATGGTTCTTGCATATATTGTATTATAACATAAATTCACAATAGATTTACAAGTCTTGTTTTTAGGAATCATTCAGGTGTATCTTTCAGGAATTAAAGTGAGACCAGAAAGAAAAAAAGAGATAAAAAGTTTTTCTAGTGTAATTTTTTATGTATTCATTTTTGAGAATTAAAAAACCCCATCAGTTTGTATGCGGGATCCTCTGTGCATATAGAAAAATGTAAACCTTTAAGGAATGGTTTCATCTTTTCTGAATTTGTAACTGTATATATCACTTTGTTTACAGGTGGAGATTTTCCAGAAGATTTTTCAATATTAATGACAGTAAAACCTAAAAAGGGTATCCAGTCCTTCCTTCTGTCTGTCTACAACGAGCAAGGAATTCAGCAAGTAGGTGTTGAAGTTGGTAGATCCCCTGTCTTCCTGTTTGAAGACCAAAATGGAAAACCTGCCCCAGAAGACTATCCTCTTTTCAGAACTGTCAACATTGCTGATGGCAAGTAAGTGTAAAATTTTAAGATGAAAAATAGTACCACAGACCACTGTATAGGTGATTATGGTCTTTACAAACAGTTATCTTAAATATTTAAATAAATCAGTAAGACAATTTCCAGCTAGTTGGACTGTTGTGGTACAAAATCAGAGAACCTTTGCAGCAGAAAACCTTCCAGCTTCAAATGGTGTATAGAGCTACAAATAAAGCCAAACCACCTTTCTTATTTGCTATTTCTATAAATCAAGAGTGAAGAAATAGTCATAGAAGTTAAACCCACTAAAACTAAACCTATGAAGATTCTTCCTGTGCAATACAGAAAGAAACTCTCTTTTCAAAAAGACTCAAGGAATAGTCTCACTAGAAGGGCTATCTTGTCCATTTGAAGGTGATAGGCAGAGTGAAGACAAGTTGACAAGACAGCATAGAATTTCTCCTATCCTGAACCAAAACAGCAGATAAATAAGATGGTTTGAGATGTCTATATATAACAAAATCAGGGAAGAATAAGCAGGACAATTAATCTGAACTGGTGCAAGGACTTATACTGCACCCTCAGTAAAGGCAATTAATCTCAAACACCTATTTTGTTGTTAATGCAGTTGTTAATTTTTTGTACCTAACTTCCCTTTGTAGACAAGCAATCATTCTCTGGGAATGTCATTCTAGTGCTTGTAAATGGACATTCATTCTTTCAAAGGCTTTTAATTTATTGTGCTGCTGTCCAGGAAGAGCAGTCACAGTCTTCAGAGATACACAGAATGAAATTTTACTAAAGCAAAAGAAAACAAATCAGTAGAGAAGGAAAGGCAAAAATTCAATTATAATGAAATATGTTTATAAAGCAATAAAGCATTAAAAAAGAAAAAAGTAATTGTCTTCTAGCACTTGTATTACCAGAGAATGGAATTATACCATGAAACCTAAATCTGATGCATTTCCCTAGCAGAAGAAGTGATAAAATAAAGCAGCAAACTTTTTTTTTTCATTGACTTCCTCTCAATAACAAAGCTGTAACATAGATTTCAGAATTTCACCCAAAATGTTGAGAAACTGATAAAAATGAAGAAATCAAAATAAACTTTGTTTGGTACAATTTCCTGCAGTGAGACTATACAACTTCAAAATCAACTGGAGTCAATCCTATCCACAGTGAGCTATGTTTTCATGCTTTCAGCTTCTACATGCTTTCAAAAGATAGACCGACAATTTTCTTCTGACTCAGCTATTTTATGAAGGATCTAGGACAACAATCGTCGTCTCAAAATGAGATATATTTAAAAAGTGTAAACAGTGTAATGTGCCTGAGGATGCATGGACAGTTTGCTTTTATAATGATAATCTTCAACCATGTTCCAGAGAAAACATGGAATTAGAGTTCTGGCTCAGTGATACTGTTTAGCAGTCAGATTCCATTAGCTTTGAGGTGTTCCTTTTGATATACAGAAGCTCTTTGCAACAATGATCGAAGCTGTCTCTGTGATTTAGACAACCTTGGTGCCACAAATGCCAACTAAAATAATTTGATTCCAGCCTTCCTCTTACCAGTCACTAATACGACATACTTTGACACTTTTTGCCCTGGTGTGTCAAAGATTCTTTAATGTTTTGCTCCATGTTAGATTACGGAGTGGCTTGCTCTTGCTCTTAAATATTTAAGTTGTCATAGCAGAGAGGCTCACTAAATTAATGTGGTCTCTCATGATAATGAAGTCTCATAAAGAACATAGTATAGTTGGGCAAATTGTACAAAACTTGATTCTCAGATGTCTTTAAAATAAAATCATTTGTCTGTATTCTGAATCGCTTCATTCACTTTTTGGTGAATATTTATGTAGGCAAAGCTATTGTTGCAGGAATATTGGCAAGCATTTGTGAGTATATGTATCTGGAAAAGCATCTATGTTGGAACTTTTGTACATCTTTGAAAAATCTCTAAAGCTATAGGATACATTCAAATGGTAAGAACATGGTAAAATTTTGGTGATTGATCACAGAGAACAAATAGTAAAATGTAAATAACAAAGAATAAGCTGCTGGATTATATATATATGCACAAGTAATTCCTTATGTAATTTGGAAAATCAAACACGTTCATAAAAATAAAATCTGCTGTCAGATTGTTCAATCTAATAAAATGTAAACAGTGCACTTGCTTCTAATTTGAGTTTACTAATGTTCTCTGGGTAAAAGCTTCAGAGAAGGTCAGCCTGAACTTCATCTTATAGAGGATATTCACAATGAGCTATGGATCAGATTCCTTTGTACTACAGGACAGAAGTTATATAGAGAATAGACAAAACATTGTGTACGTTTGTGTACGTATGAAAGAAGGAAATAAATGGAGACATTTAAAATTTTATTTGTGACTTAATTGGTGTACAATCTGCAATAAACTGTGTTGATAAGAACACAATGACCTAGTTTTAAAAACATAAATTACAGTAGAATTATGTTTTTTTTTAAAGGTGGCATCGAGTAGCTATTAGTGTGGAGAAAAAAAGTGTGACGATGATTGTTGACTGTAACAAAAAAACTACAAAACCACTTGAAAGAAGTGACAAAACGGTTGTGGACACCAATGGCATCACTGTCTTTGGAACCAGGATTCTGGATGAAGAAGTTTTTGAGGTAAAAATCAATACAGAACAAATGGAATTGAGTGATTTTGTGTTGAGTGAAGTGCTTAATGCAAATCAGAATAAATTTTTTAGGGCAAAAGCTGGTATAATGTAGAAACTTTGATTTATAGAACCTGTTAGGATAGGCTGAAATAAAAGAGAAGTAAAACAGGGAAGTGTCTCTATTGTTGGAAGATATGACACATTTTTCTGTTCTTTAGATTATGTTGTATCTGGAAGGGGCTTGCTTTTTTTGGTTTTCTGCCTAATATTGAGATACCTGAGATATTTAGGAGAATTAATCTGGGAAAGTGGAGTAGTATTATACTGAATCATTTTAGTTCTGTCTCCCTTAAACTTTTATAGATATTTGTGCATGCTAACAGTATTTGAGAGAGGGGGAGAAGGACCTGGAAAGTTTTCTGTGTAATATGAATCCCTTATATTGTTTATCCCACTTACTGCTCTTTCCAGTAACTGGAGCATACTTTGGCAATAAGGACATATATGTTTCCATCATTTACTGGCCAAGAAGTACATATAGGAAGGGTAAAATGCCTCTAAGGAAGTATGTGACTGCCAATCATGAGGCCTTTCTAGGTAGAATCCTTATGTCAACGATTATTTTTACAGGCTAATAATGAAGCTTCTCTAAATCTACACTATTGAGTTTCTTTTATAGTATTGTTATGCAACAGTCAAAACTGTCAAATTTCAATTAAAACTGAAAAATAAGAAAATACAGATCAGTAGTTAACTTATTTCATATACAGAACATCTGTGCTCCATAAAAGACCAGAGTTGTAATCCTAGCTTTAAGCAGAGCATATGCTTGAGAAGCTGCATAGGTATCAAGAGAGGAAATAAGAATTTTGAGTGTAATACTGTGGCATTGTTATCTTTCATTTCCATGGACATGAGGAAACATGAGACTTTTGAATGGGGAAATGTCTGGGATGATTTAATGGGTCAACCAGTATGATATGATAGGTATTCACAGCCTAATTTACCTGTAGTCCCCAATACAGTTTGCACATCTGAGGGACATTATTTTCTGTTTGAAGATGAATTCCACAGATGCCTTATCTGGGATGGGACAAGGATTTTTAGTCTCCACAAGGGATAATTACTTTCAATTTTAATTTGTACTTCTTTCTTAGGTCAGAAACCAAGTCCCATAATATGTGTATTTGGCAATAAATTGTCAAAATATGTGCAATGTTAATATACATAAGTAAAAAAAATTCAGCAAAAAAATGCAATAAAACTAGATAAACTGATATTTTGTTAGTGTTTTACAAGTGATTTTAGATTCTAATAGAAACTAAGGCAACAGGCCCTGGCTTGTTCTTGCAAAGTTTGTAACCATTTTAAAAGTTGTCAAGGAGGGAAGTGCACAATAACTAAACATTGGTGTTTGGTTTGTTTTACTCAATGCACTTGCTGAATAAAAGGACCTCTCTGAAGTTGCAGAGGTGCTGAAATGCTATACAAATGTGCATAGCTGTTTGAAAATAAGTACAGTGGTTGATGGTATGTGTATGAAGGGAGATATTTGTTTTAATCATTTGCATTAAGTAACATGTTGAATAATGGAGAAGCATGCGAGGGGCCTTTCATCTCTGAAGTTGTTGACTATTATGATATTATATCTGTCCTCTATATTTTAAACAGTTTTAAATATTAATCCTCAAAAAAAATTTTGTTAAAGAGAGATTAAGACCATTCCCATGGGAATACAGAAGGAGCATAGGCTATCTAAGGGGTAAATAAAATGATAGTTCTGAAAATTTCCTGCTATATCATTCTTCTGTCATGATGGTTACTAGCCACTCAGAAAGAAAGGTTAAACTTGGAGTCATGACAAAGAGTAACTATTTTAAGGCAAAATAATTCCTACCTTAGCAGTTCCTTCTCAGTGATATTTTCCTCCATCCATACCTTTTGCAGTTGTATAGCGACTGCAGTTGTATATACAATTCCTTCCACTCTTTCAAGCCCTATAGAGGAAGAAGATATGGGAAGGAATGTGGTAGAATGCAATTATTTTTTGGTTAGAGACTGTTGGAAGAGTCAGTAAGGTTGGATGAAGGCATACTTAGGAAATTGAAGTTGGTACTTAAAAATCAGAATTAGCAGATTCATTGAAGAAACCCGAAAAATAACCCTACATTTTTCTTGAAGTCAAACTTATATGAAGTCAACATGGTCATGAGGATATAACTTTAGCAGAATTTGCTACTATGACTTAAATAAAAATACTTTTCTCTGAGGGTTTTTGTCATGTGTTGAAGGATAAAAAAGGAAGATAGTGATCCTTTGTCATATTTTTCACTGAAATCTCCTACATTGATGTGGCAAGTCAGTGCGTCAGTTCAAGCTGAGATCCACTAAGAAAGATGGCTTTGGACTCACAAAAGAATCATAGAATAGAATCATAGAATTGTTTAGGTTGGAAAGGACCTTTAAGATCATCGAGTCCAGCCGTTAACCTAGCACTGCCAAGTCTGCCACTAAACCATGTCCCAAAGCACCATATACACATCTTTTAAATACCTCCAGGGATGGTGACTCCACCACTTCCCTGGGCAGCCTGTTCCAATGCTTGACAACCCTTTCCGTGAAGAATTTTTTCCTAATATCCAATCTAAACCTCCCCTGGCGCAACTTGAGGCCATTTCCTCTCGTCCTATCACTTGTTACTTGGGAGAAGAGACCAACACCCACCTCGCTACAACCTCCTTTCAGGTAGTTGTAGAGAGCAATAAGGTCTCCCGTGGGCCTCCTTTTCTCCAGACTAAACAACCCCAGTTCCCTCAGCCGCTTCTTGTAAGACTTGTGCTCTAGACCCTTCACCAGCTTTGTTGCCCTTCTTTGGACACGCAAGGAAATCGTGCAGCTGTCTGTAAAGTCAGTTTACAGGCTGAATTTTAACATTCAGCACTGAGAACAGCAACATTTCTACCATTTCTAACATCACTGTACATTTCTGTATTCCTTCAGTGATTAAGTTTCCTTATTTAACTGATTGCACCTCTTTTCTCTTGCTTTATTCAGAGAAATCAGTTATATTCTTGTAAGGGTGTTCTTGTAGTTGCTGGGGGTTTAGATGTAGTCTGAATTCTCTTACTTAAATTAAAAGCTTACAATCTTTTGGGATAGATTTCTGCTTTATCTTTTACTGTACAGCCACCATGGGTACATTTATACCTATGTTCAGTTATTTGAATCTTTAGCTCGAAATGTGTGTGTTGAAAATAGGCAATTAGAATTTCCCTCAAAGTTTAAGCAAAGCACTGTGCCATATACGGTTTTAATGATATGTGTCCTTCAAAGTCTGGCCAACCAAAACATAATCTGGTTCTTTTTGAGTTTGTGTCATGTTTTTCTACTCTCTAAACATCATTCATATTGTATCATTAACAAGACTTTATCCATCCTTTAGCTACTGCTGCTAAAATTTCTAAAGTTTGGGGCTGTTCCCTGAAATTTGTCTCCTGCTTGAGAGTCTCCTGGTTGTGTCTTAAATGTTCTGTTTGTTTATCTCATTCGTGGTAGCACAGAGTGATGTTTGGTGGTTCCATGGCTCTCCTTCATAGTATTTCTGTGTTGTGAACCTTGTTGTATCTTGAGACCACAACAGGCACTGAAGAAACACAAAACTCAGTGTGTCTTATTCTATGTGCAGGCAATTCCAGAAATGAACTTATTTAGCCATGACGTTATATTTAAGTGTTTAAGACTTAAAACTGTATAAGACAGACTTTCCATATGACATTTGATGCCTTTATGGGCTTACGTGTAGGAAGCACAAAAGAAGAAATACCCAAGTGTATAGTGACCTGTTGGAATTCATAGCATATTGTATCCATACATCACAAAGACTGTTTCATCTTGGTAATAATGATGTTTTTAGTCATAGTAAGACAATTATTTGATCACAGGAACTGTGGAGCACTCTTCAGTCTTGTCATGGTTTAGCTTCAGTCGGCAGCTGAGCACCACACAGCCTCTCACTCACCCTCCACTCCCGGTGGTGTCCTGGTTTCAGCTGGGATAGAGTTAATTTTCTTGCTAGTAGGTGGTATAGTGCTGTGTTTTGGATTTTAGTATGAGAATAATATTGATAACACACTGATGTTTTAGTTGTTGCTAAGTAATGTTTACACTAGTCAAGGACTTTTCAGCTTCCTGTGCTCTGCCAGGTGCACAAGAAACTGGGAGGGGGCACAGCCAAGATAGGTGATCCAAACTGGCCAAAGGGCTATTCCATACCATATGACGTCATGCTCAGTATATAAACTGGGGGGAGTTGGCTGTGGGGCAGCAATCGCTGCTCTGGGACTGGCTGGGCATCAGTTGGTGGGTGGTGAGTATCAGTCGGTGGGTATCACTATTTTTCCCAGGGTTTTGTTCCTTTCTCTCTCTCTTGTTGTTTTCCTTCTCACTACAATTTTGTTTGTTTGTTTGTTTCAATTATTAAACTGTTCTTACCTCAACCCATGAGTATTCTTACTTTTGCTCTTCTGATTCTCTTCCCCATCCCACCGGGGGGAGGGTGAGCAAGCGGCTGTGTGGTACTTAATTGCTGACTTGGGCTAAACCACAACAGGTGGGATGAGGGACAGAATTATTATTTTTGTATATTCAACAAAAATAATATTCCTTGGTAAGTTTACCTACTGGTGCTAAAGGTAAGAGGCATTTTTTAGTAGTGCTCTCAGAAAAATCTTCTGTTTTAGCTTTAAAAGCAAGAAAAAATTTATCTTAAGTATTTTCCAAATCTTGTGGGGGGGTTGTGTGTTTTATATGAGGAAATTCTGATTTGGAGTTGCCTGCTGCTCATTCCTGAATGTAAGTGCTAATCTGAGATTTTATGACATCATGCTCAATTAATATGGAAATCAATACGATGTCACAAACAGGATATTGAATACAAGCAAGCATTAAGCATCAGGTGCATACAAATGCTTGAGAAGCAAATTATAAACTGTGAATGTGTCTAAAAATATTAAAATTATCCTGTCTAGAAACTGTATTATTACTAACTGCCAAATTGTGAGCCCTTCATTTAGCACTTGCTCACTGAAGTGGATCCATTGATATCAGTGGGACTAATTCGTAAATGCTTGTTTATGAAAGACTGACACAGTATACCTCAAACTTTTACATGTGTCATTTGAAATTAATCTCTTCTGTGTTTTCAAATACATAGTGCAAGAAGGGCTGGTTTGGAAGTGCTTACTGCAAAGAAGACAATTCTTACAATAGCATACAAAAATTAAAAAAAAAACAAAACAAGAAGAAATTAGTCAGATGCTGGTGCACTGGTACGTAGCACCTAGTAAAAGAATTTTGAATAGTATCCATTGAAATATGTTTGTAGCTTAAATGTTTGATAAATAGCAGGGATCTTTTTATTCTTTGCCAGCTTTAAGGATTTGTCACTCCTCATTTAGAACTGTTGGTGTGAACAATACAAGAGTTTTTTATAATAAGTATTTTATAATGAGTTAATAACTAACAGAGTCTTTATGCAGATATTTCCCTATAGGGACTTTTTTCCTTCAAAACTCCCCACATGTTAGACCAATACAATGATTTTTAGGCACTGTGCTGTAAATGAGTACAAGAAGACAAAACCTGATGTATATAAGACTCTCATTTAAAGGCAATGAAAGCTCTAACTGCACAGAGTTTATGAGATTAAATCCTTGCAGTAATCCTTGTTAATAAAGGGTTTAGATTTTGATGCTAGGCATTAACCTGTTTTCATGAAAAAAGCATTCATACACTTATGTACAACATAGGATTACTTTAAATAGCCTGAGCGAGCAGTTGAAGATAGAGTGATAGTAGCTTGACAGAAATATGACTTACTTACAGATCACTTCAGATAAGTAACCATCCCTCACATATCTCTAAGCATGGAAAGTCCAAGTGTGCAAGTGCAGAAAGGCCATTCCTCTGTGTGCATACTCCATGAAGAAGGTAACAGTAGCAGAATGGGTAGAGCTTTTACTGACTGACCAAAATTGCTGTACAGCTAAAGTAGAATAGGGAAGCTAGCCCAAAGTAAAACTGCCCCAAAGGCATGTAGTGTGAATGATGTGTCATCAGTATCCTCTGTTTCATACTGTCCTGTTGAGCTGCACTACTAGCTAGTGTAGAGGTAGCCAAAATGATTCCCATTACATATCGCCTTTAGTAATTGCTAGTGACGCACTAAATCTTTAGTGTCAGTCAAACTAAAAAGTAATGTTTAGCATAAATGGGACAGAAACCAAAACATGCAATAGGTTCCAGGCAAAAATATTTAGAAGCAACCTTCTAGCTATCAACACCAGAGAAGTGGCCAACTTCCAGCACTGGGAGGGGAAAAAAAAACCACCAAACAAAAAAGATAAAAGCAAGGCAAACAATTTTTCTATTTCAGAAGCACCTAATAAGAAACTAGCATTTTTTACAAAAGCTTTCTATTTGGCTTGTTTTGTTTTGCCTTTTTTTTAATCTGAAAGAATGGTGATTTGGTGTTTGTTATTTTTTTATAGTATTTCCAAACTTATACTCAATGAACAAAAGTAAATAATTCTGTTTTCCTTGTTTCCCTTCCTTATTTTTGAAAGCAGGAAGGGGGGAGAAAAAGAAAGCAAAGCTCTGTTAATTCGTTGGCGTTCAAGTTCATTTTCAAGGAATAATCCCAAGAAACAAAGGAATGGTCATTTAACTAAACTGTTCGTAATTACATTTAAAATTAACAACCTGGACTTAAAAAATGCTGCCTGTTACATCAGCTCCAGCAAATTTTACAGATAGAATTTATTATCACCTCTTTTAATATTGTGTGTAATACATTTAAGTTTTAAAGAACAGCTGTAAATGTGGTTTCAAAGATAAATGGCAATGTAACAGTTTTGCAGGTCTTTTATCAAGAAAATAGGATGTCCTTGGTCACACACATGTGTGTGTCTGTGTCTGCGTGTGTGTGTTACGTATACGTACTGTATATTCAGGCATTATAATAAAATCTAATCTCTCAGCCAAGAATTGCAGTAGACTTTGGTCCATGAACAGCTATGTTTTGAAGGTTAAAATTTATAGTTGGTATATCAACCTATTTCTTAACCAACCAATATATACTACTATAACCATGGAGTTTCAAAGAATCAAGAAGACATTGATTTCTATGGAAACTTTGACCTGTACAAAATTCTGCTTTCACAATTTATTGCTTTTACAGTGCTTCAGTCTGGCAGGCTCTAAATATCTTTTTCTAGCTATATTATGCAATGGGCCTGGGTGATGGAATATTATATTAAAGGCCCCTGGAATTCTTCAATCCCTCAAATCTTTGCAGGAAGATTAAATGAATTCTGCAGCAGGTTCTTCTAAATTCTATAGTAATAATATCCAGGCTGTCTAGACTTTTGTTCTTTGGAGCCTATAGTTGTACTGTCACAGAACTAATTAGAGAAAGTTGGCACATATACACAGATTAGGGTTTCTGCTGAATTGATTTACTGAAGAGGCCACTTTGTAATTCTTAGGCTTTAGCCATCATATGAAGATGAAAGGTATTGATGTTGTTCTCCTGAGTTGATATAGTGCCTAGCACTGGTTTTGTTATGCTTTTATCACCATTTAGGTAGTCATCTTTAAAATCTAATTATCCTTATAAACACATAAGAGGTACTCATTTTATCCAGAACATGAATCAGAAGGATGGTATTTTGCTAATACTAACCCTCCCACTCTAGTTGTGGAAAGTCTTTTTGAACTTCTAATATATAAAATTAGACCTTTGAGTAATTGCTGCATTATTTTTCATTAATTTTTTTTTTGTAAAGCTGGAAAAAAAACAATAAGCTTTTTCCAAATGAAATCATTCTAGAAAATCTCATTATTTTACAATAAGAAACTAAAACTTCAGTTCTCTACTCTGATCCAGTCACATTGTTATGTAGCATCCTTGTTGTGCAACTACCAAGATCACTTGTTCTTTGAAAAATTTTTTTTTTAATGTTTTTAATAATTTGTGAAGTTTGTTTCTGTGGAGAGGGTCCGCAGAGCTTCTAAAGTAATGCGTACCTGCTATTTCCTGGTCAAAGGTCACTTTCACCTGGCAAGGTTATTGTTTTATTCAGATTCTTGTGAAAGAGATATCCCAAAAATCTGTCTCTACAACTGAACTGTTTGAGGTTCTTGTAGAACTAGGGAACTAGACCATAAAATTTTAAATGCTGGAAAAAAACAGTAATTTCAGCACTGATTCCTTCATATAGTGCCCTTACAGCCTTGTAAGAATTCACACTTTTGCCTTTTTAACAATGCTGGCAGGTGGTAGTAGAGATGTCTTTTATCAATGATAGAAACTTTTAGCTGATAAATAGACTATAAATGGACTACTTTATGGTTATACTTCTCTAATACACCATATTTAGAAAGCATTAGTAAGATTACATAGTTAAAAGGAAAAGAGAATGTTTCAAGAAGAAACAATATCTAAGATTTTTTATGAAGTCACAATTAAAACAATAAGCAACCATTAACATTTATTGCTTATAATGATAAAATTATTCATTCCTTACTTCTCAGGCCCTCGATGATTTACATCATTGACAAAATCTGACACCATATCTAACTGGAGATTTCCCTTATTCCTCTTTGTGCTATGGAATCTAAGAAAGGCTCTCAAAAGGTGGAATCAAATATAGTGATTAGTACTATGAGGCTAACTAAAGCAATAATTACATCAAGAGGAAGTCAGTAAAATTGGAAGAACTTGGTAGTCTACTGCTTTCCTGCAAATTGGGTCTCCATTTTCTTTTTTTGTTAGTCAACGCTGTATTTTTTCAGTGTTGCAAACTGTTTTCATATCAAGAGGCTATGTTTTCAGTGCAGATACCCCACCTTGTGCATTACTACTTACCGAGGTGTTTTTTTCAACTAATCCTGGAAGATTAGTTGAAATCCATACACATAAACTTACTTATTCTAGAATGTCACTGTGGAATGTCTGTGAGATTCACAGAGGAATTTTCAATGACTGAATTCACCACACATTTCTCATTCTTAGCTGAGCTGTTCCTTGTTGTAGAACAGTTAATTGGAATGAATGTCTATGCAGCTGTTCCAAAAGGCAGGCATTCAACTGATTTGAGCATATTCTCCTTGTAGCTCTGTAGCCTGGTTTCTCCACATTTGCTGTGACGTGCCACAAAGAAGCAAATATTTCCTCAGATCTGATTAACTCCTTTTAATAGTTATGGAGGATTCTGCAACGAGTAGCTTATTTGTTAGAGTACCTTTTAGGACAGTGCTACAGACGTAATCCTTCTGTACCATGTTTTCATGCTAGGCATAACTGGTGGGAAAGATATTTTATGATTCTCAGGTAACTTTTTTCATATAACCATGAGGCTAATTCAAAAGCCTCTGATTTTAGTTATGAGCACACTCCCAAAATAGAGAGAAATTAAAACATTCATAGACTTTAACTATTTTTCTTCCATATTGACATGAATTACTCAACTATGCATTGACTTTGTGAGTTGCATGTTGGCTTTGACAATAAGTTAGTGTCTATTTCAATAAAGTATTTATGATCCAAACTAAATATTAAGACTCCAAATTGATCCGTTTTACTTACGAGCGCTACTCATATGCTTAATGTTAGGTATGCTTGAATACCTTGCTGGATGTTCCCCCTCACCTCTGGGCGACTAAGGCAGAGACTTAGCTCTCAGCTTTCTCATCCCTAATGTGCAAGTAATGTTAAATATCTGATAAACACTGTTTAAAATACATTGTATTAAGTGTTATCCAGGATAAAAATTCATTATAAGGCAGCAGATTTTTCTTCCTAAGTGCTAAATAGGCTTTTAGCACTTTTGGGGGCAAGTTAAGCATGCACATCATTACAAGTAATAAGATGAAAAAGTGGCTATGTATATCTGTGTGATACCTCACCACAAGTTCTCTGCCTCTGCCTTCTACTGTCATCCCACTTACCTCTGACATCAAATCATGGTGGAAGACTGGCTCAGCAGACATATCAAACATTTGACTTGTATAACACACTATATATCATCTATGAACTTTGTGAAATTGCCTGAGCAGTCTTTCCCAACAAAGGTGGCCTTGACAATTTCATAGGGGAGGAAATAGAACTAATCTATATAGACAGCTGCTTTTTGTACTTTTTTTTCCTCTATGCACTTTAAAGAGTACTTCAAGGATGCTCAGGTGTATTTGTAAATTTTACTCAGTTCTCCTGTCTCCTTCCCCATCTTTGTTCTCCCTCTCTTGCTTTCATCATTCTATCCTCTGAGACTTCCTTTTTTCCTGCAATTTTCAGATAAGAACAATATTATGCACATATGCATATACATTTAGATACCTTAGTGTTGTTTCAGAGACCAACTATTAGAATTGTTAATAACCCATGACCCCATTTATCCATATTTTCATTTAAAGTTCTGGGGACTTGTGCAGGTAGTGCCTAATTTATGGCTCCAGGTCTTGAAGCATGGCCAGATTAATTATTTGTAGTTTATTTGCAAATAACTTTATAACATTCTATTTCAGTCTCACAAAGTCAAGCAGTTAAAATCAAAGAATGTGTTTCTGAAGACTGAAGTCATTCTGTGAAAAATTCTCAGAGAGAAAGAGTGTAGATTTGTGCAACAAATATCTTAGAATGATAACTAAATCACAATAATGAAATCCACAATAATGTACGTGGAATTTCTTGTGCTAAGATGATTGACCTGATCTGAAATGAAAGCTCTTCACTGACTAGTGAAACAGCACTGCCAATACATCACATCCAAATACTCAAAGACGCCATTTAATTAGCAAAGACAGAAAAATAAAAACAAAAAATAGAAAAAGAAAAATGATAATTTACTGGAAATATTTTTATAGCAGATGTTGAAGGAAAAAGAAGAAAATTAACATTTGAGATGCCAAATGTAAAATCAATCAGTTCCTCAGTAAACTTCTCACACATGAATAGCCAATAGCAATTTATGTATACTGTGCAAGACTTCTGAGGGCCTCCTTCTATGTGGACCCATGACAGGCAGACAGGCGGGGCTGGGAAGTACAGTCAATGGATCATGAACAGCTTTAACCAATTTGGGAATATCTAAGCCAAGCCGTAACAGCATGCTGAGTGCTTCTTGCAAACACACAATCTGATAAAACCCAGTGCCAAAATTCCATGACATTCAAGATCAGCACAAAGCAAGCTCCAGAATACTGGCTATATTCCCCCACCTGGATTCTCTTAGCATATCATACTAAACAGCAGTACTTTCAGGAGCAGTTCTGGCATTTTTGGGACATGGTTTAGTAGGCATGGAGGTGTTGGGGTGATGGTTGGACTAGTTGATCTTAGAGGTCTTTTCCGACCTTAGTGATTCCGATTCTATGATTACTCACACTAGGTGGCATACTGTATACATGGTGATCTGTATGGGCATCTCAGAAAGCCATGCATGTTCAGGGGCATATAGCAAGACAAAAACCTGAGCCAACAGGCTGAGGGCAGGGGTTCTGCACATCCATCTCTAATGGTTGCTCCAAAAGAGTTACCTCTTTTATCTTTCAGTTGCTAATTCTCTCTAACTTATTCCTCTGCTTCACTTAGTTTTAATTTGGCTGATGAAAGAGGAAGGGCAGAGCACTTTGGGAACACTTTGCTGGAGATGAGGGATGCATAGCTCAAGCTGACAATGACTGTACAAAACCTCCCAAAGCACTCAAACTCTTGAGGGTGTCATGTAAGGAATCAAAGGGGGAATTTCTCTGTATGTGTAGCAGGTTTTGTAGGAAGATGTCCAAATTGGGAAGCATTCGTAAGCTAAGGAAAATAAAAGAGACAGTCCAGAACCACTGGCAGGGGAACTTCTAATATTTCTGGAAGCTTAAAAAAAAATATTCCAACTCTAAATTAATAAGACACACATGAGTCTATAAGTTAAAATGAGTTGAGAGTATTGTAAAAAACAGATTTGTAATGTATAGCCATTATGTACTAAGAAACTAAGTATTTCATATTTTATGTTAAATAAATTAAAAAAATATTGTAGAACTAGGAAAATTGCAGAAGGTTGTTTTATTTTTTTCAGTTTGAGGGTTTTTTGCTTCTTTCGGTGATTTTTCTTTTTGAAAAGAAGGAGCGTTACAGATTTTTTTTTACTTTTTAAAAATATTCTCCAATTTTGTTAATTTGTTAAAGGCTACTGTTCTGAGAGATGTAAAGCAATTTTGGAAAAACTGAGATAATTGTGAATTTTCCCAGTTGTACATTTACATCAATTACGATATTTTCTCTTTAAAGACAAAACATGCACAGATATACTAACAAAGTTATTCCTTAGCCCCCATTTTTGCTAAAACAAAATAAAATTACACTAGAAGTATATAAAAGCTTAAAAATCCCCTCTTCTGGGGAAATAGTGAGAGATTGAAGTTAATGGATTTTGACCAAGAACATGTGCCAATTTTCAACAAACTTATTTTTATGGCAGCATAAGAAGCTCCTGAATGAGGAAATTTATAGTGGAAATGTTGGCAGGAATTTACCTAATGCTGTTTAAAAGGTACCACTATGTTAAGAAATGCACTGGATACCAGACAAAGTTCTGTGGAAAATGATAAACATACAAGGGCTCTGTAGGGGATCTCAGCAGAGCCATTTTTATTATCCAGAACAGAGGGTCTCTTTACTGTGATATTTTTACACATGATATGTGGGAATAGAGATGAAAATAACATTTGTTAGCTGTTAAAATTTTGATTTCAACAGATTCTATAGTGTGTATTTACATGGTGCTTACTTAATTATTTTTTATTCCAGTAACTGTGACTCTGGTACAGCCTTTTTTATTTTATTTTGTTCCTTCTTTGAGAGTACAGATGTGATGCAAACTCTTAGAATTATACTGTTGATCACTTGCATGCTGAGCTGCATGCTGGTAATAGGAAGTGCCCTGAATTAAATCTTAGGAATTTAGACTGGTTCCCAGTGAAGAAGTAAACAAACAGCATGAAAATAACAGAGAAGGAGTTACACCTTCCCACCCTCTCCTTTCCAAACCAGACAGCATTTTAAGCCAGAATTTTGCACCTAGTCCATTTGGTATCAATTTGCATTGTTCTGCCGTGTGAACAATAGTTAGGATTTTTTCTAGAATAGCAGCAGAAATTAGGTAGATATGTTATTTATAACCACAAATGTTAATATAATATCTAATACAAGTATTATGTGCCCAGTTTTGTTTTCTGAATGAAAACTCTGTACTTCTGATGAAATGTAGACAACCTTTGGTTTTGTTATTTAATCTGCATATGCTTTACTGCAGGGTGACATCCAGCAGCTGTTG
Organism: Ciconia boyciana; assembly: GCF_034638445.1. NCBI lineage: Eukaryota > Metazoa > Chordata > Aves > Ciconiiformes > Ciconiidae > Ciconia > Ciconia boyciana. Next base: position 23,053,902 of record NC_132940.1, on the reverse strand, counting down.
ATTATAGCTGACCCCAGAGCTGCATATGACTATTGTGAGCATTATAGCCCAGACTGTGATTCCCCAGTGCCCAATGCTGCTCAGGCTCAAGATCCTCAAGTTGATGAGGTGAGTAATCAGTCATGTATTACTAGATTTATTGCACATTAGTGGTTGTGCTGGATGCAAGTTGCCCAAGGAGCATTTACAGCTAAATGGCATGCATTGTTCTAGATATGAAGGAGGAATGTTGCAGGAGTGCATTAATTTTTGCTATTCAGTCATTTATGTCAAGCATTTGAAGGAACCTATCACACTGGTATTTGAATAACCAGCATGCTCAACAAAGTTAAACTGTAATTCCTTAAGGAATGATAGCAATATGAGTTTGTTAAGTTGTACCTATTTGTTCTTTCTGTGTATGTTTATGATTTCACTGATGCTGAGTACCATCAAATGACACATTTGAAAGATATGGGAGCTATGAGTATTCTGCAATTGTAAGCTGCTTCTGCTAGAAATGCCAGGTATTCTCATGAGCTGTGTCCAGTGTACAAATGCACGTACACACAAAATTATTTCAGCCAGCTCCACTTGTAGCAGGTAAATATTAACAGGGACAAAACACAGTCGGAATTTTCCCAGAAGCACAAAAAATATTTACAGAAACCATTTGTCACTGTAGACAGTTCTCACAGCCATGAACTGAGTAATTCACTGAGCGCAAGATAGTTCCTCAGATTAGACCTCTGAGGGTTAGCAGTTGTATGTCTTGTTGTACACATTCTAAATGCTTGCATCAAACACTGTAAAGTGGAAAGCTTTTGCAAAATGTAGTCTTAATTGAACTTGGCTCTGGACAGTTAGTATGCACTCAGCTGTGTGTGATCTGACTGGTTATTGTCACTGATTGCTCAAGAGATCACCATTAAAAGCTTGCTGACTTGTTCTCAGATGCCTGCTTTGAGCCACTTTTGACACACAACTTTTCCTAAATAGATGATAATTTTATTTGTTGTTACTATCTATTCTATTCTGACTGAAAATTAAGGTCCATACAGCCCAGAACTTAGTTCAAAGGGACTCCCACATCCATTGCATCAGAGGTATAGTTCAAGATGTGTCAAGTCAATTACAGATAGGCAGAGGCCTTTACACTACTTTACAGTGTATGGAGTCTGGTCTTTTCATGAGGACCATGTAGGACCTTCTGTCTGTGTGCCTGGCTGTGTGGATCTCCATGCACTATATTCCAAAATAGAACAGGCTGAAAGCATATTGTTGATATTTTATAGGAAGAAAATAAAAGATAGCAAAATCAAATTAATTTTTTTTCCTCATTATTAAATTTCAAAGAAATTTGAAATCTTGCTTGGGAACTTTCCTGGGCTTTGCTGCTATATGACTTAGCACTCTGATTCTTTTTCTATTTCCTGTGTGAAGACCTGGAAGGTTTTGAATAGGCTAGTGCTTTTCTGCTTTAAAATAAGACTGAAGAGTAGTCAATCTAATAAACTCATCTTTGTGAGAAGAGGTTGTTAAAATCATCCCTTGGTCTCTTTCTTGAAGAAGAATATATCTAAATACTTAAAATGGTTTAACTAAGTTGGGAGTACTGTCAGCTCCAAACTCACATCACCTCCTAAGCAGGGGTTAACATGGCTTAGAGAGACTGCAAATATTTGTTTACTCTGGCCACCACTGATGGCAATGATGGCTCCTGTCCTTTAGTGTAATGCATGTGGACAAGGCTTGGAGTCCACAAAAATTAGTTGGGATCAAACTGTAGATTCAAAATCTATTCAAGATGAAGAAGAATGAATACTTGTGCTTGATTATTAGCAATGACTACTGGTGAATTATTAGCGTGTAATTCAGTGTTTCTAAAGGATGTAGAATATGAATAAAATAGCCCAGGGATTACATTCTCTCCATAATGGATGACTAGCTAAATCTCCTGCTGTCAAATATTATGTTTATACTATATGAAAGCTGTTTAACACTAGCATCGGTTGAGAGCTAGTGTTATTTGTAGATCAAAAGAAAAATAAGCCTCATCATAATTATAAAAACTATGTGCACATATATGGTTATCCTCATCATATAGAATTCCCAGTTATATACTGCACATTTATTGAAAACAGTCTGTGAGCACCAAACAAAGAAAGGGAACCATAAAATCAAACAATTGGCACTGTTCTCCTTGAGCATCCTGAGTAGAGATCATCTACAGCCTAATGGAACTGCCACTGGAGTCAGCAAATATCTTATTGTTAAATTCAGCAGCCATTGCAAAAATGCTCTTGGGGTTAGTGTTTTTTAATGTGTTTTTCTAATGCCTATTTTTTTGCCCTGTGATAACACATATAGTTTGTGGGAGCAGCTACAGAGAAAAAAGTAAAATCAAAATCTTAATTTGTAAAGTAACATTTTTAAATGAATTTGAAAAAATTGGAAAAGAGCTAAAAGATTAAAAAAATTGAGAATTGCCATTTCTGTTTGCTTCCATTTATTGGTCTGAGTGGTGATTGAATCATTTTGCTTTCTGAACTAAGACACAATTTCCTTGTTGCTATACATGAGTTTATATGTGTAACTTTGTATGAATATTCCCAGTGAAGTCAATGGATCTCTTCAACATGTTGTGTAATAGTAATCTGAAATAATCACATGAGCAATACTACCAGTGTGATGAATATGCAATAGAATAAATGACTGACTGAATTGCCCAGAATTATAGAATTATCTGCTAAATGATAAAAAAGCAGCTTGTTAATGCAGGCTACTTCGTTACGTTTTGAGATGCAGCCTATCAAATCACATAGATAATTCATTTTAAGGAAATGAATGAAACAAGTCTTATTTAGTTACTGGAAGAAGTTAGAGAAGATAGCAATGCTGATTTTTTTAAACTGTTGATTGCAAAATTAAATAAGGTGTTAAAAGATAAAAATATAATTACAGCCAGTCTATATGGAAAACAACGATTTCAAAATGCCTGACTGCATGTTTTGAGATTACAAGTTTGATAGTGATATCTGATAGAATTTATAGACTTAGACCTTCATAAAACTTCTGATTTGTCAACATATGATATTTGAATGAAAAAAAAAAAAGGCATTGTATGGCAAAGATAAAGTACCTGACAAACAGATTCAAATCTGGCTGCCTTATTTCAGAAATTACTATAAACCTAGAGCTATCACTGAAATAACTTTTTAATAGAGTTTCTTAGGAATTGTGCTAGCATTGCAGAAATGAGTGTAAAATGGATGCTATTAAAATTTGTCAGTCATGATATTGTGGAGCAGTAAACGATGATAACACAACTAAAGGCAAAGTTACACACATACAAGAAAAAGAAAGATATGCAGGGCAAACAGAGAACTAGGAAATATACGCTGCAATACAGCCTGCTTGCATGTATTAACAAAAGAACCTTTCTGTGCAGCAGATCGTCCCCACCTGTGGGCCTCATCTGCCGCTATATCAGTGAAAGCAATTTTGGGGGTACATGATTTACCAAACTGGGATACTAATCAAGCTGAAAGCCAACACAAAAATATTACTGTTTAGCTAGATTGATTTCCCGGTTTGATGTCCCATGTTTTCACACAAACTCTTGTGATAGAAAGAGGGAAGAGAGAACAGTGGGCTAAAGGCTAGGCAGGATTGTCTTTCAGTGTCAGCTTAAGCCAGTAGAAGCTGAAAATATTTGTTGGACAGTAGCCTCAAAAGATGCGGGTTATTAAAGTAGGGAAACAGTCTGTACATGAGCACTCAAATCAAAACTGGCAAAAAAATGCAGTGCATGTCTTGGTTTGTAAACAAAGGAATAAGAATACAGATGCGATATTACTTCTCTGTATGTTGTTGGTTGAAACATATACTGGAACATCACGTACCTTCTTGGTGTTTAGTCACTAAAACAAATATTGCAAAAATGGAAATTATTCAAATAAAAGCTACATAATTGTAACTTTGCAAATTGGAAAACTTAATGTGTTTGATTTGTCCACAGTAATGACAAAAGCTTGAAATGTTGCTCAGTTTGCATATGCAAAGAACCTTCACAAAAAGAAAATACTGGCTGCAGACAAATGGGTGGGGAGGAGAAAAGAAAGAAAGTTAGATAATTTCAGATAGGAAAAGATCTACTAAAATTTTTAGGAATGAAAGAACGAATGACCAAAATGGTGTATCTCTAGATATCTTCACGCCAAGGAGAGATACCTTTCTAAAAGTTTTGGGAAATATCATTTATACTTTAGTTGGCTCAGTTACAGGGTGACTGTAAAAAGTTTTGAAGTCTGAAAGTATACAGGAGTTAGTCAAGGTGATCTAATAGTCCCTTCTGGCCTTACATCTCTGAGGCTTTGAATTATTGCAGACCAGAATAAGAAACTGATACTTGGCTTAGAGGAAAGAGACAAATTATGTGATTGCAGAGCCTATTAATGTGTGTTTCTAGCACTAACTACAAAACCCAAAGGGAGTGGTTGGTTTTCATCTGTGAAACAGTAAATTATGTTTGTGGAGTTGCACCTAGGAAGCTGAATAGGATTTCTCGATATTGCACACCTTCGTAGCCTCCTGGCAAGTTCACAGCCTGGGAATAGAGTTATTCTGAAAAGTTGGATGATTTTTAGACCACTAAAGAAACATCTGGAAAGTAAGATTTGTCTAAGATGATGTAGGTTTAAAGGCAAAAGTACTTTGTTTAACTGAGTGTAATCCTCATTGCTCTAGGTAGTGTTTCTGCAAAGGAGCAAACAATCAAATACCCAACACTGTAGTTTTTTGGGCATTTCTTTCAATAGCAGTGCTGGCTTAAATGAGTCCTTTCCTTTTCTGTACTCATTTCCACCCTATGCCATCTTTCCAATTCAGCTAGTAGAATTGTTTATGTGTTTGTTGGGGGCAAGGTGTGAGACTTCATCTAGACTAAAAATAACTTACCAACCATAAAGTGGGAAAAATGATGGAATATGTTAAATTAAATTAGCCTGAGGGTGCATGTCACATCATCCCAACATCAGGAGTCCAATATTTGCTTTTTAAAATGTTTGGGTTTGTCTCAAGACCTTAAGACCTTGACTTTGCTCTCATATGTAGGTTTACTGGACACCGATTTATAACCAAAGTGTCTTTACTGATGATAACTTAAGTGCTGCATTGAGATTTTCTTTTTCTTGCTGCATTTTCTTTTTACCTTAGCATCAGATTTAAATTGCGATTTGGGTGATGCAACAGAGAGAATTTCAATGCCTACTTTTTACTTGCAGGGTCCCTTCATCCCTGAATTAAGTGCTGAGTTTACCCTAAATAACACTCAGGAAGAATCAAGCATCTCACAATGGGCTTCACAAAAACAGCAAGCTGTGAATAAAGACATAGACCTAGCCAGCCTACAAAGGGAGGACATACATACCTTAAATTCTACCCTTCTCTACAGGCTTACTCAGCTGTGCTATCCTGATCCCCATGCCATTCTCCTACCTAACCAAGGTCAACCTCCTGTATCCTCTTCCATCACCTCTCCCTTCCTATAAGGGGTTGGGCAGGAGTGACCTAAGGACTTCAAGATATAAGCTTTGGAGCTGGATGCTGTATTTCCACTTCCGTTTTAATTATATCAGTCCCTTTCTGGATCCAAGTAACTGTGATATATGTCTAAACAAGGTTTATTTAACCGGCTAACCTTTAACTACCTTTTGTGTACAGATTCTGCAAAATCTGTTGAATTTGGCTGTTTGCCAGAACTGTGGGGCTTTCTGTGGGCAGTTCAGGCTGAGCCATTAATAGAGATGCATGTGACATTTCTGAACAGAATGCTTTTATTCCTCTGTGTTTTCTCCCAACTTCATCAGACCTAAGTGTCATTCAGACTGAAATTTGACAATGGGAAAGTAGTAGATTAGTAGTAATATCCACACACTTTACTCTGTTGTTTATTATCATTTATTTCTACCTTCACAACATGCTTTAATTGTCATGAAGTCATCAATGCATCAGTCATCCTTGTTCTTGCTTGTGAAGAGCTGGGTATGAATCTCCAGAACTTGTCAAGTAGAGAGTGATGACCTCAGCAGTTGTCATTACACCAAAAAGGTGTTTCCTAGAAGTTGCTTAAAAAATTGTGCTGAATCTGTAGTTGCTTCTGGAGGAAAAAGAAAGGGTATCTGAGTATAGAAAATGTTCAAATTTGAACACAGCAAGGGAGAGAGAGTACTTCCTAAACGGACCAAACCAAATAATTACTTGATGAGCACAATTCTCAGTTCTCAGAAATTCCAAGCAAAGAAAAGTCATTGTATTTGATTTACAACAGGGAGGAGGTTGTCAGACCTTTTAAGGAACATATTGTATCCTGAAATATATTCATTAAGTGTTGCATGTTATTGTCGTCTGTCAGAGGAGGGTTGCTAGAGAGTTCAGAACGTTTGGTGCAATTAAATAGCTTTTGGATACAGAGAGTTAGGTGGAGAAGAAACTGGCCAGGAACTTTAGAAAGTAACTAGAATAGTGCATTAGCATGATTTCAGTCTAGTGTCACAGTCATTTTACCATGCAAAATCTTCCTATGGCCTGCAAACTCTGGAAGGTTTTTCTGTAGAGAAAGCAGAGAAACTAAGGGGCAAAGAGCTGCAAACAAGTAAACTGGTAGGAAGTAGGGAGAGGAAATGAGTGAGAAATATGAGTTCTCTATACTAGATTGTTATCCTTCCATTGTAGAATTTTACAGAACAAAGTCTGATCATTAACAATATGGTATCTTCATGAGCTCTGCAATGTATCTCAAGGGCTTGTAACTCATTGAATGTTAGAATTAAATGATAGGATGAATTACTGTGGAGCCGCTGGTGCTAGCCTTTCAGATACATTGCAGGGTTCATGAACATAGTGGCAAATTAGCCATTTGGCTGAATAGTGTCTTTGGGAGAAGAGGGTCTTTTATTTTGTTGATTTTAAGCTTTTTGCTCTATTCTGCTGTTTTTTTCACAGTTATTTTTTATACTGAGCTTTAAGATTAATTCAATAATCATTACATTTGTTTCATGCTGAATGTGTAATTAGGTTTTAAGGATCAAATGTGGGGATGAAATTATACTTTAAAATTATGAGGATTACTTTTCCTAAGGAAGTTACGCACCTGTGCTTTTCTTATAAATAGCTTGTGAATAGTCTGGCCTCTGTCTTGTTTTCAAAACCCTTTCTACTATAAATGGAAATGTATTAAATTCAGTACCAGTTCAATCACATATGCTTGGCCAGCTCACAGAAATTAGAGCAGGGAAAGCCCTAGCCAGTCTTCTTCTTCCTTGATGTTGGGCAGTATATTTTCTGGAGTGTTGTCAGGTCTAGTTTTCAATCGACCCAGTTATCAGGCTTTCAGATCTTCTCTTGGAAGATTCTTCTGCAATCCAATAAATCACACTGTCTGACTTCTGCTGAAGAAATTGCTCCCCGAAGGAGCTCTGCTTTATTTATTTTGGACCTATCCCAAACTAATGGATTACTTGAAGAAATGAAATGTTTGCCTTTAATGAAATGAACTTGGTAAAATAAAGATGCAGTGGCTCCCAAAATATGCCGACTTGGAGGCCTCATGCATCCTTTCAGGCCATGTTAATTTAGTGTCCTTTCAGGTGTTTGACTGATCAGAAAGACTAGCTTTCTGAAGAATACAGAAAGATAGTTATTTTCATGTTTAATTTCATGTTTAATGTCATGTTTAGAATAGCAGTTATCTAACAGCAGGTGTTAAAAATAGTGATCTTCCTAAGTCTCTTTTTTTTTGCATAGATATATAGACTTTTTCTATAAGCAATTAACATAATAAAGAACCTTAACTGTCTTGTTCTCCTTTTGACAGAGGCTGTCTTTGGAAGTTGAAGATTTTGTTCTTATGTCCTTTTGTCTCCTTGCTTTTATCACTTTTATGAACAATATAAGGACTATGTGGTAGAAGAGGCCGTCTTTTAAAGCTTTTAACTTTCCTTCTGCCCTAGGATTGACAACTACTACCATTTATTTACATTACTGCATCTGATTTTTAAAACTCTCATTTTGCTTGGCATCCTTTATTTTGTGGCATTTTGTAAAGTGTTAGTGGGCCTAGAATGTTTCAAAGTCATCTTTGCCTCTTTAGCTAGCTAGATGATTTAACATAATCTTTAGGCAATGGAAAAATTGAGCTTATGACAGTTCTTTGGTTTAGGATTTAGATTGTTAGTTCCTTGTAATTTGGAAAGGTAAAGCAAAAATTGCTAAAACCTACATCTTGGAATGGGGGGGTAGGTTTTTAGAGTATGGGCAGCAGAAGAAGCCGTTTTCAAAGTAAGGCTGTCTTCAGAATATTTAAGTCATTCCACAGTTGAAATAGGCCTTGCATGCTGCTGATCTCCTGCTTCTAAAATTCATCTGATGAAGAAAACAGTTCATCTCTTTAATTGGAATTGCATGATGATCGGGTAGTGTAATATAATCACTCTGGTAAAGAAAGCATGAGGTCATAGTGGAAAGATTTTGTCCCATCAAGAAACAGCAGGTTTTATTCTTCCTTTCATTTGTAAGAAAACAGTCATATGCAATATTCATTACAAGAATGGCTGTTCTGTAACTATTGGTGGTCTTACAAGAGAAGAAAGAAAAACAACAGAAGATTGCATCACATTTGAAGTATGTGTTACCTGATGTCTCTTAGCTGAAATCCCTCACCAAGTTCCAGCTATTGTCCAAGTTGAAGATATAATTTTGAGTCAATCTTTTTTATATTCACGGGAAATCACTGGGAAAGTTAATACAGTTCTATATATTTTGCTATTACTATGAGCACTTGGCGAATCTCAGATCTCTAACCATCCCATTATCTAGCAGTATCAGGGTTTAGGTAAACTTTCATAGACAGATCTCTTGAGTAGGATTGAAGTAATGCTGTACAGCTGTGTAATGCTGTACAGGTATCTTTTGCACTTGGCTAAGTCTGTACCCATAGAAGGATTATCAGAACGATCCACAAGCTGAATGCCCCTTTAAATCCCATTCCAGCTTCTTGATTCTCTGGCTGCATTCCTGGCCAGTAGTATCTTCCTTTGGTATATAGCTAACAAAACAAATGATGCTCTCTTCAACTACACTCTTCATCTCTGTCATACTTGTTTTCATTCCCTGCTTTGATTTCTTGCTAGAGTTAGTAGACTTGACTGAATTTAGAAAGTGGCAGAAGATACTTTTCCATTTGCATTAATTAATTTTGAAATTCTAGATGCTTTCTGCTGTATTTTCAAGAGTCTACTTATTCTCTTTCCTTTGATTAGCAGTGCAACCATGACAGATTTCTGTGAACTCCCCAACTACTGTGAACTGATAGCAAGGCCTGAGATAGCATGGTTTTGCACTCAGAAATGTTAGCATCCAAAATGTGAAGGCATTTTTCTCAAGGTTTGTTGAAGCCTCAAACTGAGTGGGTCATACCTCTGTCTCTGGTCATCTGACAAAGGTGACCTTGTAGTTGTGTAGCTCCAGAAAAAGAGGGATATGTGCCACATATCCAATCTTGACTGTTAATGGCAGAGTAAGTGTGAGTTGCCAGCTTCACAGCAGGTGACTAAAGCACCATTATTCACTCCATTAAATCTGTTCCTGGTGTTTGTCAATTTAGTCCTCATTTAACTGGCCAGTCCTTCACCAGTCCTGTTGTCTCATCTTAAAAACGAGGAATAGCCTTTATCAGGTTGAGTTGACAAAATCATGCTGTGGAGTAAATCATCTTTGTAAAATACATCTTTACACCAGTTAGGGGTGTAGAGATTCATTCCTCCATCTGGACAGATTGTGCCTCAGGAAATACACCTGGAAGATTTTGCATCTATATTTCACTAGTTGCGACAGGACCTGTGCAGTACAGTACAAAACATATTCTCTCTGTTTATTGGCTGGTGTGAAAGACTAGGGTTGCTGGTCTTTCAGAAAGAAATGCCTGGAAAGGAAGGATTGCTAAGAATAAGGTCTTTCTATGTAGGAAGTTTAGGGCTACTGTATATTCCCACTTGTCCCCCTTGTACCAGGGGGACTACAAAGTACTGCCAATTAGAAACTATTTGAATATGTTTTCGGCATGGTGGCCACATGTCCTAGCTTGTAGGTTCAAGAATTTCTGTAATACCCCTCTGATACTGTGCTCTTAAAAAGGAAGAAAAAAAGTCCATGGAGAAGATCTTCACTTGCTTGGCAGTAATCTGATTCCAGCATGGAAACTGGCATTCCCCACTTCTCATCTCTTGTTGGTTTTGTCTGTGTGCCTGCATATCATTGCAACCCAACTGTACCACTGTATTTATGATAATATTTTGCATATGTCAAGAAAGTTTCATTTTCTTTAACAGAAATGAGTGAAGCACAATACCCAAAAGTAAAGTATTTTCTGTGTGATTATGCATGATGCAATAGATCTTTCCACATACTTTAGCATTTTTGTATGAGTGTTTTCTAGTTTTCATTCATAAATGTCTGGCTTTCCAAACTATGCCTCTGGCAGATCTTAGCATAAATATCAATTTATTCACCACTTTCTTTTTTAATACTAACATACTTGGCACAGATATTTTTCCTTTCTTTTTTTTTCCAGTCAACATTTCTCTTTAGTTTGTGCCCTCTGAAGAACTTTTTGTAACCCACTGTTATAATTTTATTAGTCGCATAGTTGGCACAATTCAGCACAGCCATTCAGCTTACCTTGAGGGAAGCCATACTACTGAGATTTGAAAAACAGTTATACTACTGAGCAACACAGTTATATTTTAATTCTAATTGGTCAAAATGAATGCTGGAATGAATGCTTCCAGTTTCAGAGTAGGTCTACAATGCTTACTAAAAAGGAATTTATGTGTCTGGAAGTTATTAAAACAAACTCCTAACAGCATATTTAAATTTAAATCCAACTAAAGAAGCAGTCATTCTCTCCAAAATGTTCCTCCGTTTATCCCTTAAGATACTGGATAGTATTTAACATGGGTAGTGTCTATTGTTTTGGTACCAGTAAAAATTACATATCAGAGTATTTGATTCATGTTGTTTGGCTGAGGAAGCATTTAAAAATATGTAATGGGTTGTCACTGGTAGGGTGGAATGACTGAATTTGAAGAGGTATATTCCACTAAAGACTTTTTTTTTCCTTGTAGGTCACCCTAGTTTGCATAGACTTCTTGACAGAAGATAAGCAAATCAGATTTTATGCATTTGCACACTTTTTTATAATTTCCAAAGAATTACAGCAATTTCAATGCTTTCCTGTAACTGTTTCAAAATGGCTGTTGTGACCCATGTGGTTATTTCTTTTCTTCACTTCCTTTATGTGGCTGCTTATTGTCCCCTAGAAACTTGCCACTGTGTTTCCTTTTCTGGATGTCAGTGGCATACTTCATTAGAAGCAAGTTGTATTGAGTTGCATTTCCAAAACTGCACAAGCCAGAAAACATGTTTTTATACATTTACACATCTGTAAAAATGTATCATCACTGTTCATGAGGCCCTTGAGCAATACCATTTACAAGTCAAAGATGTTTCATTGACTTCACTGGGATTAGGGCTGAATCTTAATTTACTGAACAGGGAGAGAATAATCACATATTACTTACCAGGTTTAAGTCTAAAATGCTGCTGGTTTTGAAAAGTATACATAGAATCAACGTATTTCTGTAATGCCAATGATACCACTGATGAAATCAAAGCATTGCTTACTTTATAGAACAGGCAGATATAAAGCACCAAGATACTTCACAGATAGGATATTCTCCACCTAAGATGATAAATGTTTTGTTATTTAAGTGCAGTTTGACGTTCTTCTATTAATGTGCAATATAGTTTTGGACAATTACCAAAAGTATGTTACATTCTTTCTATATGTTTATCAAATCTCATGACTAACCAAGTTATATGTGCATGAGTATAGAAATAAACAAAAGGACAATCAAATAAAAAGCATCTGACTTCTTAAAAAATCTGTATCTTCTTTTTAAGAAAAGCTGTTGTTCATAGTAGGACTCTGAGGTGTCACAGGAGTGAAGCAACAGAAACCCATGTAAAGTGGTTTTTTTAAGTGATTAAGGCCTTTCAGTGTTAGTCTCATGCTTCCTGAGGAAACCAACTTCTCTGTATTTTCTGCGCACTAAGATCATAAGTACAAGAATTGTATCAAAAGGCTTTGCCAGAGAAAACAGTTAAACCAGTAATTTGGTCACATGGTAGAATATATTTTGGAATATGGATATCTGTTTTAATCTCATTTATAATTTCTTATAAAATGTCAATCTCTTTCTGATGCTGATGGTCTTTATGAACTCTGTGAATCCTCAGAGTCATTTGGAAGTGTAATGTACTAATCTTCTCAGCAATCTAATGAAACAAATAGATATTGTCTTCATTTTACAGACAATGATGCTGACTTATAACAGGAGAAAGGAGATTTCAGAAGTGGCTAGCTCACATGAGGCACATTAGAATATTTCTTCCTAAACAAGGGAAAGCAGACACTTGGCCGGATTCTGGCCACAATTCCACCTTCCTTTGGCTCCCTGGGGACGTAAAGAGAATTGGTAGCAGCCATGAGACTGCTTTAATTTACAGGACCAACCAGTTCCTGTAGCTTCAAGCGTGACAGGAGTGGTAAGATAGTTTAAAGCTGCCCTTTCTTCTCAGCCGTGATGAGTAGTACTTGGTGCACATAATATCTAGACCAGTATCTTTGTGGCAGAGCCAACATTACAGCTCAGGAGTTCCTGGCTCCCTAGATCATGTTCACAACATTACACAAGCCAATTCTAAACCCATTTTCTCTTATAAAAGTTTTGTGGGCCAAATCTTCATTTGATACTAGTTATTATAGATACAGAGCTATGGAGCAATTTACAGCAGCTAAGGATCTGACCTTCAAATGAAATTATACCAGGGAAGCATTTGCTTAGGCAACATGTACCATGGAGCTGCCCTGCTTTTGAGAACTCTCCAGCAAACAAGAGGAGGATAGCCATGGTTATTTGTGAGTTGTGACCTCTTTCCTGTATCTGAAATTATTTACCCTATTCATGTCAGATATTGGCATCACTCCACTCTGCTGGTCACCTGAAAAAACACAGGTAAAAAAGTATAGGTAAAAAGAGGCATTATTTGCAATTTAAAGATTAAATAAATATATGATTTCACAAAGGTCAGTTGGTGCTCCCAGAAATCCAAATTATAGTTGATTCTTCTGTGCAGTCCAATAAAAGAGAGTTTTTTCCTGGCACTACTACTTGCTTTTTTATTACTTTTGTATTGTGCTTTGAAAGAAATAAGAAATTGTATTTTTTCCCCCAAATGAATAACTGTATTGAATTGTTCATACTATCTTAATTTTCTTAGGCTTTACTGCTAAGTAAAGGTTAAGATGCTTTCCAGTATTGCTAATCTAGTTTGCTACCACTAACATGGGAATGCCTGATATTTTTCCATTTGCAATGTAGTACACACCAGAAGATTTTATCGAATATGACTATGAGTATGGGGATGCAGATTATAAAGAAACTGATTCTGTAACAGAGGGACCCCCACTGTTCGAAGAGACAGTAGCACAAACAGAGGTAACAGAATCTGATCTGTTTGTTGTGTGGTGTCCAGCTGTCCCCTACCACATGGTTTGTCAATTTGTGTCTTCTGTATATAACCTTAATGTTTTCCTTTCACTCATTTCTTTACTCTGTAGCTGTAACACTTGCTTTCAGTTAGAGATGGAAGGTCTCACGGCTGACAGCATTCATCTCACATTTGGTTACCCTTCTTTCATTCTTGCTTTCTCAATTTTCTTTACATTTTATTTATGTTTTCCCATTCCATCTTTCATAACGTTTGCAGAAAAAGAAAGCCATGGTCAAAAAGAAGAAGAGGACAGTGGCCGCTAGCTCAAAGGACAAACTCCAAAAGGCCACAACAAAAAAATCTGAAAAATATGCATCCAAGAAGAAGAAAAGTTATCAAGCAGCAACAAAAGGCAAACTAGGGGTAAAGGTAGCCAAGAAATAATCAAGATCTTTCCCAGGCCAAGACTGGAAGATCTCTGATAATAAGAAAAAATATACCTAACCCCAATAGATGAATACGCCTGGCTAATACCATAACCTGAATAAAAGTGATACCTCTTGAATTTTTCCTACAGGATTTTTTTTTAATAATGTACCTTTTCTTTAATACTAGGCAAACGTTGTGGATGGATTTCAAGAATACAGCATAGCTGAAAATGACTATGGGCCCCAGACAGAAGCTCCCTCTAGAACTACTGAAGCAAATGAGGTAATAAGGACTCTTGAGAAAATGATAGGCAAAATACTTGCCCACCAGGTGTGAATGATTAAAAAGCACAAACACATTTTAAAAGGACGAATGTCTGTCTGTGTAAATATACATATCTATACATAACAGCAGTTAATGCCATTTTATGCTTTCTCAGCCAATATCAGAACCTACTATTTTCTTGGGCAGAACTCCCATTAATTCTGTAGAGATCTGCTGAATCTTTAGACTGCAGAGTTCATGATTCTGGAAATCATTCAGTGATATATGCTGTGGAAATGCAGGATTGTTGCATTCAGTGTGGATGTGAATGGAGCTATGTCTAGTATAAACTAGGTTAAATACTAGACATGGTCCTCCTAATCTAAGAGGAATTGAAGTCTCTAATTTTTCCTGTAACTTTTAAGATGCTGCATAAAATAAGCCTAACACAAGACAGAGAATGGCTGCAACCATAGCAGCATATTGAAGTTGAGTCAGAAGCCATCATTTCCTTTTAATAGTTTAATAGTTCTTCAGCTAACAAAACCAAATTACTTGCTTTTCACTGAGGTTCTATGAAACATTGTACTTTGAACTGTCAAAAAAAGATAAAATTATTATTTTGACTTATGGTAGAAACCACATTTTTAGAAAGCCACAATGACAAGCCTAAATATTATTTTAAGATTACTACATCTAAAGCCAGTGCTGATTAATATGTCTGCATATTAATTAATGCTAGTTTTAGAAAAATGATGGCTGATTGTAAGAAATATTTTTTTCATTTTTATTTTACATTTTCCTTTCAAAATGAAGATATGTTGCTTAAAAGATGTACAAACCCCCCCCCCACCCCTGAACATTTGAAAAGAGGAAAAGACTCCCCATTTGTTTTTTGGCTCCTGTGTATCTTGGAAGGTGAAGGTGAATTGAGATGCATTTTACTCATTCTACTGTAAACTGTTCTTGTGTTAAATGTCATGTTTACTTCTCACAAGTTGATCAACAGAGGCATATTTAAATCATTCTGTTTCTTGGGCAATTATAGGCCAATAGTACAATAGTACAGTTGTTATGAGGTAGATCCAAAGTGCTAAATGCTTTCCTTAGTGAGAGCAGTTCTGCATAAAGGCAAAATTTGGCTTAGAATTGGTTCAGATCTGCATTTACTCTAGCTATAAGCAAAAGTTATAGTCCTGTAGCTAATGGAATTAGGCAACTGTTAAATCAGAATCCAGCCTTCTATTTTAATTGAAATATATTTTAATGTCACGGTTAGATCAAGATATTTTTAATTACTCTGGATGTTGATTAGCATTTTAATATATGTTTAAGATCATACTAGTTCATCTTGTCTGACCATCTAGAATAGCTGTCTCATATTAGCAATATCTGAACGTTGATTTCTTTCAAAATTATCCTTTCAAGAGACCTCTGTGACAGAATAAAGCAATCCTCTTTTTTTCACAAATGGTTTTGTACATCTCAAATATAGCATTCTTTTAAACTGCTTTGGTGCTTGTAAGTTGGTTGCTTGGTTTGACAGTTAACATACTTGAAGATGAAAGGTTAGATTTCAGAAATGTTAAAATTAGTCTGAGTTTTGTAGGTGGAATTTGTCTCAGCCAAAAAATATATAAATTGCTGTGACAGACGTGAACCATGGCTTTTTGAGTGGTAACTGCAAAATCATTAACAAGAGAAAAGAAGTTGAATCATTTAGCTCAGCATTGGTATTATGTGTCTATAAAGACAGAAAATAATAAAGAAGGCTGGGCTTAACTAAAGTGATGCTTGCACTTCCTGTACATTGTTATTGTAAAAAGGTCTGAATTTATTCACTGCTCATTGCAGTGCATATGTTCATTCATGAATGCTTGTAAGTGTGAAACCAAGCAGGTAAATTTAGCTATATTTGGCTCTAAAGTAACATTAAGCAAGCAGTACACATAGCGTACTGGATATATTGAATTCACAGTTTTTGGAAATAAAAAAAAAAGCATATGAAAGCATTACTTCTTTGTACTACTTATACAAAGATCTTTTAATTACTCTGAAAGGCTGGACTTCCATTCCTTCAGACTCTAATTAAAAGACAATATGCTGTAGTTCTACTGTTCTTTCTTCTTTTGACAAGTCATCATGGTGGATCAGCATATGCTTACATTGCTTCACTAACAATAACTCACGTATTCCTCCTATTCCCAAATCTTTGCTACTGATATGAATAGCAAAATCCTGTTGAAGAAGTATTTGCTGAAGAATACATAACTGGAGAGGATTATGATAAAAAAACTGAGGAAACTGAATATGGAAGCAGAGGAGTAGACCTCAGTGAATCTGATCTGCTGGTAGATGGAGATTTAGGCGAATATGATTTTTATGAATATAAAGAATATGAAGAGAAACCAACTGATTCCACTAATGAGGAGTTTGGTCCAGGTGTTCCTGCAGAGACTGATATCACAGAAACGAGCGTAAGTTGATTGAAAGCATAACGCAGATTAATTTAATTTAGCGATTCTTTTGTAGTTGTACGGTCTCAGGACTGTACAGAGCCTGATCCAGAGCTCCTTGTACATATTAGATATATTCTCACTTTTGATAGGCTTTGGATCAAGCCCATCCTCTTGTTTTATTAATCCTGAACTTTTTATTTTTATTAAATGCAGGGGTTTTATCTCTTTTGGTGAAGGGACTAAGGGAGGGTTGAAGATGGGAGGGAAAGTAAAGAGGTGGAATTCAAAAAATAAATGATAAAATGAACAATTTTAAAAATCTTTCTAAACTAGAGCTAAAGCTGGAAAGAATGTAAGTTCTAATGCAGGTGCAAGTACTGTAATTAATACTTTTATATGATTACCCTAAGAAGTTGAAATGCATATAAGTGTCTAGAATCCTATGGCTTCTGCTACTTTCCAAGGAGAATATTCATGAGTGGGAAGGTGAAGGTCTGAACCCTTTCATGAAAATAAGCTTAGTCAATGGTGACAGGTTTATGACCTTGCAAGAGTGATTTAACAGCTCAATATATATAGAGGAAGATAGGATGACATGGTGGATCCTGTGAATCATGCTCTTTTTTGTGTGTTTTATAGCTCTCTCTTTCCCTCTGACTTAATCACAGGCTTGACAGCAAGGCTTTAATTTTCCTTTAGTTGTGCCAAGATCCTCATTTACCAGTTTACTGGACTGTGGAAGCTGCAAAGAAAACTAGTATGACTAAGACTGGAAGCAAAATTAATTCCCACTTGGATTTTTAATTGGGAATGCCCTGAATATAGTAGGAAAGAAGAATTTTGTTTGCAGTATTTGCTCAGTCTTATCTTTATTTTCTCCTCACAAACTCCAAACTTCAGTTTACAAAGGGTCCAAGAAATAACAGCAAATGCTGTGAGGTTGCTTTTCTCTGCCAACCTTGAAACCCATACTTGGGTATTTCATTTATCACTCCTTTCTAAACCCTGTTGGGGTCATTGTATTTTTTAATGATCCTTATCTATGCAATGTGATACAAGCTTACTTTTTTCCTTCTAGCACAGATGGGGACACTGTGGCAGAATGACACAGAAAAGGTCAGATTATCTGCAAAGCAAAGAGCCCATAAGGCACCATTTGTGCCTGCATTAAGCAAATGACTGTGTAGACTCTATCCCCTGGTCTAAATTTCAACTTAAAATGCCTTGCTACAAAGCTGAAGGAGTCAGGAAGCTTGAATTAGAACCCAGGCTCTGACCTGTGCCAGCTTTATTACAACTCTCATCTACTGAACCAGACATATCATATCATTTTCCTTTGACATATGGGTGTATTTGGAACAAGTGAAGTTCCACCTTTGATAAAAAAGGCAAGATGAAAAGTACTCAGTACATGGAAACTTTCAAAAAAGGGGCAATATTTCCAAAGATGGAGACCTGATGTAATTTTTTACAACTAATTTTCATTAATATAATAAAACATATTTATCTATACCTCTTGCTACATGATATTTATGAAATACTGCATTGTTACTAGTGAGATCTGTGCCTTTATAAATCAATACAAAATGCACAAGCCACGATTTTGTATCTCTGTTTTTCCTTTCCAAAATATTTTATATTGGAATACTATAACATTATCCTTAACATTTTCAAATCCCCAGCTATTTTAGTGTAAACATGGAATCACTCTACTGAAATAAAAGAAAGCATTTCAAATTTTCATCTGATCAGAGCTGAATTTAATGTCTAGTTTGCAGTGGATATGTTTGCAATCAAGAGAGGTGCTTCTGAAGAAAAATACATATCTCCTGGTTTGAAAAAAAAATCAGTTTCTTTTTCTTTGTTTGAAACTTGAATCTGTCTGTGTTCTGCCGTTAGCGTGTGTTATTGACCTATTGTTTTAGGTACTTCTTTTACCTTAACCCTGAACCCAAAACTTCCTGTAGAGCTGATCCTAAAAGAATTTTGCAGTTGATGCTAATTCATGTAGTTAGGAGGCATAACTGGCTATCCATGAAATATTATTTAAAGTTTACCATGCCACTTAACTCCTTTCCCATTTATGCCATGAAGTCACAGATTCTTCTCAGACTAATTTACATGTTGTGGATGTCTAATAAATTAAATTAGGAGCTTGAAGGGTACTGTCCATATGGGACCAAGGGATCTTTCTTTCCAGCTTACTTTTGGCTTGCTTAACTCAGAAAGACATGAAGAATCCTTGTTAATTGCCAAGAATACATCCATTCAAATAAGAAAAGAAACAACTTTGTGACTTGCACACAGAAGTTTTAGATTCTTAGTCCAAAGTCCTAATGCAAACCATGGGATGCAAACTATTACATCTCATTGGAAAAACTACAAATGGACAATATCCAATAATTTGAAAAGTATGCATGCAGTTTTTGCATTTTTCCATTTCTCATGTATTAAATATTTCTGATTGATATGGTTTGTGTCTGTGATGTTTTTTTCATAGCACAGATCAATTCCAGCTTTAGCTTTCAGTTACAGGTTGCTGCAGTTCTTTATTCTACCAGGTCGTTAGACCTTCTACTTATTTTCATTTTTGGGTCTGTTTTTACTGGCCAGGTGACTGGACATGGGGCTTATGGAGAAAAAGGCCAAAAGGGAGAACCAGCTGTGATTGAACCTGTAAGTACAGATGTGCGTGAGTTTTTCTTTAGCACTATATAACGTATGTACACTGTTGATACATCATTATCAAACCATGTTGTTCATGATAGGATGACAGTAACCTTATCCATGATCTCTGAAACAATCACCTGCAGTGTGGACAGTGTAAAAGTGGTAACAGACAGTAGCCTGTTCAGCCTTCTCTTTCAGTTAGACAAAGGGCTAACTGCATGTTCCTTAAAACAAGGAGAATCTTCTTATGCAGAGGAAAACAGAGCATAGATCTGCTCTTCAGGCCATTTAGTAACTACAGCTTGGACATACCTACAGAGATAGCTTCCAACTTAGGTGCAGGTAACACTGTAACTACAGATTTCAACAAGGGCAAGGAAGTCCCTCTGAGAAGTTAAATAAATGCTTGTACGTTTAACGTGTGCTGGTGCAATCAAACTGCTAAAAGTTTAATTAAACACTTTCTTCAGAGGTTACAACTTGGTCATAAGCACAGTAATGGATCAGTAGCTTACAGAATTTTTCTCATCTTTAAATAGTACTATAGTAACTAAGTGGCTTTTACAGTAGGACAGAGTTATACTGTAGCATCATGCTTGATGATTAGAAATTAAAATGTAACTGAATTTAATAGAAGACATAGATTATAAAAAAATAATCAATTTATAATATCTAGTAGGAGTTGAATGCCAGTGTGGTTTGCTCTTCTAGAATTTTCAAGGACTGCTTTCAAATATGTATTTGACCCAAATAGAAATTAAAGTTTAATCTGGTTTTTATTTTATAGAAAATTAGGTACAGAAATATGAAGTGAAAAAATTAGCTTAAGTTGTAGCCTGATAAAATACTATGATGTGTCATTGTTACCTAAATATCAAAGGTCTGGATTCTGTGATCCAAAAGCTCCCTTTTAATTCTATATCCCTATCCCAGGATTATCATTTGGTTAAGTAAGTTACTGATCACCAAAGTTAAAGGACTACAATACTGAACAAGTTAGTTACAAGTCAAGATTGTGACCTCTCAGTCGTAATCTGTGAAGAAGCTCAGAGCGTGTTAGCTCATAAAACACACAGCTTTTTTAAACCACTGCAAGATACATTTAGTTTACATCCATAATACTGAAGAGGTATCCACTGCCCATCTCCAACATTGTTGGAGTTCACTACAGCTACCTTCAAGCTTGTT
Organism: Ciconia boyciana; assembly: GCF_034638445.1. Taxonomy (NCBI): domain Eukaryota; kingdom Metazoa; phylum Chordata; class Aves; order Ciconiiformes; family Ciconiidae; genus Ciconia; species Ciconia boyciana. Next base: position 23,033,299 of record NC_132940.1, on the reverse strand, counting down.
TGTCCAGTCCTCCTTCCTACGGAAAGCCAAGTACAAGTGAGGATCATGTATTTGTAGGTCTTACCATGACCTGGAATTTGGACTAGCATCTGCACTCAAAAAAAGGAACTAGGAGGTGCTATAAGACCCACAACATAGAAATAGCCAGAGCTATTAACATCAAATTCTTTAACAGCATTAAAGAAAAAAAAAAATTTTAATCAAGTACTATGAGATCCCTCCAGCCTAGAAGTCTTTCTCACTTTTAAAGCCACACAGCAATTCAGATTCCAATTCTGGTATACTGTGGAGAGAAGATCCCCAGAGAAGTTTATCAAAACACTAAGAAATATTAACTTTAGTAGTTCAGCTAAAAAGATGTTTTATGTTTTTCTCCAAGACACGGCCAATTTAGTATCTTTCTTCATCCCGCCCTAGGGTATGCTCATTGAAGGACCACCGGGACCAAGAGGACCTGCTGTAAGTAGAATAATCATGATTTCCTTTTATTGCCTTTGATTTTCCCACTGTGCTTTGGTATTTGTGAGTTAATGCAATTAATATTGGTCTTATCATAGTTCCCAACTGGTATATTGGACTGAGCGTTTTTAGAAGGGAGTAAAAAAGGATCATCTCCAGCATTTTCAGTGACAGCATGCTACAAGCTGAGTGCACATGAAAATCAAACTTTTGAATGTTGACTATAAATCTTTGTGAGACAAAAAAGTATGCCGCCTTATAAATTATTTTATCCAAATATGCGTTCAACATAACTTTCCAGAGAAAAAATAGTTCAAAAATGCTGCAAGCCATCATTCAGCATAATAATGTCATTCATTTTCTATAGGGTCTTACAGGTCCCCCAGGTCTACAAGGTCCTGTTGGTCCTCCAGGTGACCCTGGTGAAAGGGTAAGTCAGCATGCAGATTATCCTGGGTATTCATGGTATGTCTTGCACTAATTGCTACAAGAGTAAGTGAGTTAGATCCTGATCTGAAATATATACACATAGGTTAAGAAACTTCAGTGGAACTGAGGCTGATTTATTCAGCTGAGCAAATCAACTGAGAATCTGGAAAAACATTTCCTTAGTGGTAGAAATATGTACTGTAAATACAGGAAAAAAGTTAAGTTCCTATTTGTCTATATTCCTCTGTTTTGATGTGAATTATTTTAAAGTATAAGAAAGCAATAGGTGCAAATATTTCATATGGATTTAAATGAGTTTTAAAAAAATCAGTATTACCTCAGCAATAACATGTAGAGATACAGAGAAAAACAAGCTCTTCAGAATCAAAATACACATGGAAATATTGAAAGTGATCAATAATATTTAGAAGAGCTAGGCAGAATTTATTTATCATATTAAATAACATACTTCATGAGAACCCTATCCAATCATGAATAAAATTGAAATTTAACCTATTATTTTAGCCTGATGTGTTCTCACAAGCCTTTTCTTACTGCCACAACTAACACAATTTTGAAACAGCCTAAATATATTTATTTGAGGAAAATATGCTACAAAAAAACTTTTCTGAGTTTTATGAGTGATAGGTTACTGACGAGTCTAGCATGTTCATGCTGTATTTGTGTATAGAAGGTGTTGATAAGATGCTGTTGCTTCAGTGAATAATGAGATAATGTTAAATCCCAACAATGCTTCACCTTGATAGTCAGTCAGGATCCACACTTCTTTCATAGTTCTTTCCTGTAGAAAGAACAGAACAACTAAACAACATATTTTGGAATTTGAACTTATAAAATGGGAATTTTAACACATTGTAATGCAATAACTACTGATAATACTCAGTTTTTTAACTAATTGCTTACTGAATTAATCATAAGGAAATTCTTGACTAAACACATCATGTGCCTGTCATGGAAAAGACTTCATGTTTTATATAAAAAAGGACACACTACACAAATAAATAATTGTAGAAATGAGTTACCAAACTCATGAGAACAATACAGATTTCTGCAACCAGATTCTGCTGTCAGATTCCATCCTAATTAAATAACATGTCGTACTTTAAATTTTAAACATATGTGGACAGGTTTGGGTTTTTACTTAAACAACAATCAATGTATATGAATAAAGGCTCTAGCTCTTGCTATAACTATTATGAATACTTTTCATCGTAGGTAAAAAATTTAGAAAAGTAACATTCTGAGAAAATTACCACTCAGGAAAAGCACATTGCTTAATTTTAAAAAGCCCACATTAATACCTAGAATAATTGAGAATGTTGGAACTACAGAACAATTAGTTGAGAAATCTACCACTTTTTGTAGTTGCCTATGGTGCTTCAGCTTTTGTACTAAATTATTATATCATTCTAATCCTAATAATGGGTATAAGACAATTGAGAAATGAACGAACATGCCGTTCTGGAGAGGACTATAAGTGGCCCCACTTTTACTTACTTACTGTAGGGATGAATTTCCCTCATATAAAATGGTACAATGAAAGAAGAAAGTGAAAGCTAATCTGATCTTCAGTTTCATCTTCAGTAATCTGATCTTCATCTTCTGATCTAATTTTTCAGTTCTAATCTTCACAAAGACTCATAATTATATGGCATAAAGCCACTGCGCAAATGCATTTAATTATTTTTCTATTTTTTAACCTTAACTCAAAATTGCCTGGATATATAATGGTTCTTTTTAATAATTACAACATTTTATTCAATATTTTACATCTGAATTAGTAATAATTCTCAATTTAAGATTTATCTGTAGCGTGTTATTAGTAAGAAATTATTTTTTGATGCTTCAGGCTTTTTTGAAAAAAGAGCTCAAACAGACTTAGTAACAGACTACTGATCTTAATTCTTGAAGAGGGAAAAAAACACCAAAATTTTTCAGATCAGCTTTCCCATTGTTGTGCTCAACTCCTGAGCAGCAGAAGGAACCAGTTAAGACAGTTTGATGTTTGTTGGTCTGTCATTGCAACCCTGCAGAGAGTCGTTCTGGTGAATGAGTACTTTGTTTGGCAGACATGCAGCAGGCAAATGAGCACTCCTGATGCAGGTCCTTCCTGCCCTTGACAGCTTCAGCTAGTAAAAATGCAGCATGCAAATTGCTGGGAGGAAAGGTGCAATTTTAAATCTAACTGTTGTCACAACAGCAATATTTATCTATGCAGCATGTTGGATCAATAATCGTGAGCATCATGTACACACATTGGTACATTTCTTCAACTCCACCTTACACAAAAAGTTTAGCTCTTTTTAAACTGTAAGGGAGAATTAGATTTCATAAAAAACAGATTTCAAGTCATAGCTGCAGGACTTACGTAGCCTTTGAAAATTAAGCCTACTCAAAGGGTTTAAAGAGAATCAGCAGTGTTAGTTCTCTATATCAAATAAAGCAAACACTGGAACACAATGCAAGTCTCAGCTCAGCCCAACCTATGAAATCATGAGCAGAGCCTCTGTAATTAGGTACTCCGAACTCCATTTTTTAATATAATTTGTAAGTAAAATAATTAAAGAGAATAGTTTTCTTCCCTATTGCTGAATGTCTTCCCCAAACTCAGGTCTTTAATTACCTCACTAATAAAGAATAACATTCCCAAACCATTTGCAAAGAGAACATTAAACCTCCAAGTGTGTCATTACGAATACAGGTGTCAGTGTGTGTGAATGACTCAAAAGGTTTATCTTATATAACTATCGTTTTGTTCTCATCCCTTTTTCTCTCATCCCTTTCTTCTCTTAGGGTCCCCCTGGTCGCCCTGGTCTCCCTGGTGCTGATGGTTTAGCAGGTCCCCCAGGTACCATGTTAATGTTGCCGGTAAGTTGTATTATGATTACAGGGTAGCCAGCCTCCAAAAAGAGGAAGCGTGTTTCAAGAAATGTATACGTGTTTTCTTTTGTAATCTGATTTTGTCTTTGGAATAAGAGATGATACAGTTTCTTGTATGGTGTGAGCATTTGAAGATCATATGGTACCTTTTTTCCCTCAAACAAAACATATGTTTTAGCTCCTGCATGGCTGCCAGATTGGAACCTAGGTGAATGTATTACACTCACTGAAATCCTCCTTATATTTTCAACAGTAACTATTATTTGCTACTATATGTCCTAAACAAGGAGTTTGCTGTTGCACAAAGCGCATGTACTCCCAGCAGGCGTGTGTGCTTTCAAGTCTCCTTGACATGGAGAATTTTAAGCATTCCATGCTTAAAATTGGACTTCAGTGTCCTCTTTGAAGAGTCAGTGCATCCTTTGAATAGAAATATATGCACATAGCCAGCTCTGCTCCCAATGGAGTCAAAGCAAAACACCATCTGTTTCAGCAGGTGGAGGAACAAGCCCAAAGCTGTTAAAGTATCTTGCAGCTTTGTGGTATGAAAAGTACTATATGCATGGAATTCATTATTCCTAAGTGTAGGTGTATATGTGAAAGCTCTGATGAGTACTGCCATCCCAGAGAATTGATAAACCAACTGTAAATGAAGGGACAGTATTTCTGGCAAGTAAAGTAAGTAAAAAGCCTTGGAGCTATAGTTGCTGCAGTTCTGATACAGGAGGCAGAACTCCATCAGTATCAATGAGGAAAGGATGATTCTGTAAAGTTTATTTTCCATTTATGAAAAAATCAATGGAAGTTTATTAAAATAAGCTAATGTTTTTGACCTCATGCTTGCACCAAGTTCTGTTATCGCAGCTGGCTGTGTAACAGAAATATTTGTTTACCAATAATTAGTTGATGGAAAAATGCCACTACTCCTGAGGGGAATTATTCCCAAATCATTTTTCTGTCTGTAATTGCTGTCTCAGTTTGCTCCATTAAAGGTAGTAAGCGTGGACTAATATTTAACCTATCAGTCACTTTGGAGCTTTATTTTTAGATGACAGTGAATATCACCGCAAGTGATTTACCAAGTCAAACCAGAAATTTCTCGGTAAGGAAGGAACTGGCTTCAGATCTCCCAAATTCCAGCCTAGTAGTTTAACCACCATCCAGAATTCTTTTCCACATTTATAAACCCCACTGAGAAACCGCTATTCTTTTATAACAGATGACCTGCTCACTAGCTTGAGAGCCATCCTGGTAAACAGGTGGAATCGAATCTAGCAGTGGCAGACTATCTTGTCACAGAGACATTCAAAACAGCAAGTAACATGTGGGAGACACCTGTTGTGGGATGTGTGGCTCTTCATCATCATGCATGGGGCTTGAATTCATCCAAATGGGTTCACCTTTTCAATAGATACAAGACAATGAATTTAGGCACTTTTGCGTGGAAAAATATTTTGAAAGTGTCGTTGATTCCACATTATGCGGATCCCTACAAACCACCTGGCCTCTTTTCAAATGATAGAAGGCTTGATAGTTCTCATTTTAGAAAAAGTCAGGTGCGCATTTGTGGGGGCTTAAGGCAATAACTTTTCCATGACTTTCCAAAAAAATCCTTCCATTCTGATATGACTGCAGGAGAAAGACCTCAGTTACCATGTCAACTCTGCACGTAGGCAAACTGAACAAAATGTTGTGAGGAGTGAAAGATTCATGGCCCTGATTTCCAGCGTGCCTATGCCATACCTTTGGAAAGCTGTGCTTCTTGTTGCAGCTTAGTGTCCCTGCAACATTGCAAAGCTTCTGCCAGCAGTTTCATGAGCAATAACAGTGCAGGAGTGCAGCAATGAGTACTTACATTTTATTCTGTAATTTATTTTGAAATCGTCAGAAATTACACAAAACTGTTTCATTTTAGATACCAAACATTTTTCAAATTGAAGTCTGCCTTAAATTGAATTACATTTTTCTGTGGGTAGCTACCAATGTACAGAGAATTAATTAATTTTGATACATATTTTTAATGAGGTTTTGCAGATAATTAGAGTCTATTTTGGCCTCTTTTTGAAACAAACAAACAAGCAAACAAAATGAAAAACAAAATCCTATGAAATGAAGAAAGTGTTGCTCATAAGGGATTAGATTTGCACTTCAGTTCTAAACTATTACTAATGACTTAGTATTCATGCTTGATCCAGTGGCCTCAATGCAGCAGTCTTCGGAAGTTACTGGAATGAACTAAACACTGAGACCCGGTGTCTTTGAAGTGGTTTACAGTGAATAACAAGTATGTTGCAGTGAATAACAAGTATGGTTTTAATTTGATAAATTCTGAATCCTTTTCTTGTTTTGATACTTGCAGTTCCGCTTTGGTGGAGATGGTGAGAAGGGCCCAACAATCTCAGCTCAGGAAGCTCAAGCACAAGCTATTCTTCAGCAAGCTAGGGTGAGCACAAGGAGCCTGCAAACAAAACTGCCCCAAGGGTACAGCTCCAAAAAAATTTCCATTTTATATCATGCAGGATGTGAAGTAAAGAGCTCTAAGCATCATCTTATCACAGTAGTTACCTTTATTGACAACTGAGTCAATGATGGGGGCTGTTTGCTAATGCATTATGAAATTGTATTAATATAGAATTTGTATACTGGCTGGCAGCTTTTTCTTGATACCTGTTGTTTTGTTCTGTTTGTTTTCTCAGATTGCTATGAGAGGTCCACCTGGTCCCATGGGACTCACTGGAAGACCAGGTCCTGTGGTATGTAAACAAAAGAGGGGCACAGGTTTAAGAACACAGTAACACAAGTCCATGGATCTCATTCTGGCCTTGCCTACACCTCTGTATTTGTACTTATTTTATTTGAAAAGAAACTGATATAATTAAAGCCATAGTTTGTATTCTTTCAAGGTCTGCAATGCAACCTGAATACTAAATCAATTTTTATTGTAGATTTTGGGGTGTTTGGGTAGAGCACACTGGTAGACTTACAAAACTAGCGAATAGTTTTGCATAAATAACTACATATGCCTCTACAGTCAGTCATGTCTGTAATAATATTTAAAAAATTTCTTGTGGTAAATATGGAACTCTACAGAAGGAGATACTAAAGCAAGAGTGTGCAGAATGACCTGGGCTCACTATTTAAGCTGAATCTGGAAAGTTCTTAAGAGGCGTTCCTATAAGCAATTAAAATCCATATAGATTTCTAAAAGAACTGTACTTTTTTCTTCAGTCCTGAATTTGGCTTGACTGCTAATACCGAATGATCTGGAAAATAGCCATGTGGATGTTAAAAAAGCTTAATATTTGTACAAAGTCTGTACATGGAACACAATAGTTTTTCTGATGACATGCAAAACAACTTCTTGATCTCAAATAGATTTGCCTCTGTAATCCCTACAAACACTTTAAAAGAACAATACTCACAATGAAAGCATAAAACCAGGTAAGAAGCTCAGCAAGCCACTCAGCCACAACCATAGCAGCATACAGAGAACACAGCAACAGAAGTTGCTGGAGGCCACTTGTTTTTCTCCTCGCCTCAGGATGCAATAGCATTTTCCTCCAAAGTAGTTTCCTTCCACTCATCCCATTTGTGAAGATTTGGTCATAACTTAGAAGTGGTGAGACTGTAGTTATAAATATGAAAGAAAGTTATAAATATGAAAGAAATATGGTTCCTTTCCCTTCTTTTGCACTTCTTTCCTTCTTTAATGTGATACTTCAGCAACAGCCCATAGCTGAACAGTAACAATGAAGTCCTCCCCTTCCAGCCTTCTCTTTTTGCCTCTCATCCTCACCCTCCTTAATGTACAGTGTCTGTTAGTTTGAAAGCAGGAGGCAGATGGACAAACATGAATATAGCATCCTACTACTACCAACAGAAAATACTGGCCAGATTATTGTCCACCTCATTGTGTATAATTATAGCAGCACAATGCAAGTGAAAGGTTGCCTCAGTGGCTGTTGCTGCTATTCCCTCCAGTGACCACTTTTATTAACAAAGATAACCCAGGGAGATGTAAGATAATTACATACTGTTGAAGGAATATTTTAGGGAACATAAGGAATACTCTGGATCATGTTCTTCCCTGATCCTTGCAGCTTAACATTCTCTTCAGTGACTCTTGAAAGCTACATGATACTAAAACTGTTGTAAATTGTATTCTCGGTTTGCTTGGTAGTGCTTTGCCTCATCTTCATATAGCATCAAAAAATCTATTCCAGATTATGCTGTGCTCCAAATTGGCCAGTCTCATGAACCCAGTCTGTTTATCTAGGTGACATTGACTGTTTTCAGGTAAATTTTAGCTAAATATCCCACCAGAATCTCACTTGGTCCCCAGAAACTGAAATCACTGGACTTTACTTATATTTTTAAGCAGACCTATACAAGAGCAATTCTTTTCTAGAGTAATTCTTCCAAGTAAATAGTTGCTACTAAGCAGAGAATTTGGTTCACAGACTCCTGATTGATCATGATTAGGTATGCAATACTTACAAATAGTCAAACATTTTGGGTCTATTTAACAACCTAATACACTATTTCCGGAAGTGTATTTAAATCAAGAGACCTGCAGGATAACCTTCATTCTATATAGACAAAATAACTATAGAACTGCTGTAAGCATGGAATTCATTTGTAAAGACTGGTATAATATTGACAGTGGGTTGTATACCTTTAGCTGAGGTATAACCTGGCCTTATACTCATGCTTTCATGTTTTAAAAGCCGTCATTAATTTCTGTATGCAAAGTTCAACGAATGAGTAATATTAATAGTTGTTTTGCTTCTAAGCCACCAGGAGGCTCTAGAAATCCAACTCTTTGATCTGGCAACATTTTTGGCCTACAGTTCCAGAAGCAACTACAGATTCTTGGTGTGTCAATTGTTTGTGTGCCCAGCTTATCTAAGAATGAAATAGTTGGAGCTTTTACTCTTAATATGAATTGTATTTTGTTAAATTATTAGTAGCCAATAAGATACATTTAGAAACATATCAGTTATTAAAAATCTTAAACATAGGACTGTCAAAGCCCCAGTCTAGCTTCAGCTGAGTCTGGAGTTCACATGCTTAATTAACATAGAATAAAAAATAAATTTCTGCCTACAGATATTAAATGTAATCAATTATATTAATTAAAAGCAGAGCTTACAACAGGGAAACCCAAACAGACAGTCACCACCTACCAAAGCCACTGTTCTCTCCACTGCCAGTACCAGCTCAGGATCTGATTTTCAATTTGCTTAGGACTTGATTCAGTAAGTTCAAGGTCAGTGGGAATCTTTCCACTCCAGGATGCTAGACTCAGCACTAAGCCAAGCCATGAGACCAGTTCTTTCTTTGAATGGTCGCTATGGTGCATATAGGAGGATTATCAATTTTCCAAGGTCTGCAAGATTTATTTCATATTAAATACATACATTTGGTCATGACCTGTTTCAAGGTCAGAAATGCAAAAATTCTTTTGCCCATAGTAGTAAACTCCAGTATGTTCCTTCCCTGAGCCTGTATTCTATGTGAGCATGTCAAGATTTTTTGTCTATTTTTGTGAGACCACTGTTAAGAAAACACAAACTTACTTTGACTAGTTCTGCCACAGATGTACAGTGTCTCACCCTGGATAAAGATCTGGTTTAGGTCTGTTTATGAGTACAACTTACTCTGAAAATCTGTATCATCATTTAACGATAGTAAAGGATGCAGTTATATAGATTTTCCACTTCTTCAGGGCCAGATGTACAAATACCTTGATTAAAACATCACTGAAGTTCATGACAAGATTAGGCAGGGTATTTTTCATTGACTATAATGGTCTTTGGATTGAACTCCAAGACTCTGTTATTTTCTGTACAACACAGAAATAGATAAAGGTAAAAAGAGGTGGCTTTCATTTCTGTTGCCTTCCCTACAGCAGATGCACTTCTGTTTGCATGACTTATGTTTTTACTGGGCCCATATTTAGCTCTCAAATATAATATAGAACAAAGGGTTATATTTGATCCCATTCAAGTCGATGGGAGTTTTCTTTGGTAATAGAAAGATTTTTGGCCCAGTTAGGCCCACTGTCTAGACAATGATATATCGGGGTATATCTGCAGATTCAAATGCTGAATTCACACCTCCTAATGAATAAGGGATTGTTTGTTTTTTCTCCCTGTAATTAATGTATAGAAATAGATAGTAACATTAATTTAAAAAGGTTTTTGTATATTTACACCATATGTTTTGCTTTTTTCATCAAGGGTGGACCTGGAGCAGCAGGTGCCAAGGGTGAAAGTGGTGAACCAGGTCCTCAGGTACAATAATATTGCCTGTTATGCTTGAGCTTGTTTATCTTTAAGAAAATGCATTCATATCGCTTAGAAGAAATCAATCAATTATATGCTTTCTGCGTGCAATTGAAGAAAAATAGCTTTTACAATACTATCCTAGTTAAATGCAATAGCTCGATTGTTCATTTTGAAATATGAAAGTAACAATCTTGATATAACAAAGAGCAATTATCACAGGTAGAGTGTCATCAGTTGAAAACCTGTTTTAATATTGTCACTTCAGGCTCTTTTCTCTGTTAAATATGTCAGTCTGCAATTGTATGACCTTGGGCTCTGATCTTATCAGATCTCATAAGGTGAAAGAGGTTGAATTTAGTTGGTAATTAAACTGGATATTTTCAAGAAAGACATGACATAGCAAGAATAAGTCTTTAGGAATCAATGCATGGTTTTCTTCTCAGGTTACTATTATATCAGCTCCTGTGCAGTGATATTAAAGAGCACTGAAACACATTGAAATCTTTCAGCTTAAACCTAAAATTAATAGGGGGTTCTTAAAGAAACCATGATAGGAGTCTCTGGAACAATGATTTTGCCAGATCTCAAGTGGTATCATGGATTTTCTACATTATTAAGTGCCTGTCTTAAAACTCCACATGGATATTTGCAGAAGAAAAATAAAGCAATTAAACAAAATAGCACTCTGAACAGCTGGTCAGTCTTCCAGTTTCCTTACTTACATTTTTAGTATTTTTTCTCTTCCTACTCAGTATTTTTGTGTGGTTAGTCCTTACCATTGCTATTTTCACCTGAAGAAGATGCATTTGGTTGGGGGATGAGAAAGCTTCTACAGAAACATATGCCCACACAGTCATCAGTGATAGTTACATATGTTTGAAAAGTGGAATTAGGTTTTTCAGTCTGGGGTAATTTGGTCTCCATCTAGTTAAAACTGTGCTGTGTAAAGCTAAGACCGCATGTGAGCTGTTTACCAGCACAACTCATGTTTATGTATGAGTTAGGGATCTGAAATAAGCACTCTTTAGTTTTCATCAAATAATTATTATGTGACTAAAATAATTTTGGCATGAGAGGAAGAAGGGTTTTCAAACCACAGGACTGAGATCTTCAAAGCCATGAAAAGAATGTAAGAAGGTTTTGTGTTAAAAGGACCAATTATGCCATGTATAGTGCCATCTCGTGAAAACTAGTGTTAAAATTGGTAGTGCTAAGGCCAGTTTGGATGCCCATGTTGTATTAAAACTAATGGGAATTTGGAAACCAGAATCCATCTCCCGGGAAAAAATGCAGCTTTGTGTATAAAAAAATCTTATCTTGTTCTTAAGGTGAGATGTTTAACTAGCTTTTTGCTGACATGAATGTGATTCTAAGAATTACACTCTTTAAATTCAGGGTCCTCGTGGTGTTCAAGGTGCCCCTGGTCCAAGTGGAAAAGCTGGCAAAAGGGTAGGTAGTGTATGGATCAATCCTGCTCTGGGTAAATAGTTTCTATTTAAATATATTTAAATAATAACTGATTCCACTGCATTTTCAAATGTTTGCCCCTTTGGGTTTCTGCAGGGACGTCCTGGAGCTGATGGTGCCAGAGGAATGCCAGGAGAACCTGGTGCAAAGGTAAATAATAATGAGACCTGAGGCTTTATTTCAGTCTTGGAATGGGCTAGACAGATTTTATGCAGGTACCACAGTTTCTTCCAGGCCAACCCAAAATTCTTCTCTCAAGTGAAAATACTGGGGTTTCAGATACCTGGGTCAGATGCAAGAGCTGAGAATGAATCATCCATTTAAAATATGGTAATTAATGGTAATGGCTAGTAGTCTGACCTTGAAGTAACTTCATTCTTGGCACATGATTCCTATCCCTCTGAGTCAGTTTCTAGTTACAGAGTATCAATAATAGTAAAGTCAGTTTTGCAACTGCAAAGTGCAGCTAGAATCAAGCTTTTCATGTCAATGTAGACTTCTTTTTATAAATAGCATAATTACAGCACAGTGAAAAAGTTGGTGTGGCATCTTCTCTTGCTTTAATGCATAGAAGCAAATTTTATGAGTTTGATTTACGTGCTCCCCTCCATGTGTTTCATTCAATAACAAAAGTGTACATACAACCCAGGGTAAAAATTAACTTTTAGAGGGAAAGCACAATTTATTCAGAGTAATACAGAATGGAATAGTCATTTACTAAAACTGTGATTTCTTCTTTCCTAGGGTGACAGAGGATTTGATGGTCTTCCTGGCCTCCCTGGTGACAAAGGTAACAGGGTAAGAAAAACATGTATATTTATACAACAACAAATTGATACCATCACAGAAATAATGCACTATTCATTAAGAATATCACTAAGAACTACAGGGGAAGTTAAAACAGAATGTCAGCTTTTCACACTACAGAATAATATCTATATTGTCAGGTAATGTATTCCTCATTAAACATTTTAGTAATATCAATCAATCAACTTATCTATATATTAATGATTTAAATATATTTTCAGAATTCAGATCACATCTTCAGCTAGGTTTTGCTCCAATTTTTCTTAGTAAAGGAATTTGCCTGTTGGATTTAAAGTGATTGTTAAAGGAAATAGTAAAAGGAAAAGGAAATTAGCATGAAGTTTCTGTATCAGGAGCATGACAAATTTTAACCTGCTGAGAAGCTTCCTCAAAAAATGCATTTGAATATTTGAATTGCAAACTGAATTGTTTAGCATGGGTTATTCCAACAACTGCAGCTTAAAGAAAGATCAAAGTCAGGTCAGATAACTTAGGAAAACTTGAAGTAATCTCTAAAACAACTAATGTACTTGCTCCTTATGTCATACCAATCTGTAGGATGAGACTGCATCTTTCCCTACAAAGTGCAGAAGTAATCACAGCAGGGGATTTCTGCTTTAAATTATACCCCTAATGTAGATGCTAGTAACAACATACTCTACTGAATGTACCTCCCTTACTGTTGTCCTGGTAAGTGCAATGCACCGTAAAAGAAACAGTGAGTGGGAATGTCAACAGAACCATTCCCATATGTGCTAAACTTTGATGACAAAGGAATGATTATAGCTCTCACCTTTCAACGGGTTAGCGCACTTGCTGCGCTTCCCAGAAAATCTCAACTGTCTTGGCTACTGGCCTGTAATGTAGTTCTATGTAATAGCATCTAAAGATACTATTTTGAGTTCTGTTTGCAATGGGAAAAGAACTTCTAGTGTCAAACAGAAATGTCTTGATCCTCTTTCATCATTCCCTTTTACTTAAAGAGTGTAAAGCAGTCAGCGCATCACGTCATGGAAATCCAGCTTGACCAGCAGAGGGCGCTAGACATTAAGCTCTTGCCACCACTTCACCCTTTGAAGGCTGAGCAGAAACTGCTTCGGTCAGGGAACGTGTGTCTGCTTTCCAACCTGGAATACTAGAACTGTCTGTCTGCGGGACCTTCCAAGTCATAAAGAAATTAATTTTTTTTTTTGCAAGTATTCTATTCGTTTCAGATTTCCTAAACAAATGAAAAAACTAAAATAAAAGAATACGTTTGGGTTGTAATTTGCAAAATAGTAATGAAAATAATGACTTCTTTTCATAATTTCTTTCATCCCACTCTTTAAAAATCACTGCATTCGCGTGTTTCTATAGAAATCTTCTGTAAAAGTGCAAACTATGATCTTTCTGAAAGCAGCTCAATTCAAAGCCAGATCAGATAGCTGTAGCTCTTCAGATTCATACATACTGACAGTATATAATGCAAATATTCAGTTCTCTTTGGCTTGCAATAAAGAGCACAGAAAGAAAGATAACAGAAACACTTTTTCTGTTGTAGTTATATTTCAGCTGTAAGAGAATTGATGTTGAAAACCTATAACTTTAGAGTAGAAGTTTTAGGACTGCTTTTAGAATTAGTCATAGTTGAACTATGAGTTGCAAATTGGATGTCTGTCTGAGGTTATGCCACTGTCAAACACAAGTTGTCAGGCAGGAGTTACTGGATGAGATTCTCTGACTTCCAGTGTAGGGGAGGTCAGACCACATGGTGTAATATTCCTTTTAGCCTCAATATCTATGACTTTGAACTTTTATTATTTAGATTTACTAGATGCATAACTCTTCTCCAGTATAAAAACAAGACACTATATACTACAAGAAAAGGTCTAAGGAAAAAGAAATTCAGGCTTTAACAGAACATTTGAAGGAAAGAATTAGTGAACTGAAGAACTGAGAATGCTGATAATGATAGGAAGTTTTGTTCTTACTGCATGACAATACCAGGACACAAGCTCCTAAACTAACTCTAAGTGCCATGTGATTCCAAGACAAGAAAGGTAGCCCTTGAGGGGATGAACTGTTTCAATATTTTTCAAAAATTAAGTCAATCTTCACCTGGATATTAATTGGAAGACAGAGCACAGATCATCTTTCAGGAGTGTCATTTAGCATGTAGAAAAACACATGCTCTACCAGCAGATCACATTGAGTAATTCCAAAACTTAGCAAAATATAGAAATTTCTATATTAATTAATCTTACAGGTATGAAAGTGCAGTTCATAGAATTTCATTCTCTCCCATGCTGACTCCAACTTATAGAGGACAGAAAGGCAGTAGGATAAAATCCTGACATCCGTAATATTAGATAGCTCTGGGGTAACAGAGCAAGTTAGCTAAAATTCCTTAGGAAAGTTTGAAAGCGTAAAGAATAGAGCCACTAAAGAGTGACTCCATATATCTCTGCTAGGATCCACAGCAGTGGTCAGGCTCCTTGGAGACACTGATAAAATTAAGGAAAACAGCATGAATACTTGGTTGTTGTCCAATGCCAGAAGGAAGTCACAGTCTAAAAACCCGCTGCCCAGAAAGAGGTCAGTCAGTGGTGTTTGAGCCATGCAGCACACTAGTTCTCTTTAGAAATGGGGAAAGAAAAATAAATCCTAAAAGTATGGTCCAGAATCTGCTGAGGCTCTGCATATATAGACTTGAAAAGCCCCAGCCTCTGAGGGGAAGTGTGGAAGTCTGGCTGCCTTCCAAAGCCTCAGACAAATCAGTCCCAAGGCTCTCAATGACTGGTGCCAGGGTGCGTGGTTCTGAAAGGTGGTCAGTGCACTTCACCATGTATATTCCACGGCCCAGCAAATGGTTTATTAACTTCTGACCCATGTATACATGCCTTATTTTACTGGCAGTAACACATTGTGTAGGGGGAGCGGGAAGGTGCCAATGAGACAAAGAAAAATGCGGGTAACACTGCCTTTTGTAGCAGTAGTTTATGTGTGTTCTGGGGCCAAGAAGAGTTACAGAGTGAAGTTTTACAAACACAAATAGTTCATTGTTTCAATAATGTTCATTAGTTTGTATACTAATGTAATAAAATACTTTACTGAGTACTATAAGCTACAGATTTGTATCATTGTGTCAAGACATGTTTTGACACATCAGACTTCAGCTAACACATTTGTTTTCATTTCCCTTCCCATCCATTATTGTTGCCAGCAACAGATGTATTTTTTTAATGACTTTCCTTATTCTACAGGGAGACCGTGGCCCACAGGGACCTCCTGGCTTACCTGGTGAAGATGGATCAAGAGTAAGTTGCTGTTTATACAGTAAAATCTAGAGTGAATCCTCATGTAATGGGAATATGGTCATGATACATGTTCATTTTTTCTAAAACTTCTATTCCCTTTATACAAAAATAGGGAGAAGATGGGGAAGTTGGACCAAGAGGTCTCCCAGGTGAAGCTGTAAGCAATGCTTTCTTATTCTTCTGTTTCTGTTACAAACAAAAGTAACTCACAGATTTTTTTCCTTTCTATTGAACTGTTCTGAATTCCAGGTATAAAAATTACTGCGTATGTGCGTATACAGAGATTACTGATTCTGGCTGAAAAGCAAACAAATGAACAGTTTTGTTAGGGGTGAAACACTACTTACAGGATTAGAATTAAGGCAGGGATATATCCAGCCAAGTATACACAACTTCCAGAATCACAAAGGCTATTTTCTATCCTATTGTGTAAAATCAGTCACTGCAGTCCTTGATACATGAGAATATAACCAAGTCCCTGTTGCTTTGAAAATGTTTTCCAAACTTCTATTTATTAGAAAATAAGGCCTGGCTTCTCCTCTTTTTTCACACTACTGTGCTTCATTGTGTATTTTTACACTTGTTTCACATACAGAATTTCCACTGCTGTCAGTTGGAATTCTGCAGGTGCTGTCACTGCAGAGCAGAGTTCTGCATTGCAGGCAAGAACTCAAGCCTCAGAAAGGGGAATTTTACCCTAAATGTATGATGTACTGCTTCCTACTCGCAAAGTAGGAAGAAATTGCTACAGAGTCAGAGTGTTAGTGATTTGTGACGATATCGTACATGAGGAGACTGGAGACTCAGTCCTGCCTACTTTAGCAGCGTGACATGAATGATGACACAAATGATGAAAAGTAATCTTCATTTACATAGTATAAAGCCAAAAGATCATGTTATAGACCAAATCTTGCTCACCTTATTTAGGAGAATAGCCCTTGGTCTTTTGTGGAATTTTTTAGGGGTAAGAGGAAAAAATCTGATTTTGGCTTCCAGAATGCCTCACATTTATTATAATAAAATTATTAGTAATTTTTAATTTTTTATTGGATCTTTACTACAGATAAAAACACTGCTTATTGGATCTTCACTACAGATAAAAGCACTCTATACTACTTAGAATAGAAGTATAGAGTATGACAGACCATCATGTTTTCTAAAGACAGGAATACAAACATGTATGCTACTATTCAGGTCAGACCTTCAGGCCAAGACACAGCTGAAACTTTAGTGGAAGATGCTGTGCCAATGTTCTGCATCAGGAAATATAAATAGTTATCTCCTACCATTCTCTGAAATGACCATACAGTGGCTAAATCAAAGCTGGCCCTTCCACTGACATCCTGTTCAGACATATGGTGGCCTTCAGGAGAATCTGTTCTCAGTGAATTTTTTCCTTTTTTCCTTTCTTTCTTTCTTTCTTTCTTTCTTTCTTTCTTTCTTTCTTTCTTTCTTTCTTTCTTTCTTTCTTTCTTTCTTTTTCTTTTGTTCTTTCTTTCTTTCTTTCTTTTGTTCTTTCTTTCTTTCTTTCTTTCTTTCTTTCTTTCTCTCTCAACCCCCATGCTGCCTTCCCCTCATCCTTCCTACTCCTTATGACATTCCTTGCCCAGTCTTGCTCCTGGGCCTCTCTTTGTTCAAAGAAGGTCATGCAGGTGTTAATAAGTGTTTCTTCTCTTACAGGGTCCACGGGGATTACTGGGCCCCAGAGGTACACCTGGTCCCCCTGGACAACCTGTACGTATGAACTGTTTCGTATTTGCAATTTCCAGAAGAAAAATAGAAGTGCGCTGAAAGTTGCTCATGTTTATATTGTTTGTTGTAGGGCATTGCAGGTGTTGATGGACCTTCAGGCCCAAAAGGAAACATGGTGAGTAAGTCAGCTGGGAATTAAAAAGGGAGCATATTCTAAGAATCCTTTCCACATTGTCTTGTCCCTGCCACTATGCCATCCCTTCCATTTAATTAAACTTTTCTGTCGAGATATTCAGATTCACTATGATCTTACACACGAAAGAGAAGCCTTCCATTAGTTTTCAACCAAAAGGCCTAACCATGCTTTCTCTCAAGCTCCTTTAGCACCATGGACTCCAGTGCTTAGGTCCTATGTGTGGGCTGTGACTCTCTATTAAAGAAAGGGCCATGGTATTCATTAGCATGAAAAAATATCATACTGGATAGAAAGCTGGTGGTAGACTTTAAAGAGGGAGGAACAAAGATGAGTTTGTATTCCTTTTAGTCCTGACAATGAAGATCTGTAGTGCAGAAATGCAAACCTAATGCCCTGGTATTTTTTTGCATGGTAGGGTCCTCAAGGGGAACCAGGACCTCCTGGTCAGCAAGGAATCCCAGGCCCACAAGTAAGTGTAAAATAACTCTCACGAAATACAATGTAATGTGCAGCAAATGTTTAATAAATGGAAATTACTAAAAGATTAGCTTTTCACGTGCAAAACTGATAAAGCTTCAAGGACTTTATAAATAATGCTGCAAATGTGCCGAGGGCAGTGGGAGCAGAGTTTTCAAGTAAGCTTTCAGAGGGATTTTTCATTCAGGAGAAAAATGACTCATTCAGTGTTCCTGGAATGTGGCAGGAACGGCCACACCTGGAGGAGGGTTCTGAATAGGATCTTGTTACAGACCTACTGCCAGAATAGTGGCTTGTGCAAAAGGCTCACACAAAACTCCTGATCTAACTCATAAGGGGGAAAAAAAGCCACTTACATTTGCCAGTGTGTTTAAACAGATTAATGAGGGACCTTTAGTAGGGTGAATGTATGTATATTGTTCTCCCTGGTTTCTCACACTGGTTTCTTTTTAACAGGGGCTTCCTGGTCCGCAAGGTCCTATTGGACCTCCTGGTGAAAAAGTAAGTTACAGCATTATTCTGGTATTTCACAGTCAGTTCTGTGCAACAACTTGCTTATGTGCTTAAAGGCTTTGCTATGTTTTACAGAATAGTAACCTAAGATCTAAAAATTAGAAGATCTTCCTGAAATCATCAAGTAAATGAATAACCAATGGAGGCCTGGCTTTCCTCTCATATACACTTTTTCACAAGCATAATTTCCTCCCTTTATTTTGGATTAATTTTCTGTTATTAGCTTCGGAATCCCATCTACAATATTAAACAGTGCGTACTTATATGTTAATTACTTTCACAGGAAGCTGTGAAAATTATTTCTATTAATCTTTTTTTTGTAACAAAGGTTTACCTACTCAAGTCTGATTCTGTTCTCTTTTTTCAAGGATTATATTTTGACATAACTCTGCAGTGTAATTGCCATACTGTAGTGTCACTTGGTGTTTTTTTCCTGATCTGTTTGTAAATGTTCTTGTGGTTTGAAACATTTCTTCTGTTAATTTCAAAAATGTCACTGTTGAATTTTATGGTAATTTTACTTTTCTCCCTTTTTGCTGAATTCCTGCTCTATTGATTCTTCTGACTTTGCTTCCTGTCACTGTTTAGTGTATACTTTAATTGAAAGAAATTGAAGGAGATTTCAGGAAACAATATACATGCTTTTTACCTGCCTGTGTGCCTGAGAAGTATTATTCCAGCAAAATAGGCAAGGTCCACAATATACGCATTCCAGAGACTTTCACAAAGACGTACCATGCGTTTCAGCTATGACCACTGGGGTTCTGTAACCTGTACTCTTTGCCTCTTGATCTTGTTTGTATCTTTCATACGATGAATCCTTTCGTTCCTGAAATTCCAAATAATAGTTGATTTTTTACACTGGAGAATTCTTTCCCACCTTGCACTGTGTGTGTGCATGTTCATAGGGTAATTCCTGAAGCTTGTTCTCAGGCAAGCACCTCATTGAAAAATATGAGTGATTTGTATTGGCTAACGATTGTAAGAACTGGCCTTGCGCTTATATATTGTATGATAGTATCTTTATGGGCTTAATTTTGTTATATTTTTGGTTTATCCCTGAGATCCATATCAAGAGATTTAGGTATAACTAGATTTTATATCCTTGGCTCTTAGAGTTAAATGTATTGGATATGGGTGGGGGTTCTTTTACTTTTTCTTTCCTGTTTTTTTTTTTTTAATTATTATTATTATTCTTATAGCTATTCTACACCTGGGGTGTGTTCGCCAGTTGTTTTAACAGAGATTAAAATACTAAAAAGATTTAAAGTAGTTTGGTGGTTTAGGACATACCAGTCCTCAGCAAGGATGATCCTCCTTCATCCTAGCAAATGATAGAATGTTCGCTATTGTTCTTAAGATGTGTCTCTGTTACTGCATTTAGGGACCTCAAGGCAAGCCTGGCCTTCCTGGCCTTCCTGGTTCTGATGGGCCTCCTGTAAGTAACCAAATATTTCATCCCTTGATTGTTTAAATACTTTTACCAAGTAATAAATATTTCTGGATACCTGTGTTGCAAAAAGAAAATGCAGAGTAAAAGCACTGGTAGTCCTAGCTGGCAAGAGCATTATAAAATCCATCTAAAACCCCTGTATCATTTGAGCTGTTAAGAGAATTACATTTTTGAAGCAGCTGCTAAAAATGGCTGTGGGGTTTTAAAATGTGGTCCCAGATGATGAAACGCATCTGAAACATCTGCAGGGATGTGTAAATAACCTAACTGACACACAAATGACTAGATACTGTTTCACTGTAGTCCTACTATGTCAGTATGGCAAAGCAAATCATCTGTAAAAATGCTCACCACTTGTTTTCTATGTAAAAATACATAGAATAGACTAGATCTTTCTCTGCTTCCTGACCTAAGGTGCATATTACATCTCTGGGCTTCTTCTTTCATCGTGTACACTGGGACAGACCTAAGGCAAACTTTAGAATCTTGTGATCACTAAGGAATTCAGCATAGCTCTGAGGATGCATTCACTCACATGAACAGAGACTGTAACCACCTGAGTAGGATTGCTCACAGTTCAGGCATTAAACTTAAATGGAATCATTGTTCATAATGACATTCATACACAGCAGTTTTCTTGCATCAAAAACATCATCTTTTTATATCACCAAGATCCATTAGACAGTCAGTGTGATTTGTCAGACCATCTCTCTCCTCCCCATGCCATTTTCCCTTACAATTTTTCTTTTAGGTTAAATCTGCTGTTATTAAACCTGACTTTTAGCAGGGTTTTGCTAGGATAAGAACAACAGAACTGACTGCAGGGGTTTCACTGCATAGATGCTTATATTACAAATACAGAATTGTACCCAGGGTTCTCACAATATCTCTTTTACCTACCAAAGTACCATTTTCATGGAGAATGTTAATATGCAATGGTAGTCCAGCTGGAAGTCTATATCTTGAATCATTGTCTAAACATTTGAACCTTCCCCCTTATCCTTTTCTGCATGCTGGGAACAATATTGATTTCCAAACCTAAGCATTATTTTAAAATCTGCATCTTGTTAAACCTTAAAAGCAGGGGGGAAATGCCATAAGAGATAATCAGGTGTTAGCACAGGTCTGTACCTGATGTACATCCCTACTGTGGTGAATTGACCCCAGTCAGCAGCTAAGCACCCACCCAGTCACTCACTCACTCCTCCCACAGTGGGATGGGGGAAGAGAGTCAGAAGATCAAAAGCAAGAAAACTCATGGGTTGAGGTAACAACAGCTTAATAAGTGGAGCAAACCTACACACACAAGCAAAGCAAAATAAAGAATGCATTCACTACTTCCAACAAGTGGCTAGATGGCTAGCCACTTGCTGGAAAGTTGGGCTTCAGCACACATAAGGGTAACTTGGGAAGACAAACACCATAACCATGAATGTCCCCTTCTTCCTTCTCCTTTCCCTGAGCTTTTATTGCTAAGTATGACATCATATGGTATGGAATATCCCTCTGGTCAATTTGGGACAGCTGTCCCAGCTGTGTCCCCTCCCAGCTTTTTCCCACCCCCAGCCTTCTCACTGAGGGGTTAGAACGGGACAAAGAGAAAACCTCCACCTTGTACAAGCACTGTTCAGCAACAGCCAAAACACCAGTGTGTTATCAACACATTTTTAGTCACAAATCCTAAACACAGCACCATATGGGCTGCTATGAAGAAAATTAACTCCATCCCAGCCACACCCAGTACACCTACCCAAAATTATCTCCCTCATGCACACGTAGGTTTGTTCAGAGGAAGGGCAGGAGAGGCAGGTTAAACTAAGTCCATTCTAATTTACATGACCTATTTACAACCACAGAATTACACCAGTGATTGAAGGCAATAAGCAGTACCTTCCTGATTGCAATGAGCTTTATAACTGCTCCCATGATATCTGTGTTAAGATCAGGTGAAAGCTCAAGAGCATTTTTTCAGGAGATCAGGAAAAGTCTTCCTATGCTATTTCATTTCATTTCTATATGAGGAAATGTCCTTCTATTTTGAAGACAAGACATTGTTAAAAGTGGTATATTGTACTGGAATTACTGGACATCTAAAGGGATACCAATATGCTCTTTAATAGCAGCATTTTTAAAGTCATTTAATGTTACAGAGACCTCTGATGCTGGATGGAGATTTAAAATTTTGTACAGAAGAAAGCATATTCTAGGAGATTAGGATTAAACAATGGAAATGTATGTTTTGAAAAACAAATAACAAATATTCAGTGTTAGTAAGACAAACACTTTAAAGGAAAATTAACAATCACTGGTAAGCAAGTATCAAATATTTTTTATTTTAATAATTCTTTTAATAAAGAATATATTTTAAACTGTTTTCCAAGGCTAGAAAATTGAATATAAGCACCAGGGGTTTGTCATATAAGATTAACAGCCATATCAAAGTCATATAATATTTGACACTCTGAAAACATTTTGGGATGTCAGTGACACCAAAACATGAATGGTTTTAGTAACTGGCTACATGTTATGTGGGACCACATACTTGGCAAAACTAGAGATTTACTATGCTCCTCTAATAAGACTGATGAACATCAGTAGAAAAAGGATTCCTGACTGATTCTCATAAACAATAATCTTCTGTTAGGCTTTAGTTTCATTAAATTGCCTTTAAATTTTGCAGCATTTTAGTGTAAATTTTGTAAGAAAGAAAAACAATGGATCGGTTAATGTTTGGAGCACTGTAGTATTAATGTCAGTGATATAGAACAAAGACTAAGACATAAACTTATTTTGTTTTAAAAGCAAGTCACAGTTTAAAACAAAGACATAGACTGTTAAAACCAGATCAGCCTTCTATTGGCTTCTGCAATAAATTCCATAATCTTTTAAATAATTTTAGGAATATCTTCATGCTGTAATATTAATCACCCTGCTTGTTTCAAAATCAAATTTGAGACTGTCTTGCATTAAAAACCTCTTACTGCTGAAACATTAACTAAACAGAAGGGGTGATCAGGATATTCCTAAAAACATTAACATAACTATTGTCCAGCTTTTACTTTGTTATGTAAATTAAATCAGTATTAAAATGAAAATCTTTCCTCAAAACTTTGTGTGTGTGTGTTCTAATACAGAAGAAGGGTGATTAGTGACCTAAAGTCAAGTGTTTAAATAAGTGTAGTTGTATGATAAAATGTCACTACCAAAAAATGAGTATATTCCAAATCAGTTACATTTCTCTTAAATCAGGGTCATCCTGGCAAAGAGGGTCAGTCTGGAGATAAAGGCGCATTGGTGAGTTTTAAAACTTTTCCATTTATTTACATAGCTTTCAAGAAAACCTTTGGCAGTTTTTCAGCTTTGTGACACATTTGTTGCTCCAAGAACTATTTAGGAAGATAACAGAAAACCCATGACACATTCAAAGCATCTGTGTGCAGGCAAACATATTTATTATATGCTAAATATTATAGAGATTCTAAGTAATATAGAGATTACTCTTTTAAAGTAAAACTGATTGTGGAGTTGACAGAATGGCAATCAATAAAAGTTGCACACATTTCATATAGATAACTTGCAAATAGTTTTGAGTTTACAATTCCATTGTATAGAGTACCCACTAGGGTTCTTCAGGACCTTATTTTTGAAGATTTACAAATGCATGCATACACGTTCTATTTTTCAGGTCACCTTCAAGTCAGTGACAGTGAAAAGTAATCTCTTTATTTCTTTATGAAGCACTGAAGGGTCTTGGGGCTCTTCAGAGTGTCCTGCTTGCTCAATATTGACTCTTATTTATCCAGAATAGCACCCTTTACAGCACCTGAAATCAGTTTCAGTTGCAGTACTGATTTCAGTGGCAATACTAAAAGGTTGTATTCTGGATAAATAGGATGAATGAATGAAAAGGACATTTCAGAAAGTACAATTCCACTGACACCAGCATATTACTATTTATCCAAAATGTTGTTATCTGTTAGAGGTTTGTAGATTTTATCCTGATGTCTTAAGAAAATACAGCTTACACAGAGCATTTATGTTTTGGAAGTACAGGTATGTGACCACCTGTCAGTTGTTCCTTATGCCTTTTGAATTTACTGATCAATTTCAGCCAAATTTGATAGAAAATTTTATTTCTCAGAGATGTTAACAGTCTAAAGGTTTTGTGAAAAGACACAATTGGAAAGGGGAAAAATACCTTATCAATGGCCCCATTAGGGAAAGATTTTGTTATCTGTCCATCTCCGACATCGGAAAATCAACAAAGTAGCTCAGCCTCAGATAGAGATACATATGTTTCCAGGCTTCCTTGCTTCCACTGTTTACAGAACTTAGTTTCTTCAGACACTGCCAGCAGATTGTATAGTATCGAAATTAAGCATCTTTAAAATGCTCAGCAAACACTAAATAACAGCATCCAGACACCAATCAGTATTGATAGCACCATGAGCCTTTTAGCTTTCAGGTTTGGAATCTCTTCATTTTAAAGACCATGATATTTATTATTACCATTATTTTGATCTCTACTTTTGACTTGGGTCATCATCATAATTAACATATACATTTTCTCCAGTAAGACACCACTGGTTTCTAATTGGTGTCTTTTTGTTTGTTTTTGTTTGTTTGTTTCATTTTCCAACTACCATTGTTTCAGATAATTTATATTGTGGCTAGATGTTTTCCAAATATACAAGTAGAGCCAAATTCATAATTTTAGTAATAGTTTTATAGTGACATTGAAGGGTGCTTTGTGATGCCATGACTTTTCTTAGCACCAGGCAGCCCAGTGTTATTTTGATGTCTCACACAGGACTGCTGCATTATAGTGAAAGAACAAGGATTAGACTCAGAAGAGAACTGCTTGCTAACCAAGTACTGTACAAACAAAGGTTCTTTACTCCAATGTATTTTAGGGGCCTCCAGGTCCTCAGGGTCCCATTGGCTATCCAGGTCCTCGTGGTGTAAAGGTAGGATTTAATTACTGGATTCCTCTCCCCACCCCTGTTTGAATATATGCATGTGGGTAATTCTTTATATTCTTTCTTTAGGGAGCTGATGGGGTCCGTGGTCTCAAGGGATCCAAAGGTGAAAAGGTAAATCTGACTGCATTTAATTCCTTTCCCTTTTTCTGTGTTCCTTATTTCAGTGCAACATCTTCTGTCTCCTTCACTGCACTGTGTTTTCTCTTGAAGCAGTGGGTTTATTTTTGCCTTACCCTAAGGACATACCAAGCCCAATTCATAAATCAGTGACCTTCGTGGTTATTTACACTGGTACAAAGTGAATATAAAACCTTCAGTTATTAGAATGGTTTTGGATCCTCTTCACACCAGTTTAAGTAACTTCTCTCTAAGGTACTGTTAATTAGAGAATTAGACGTCCTCTCTTTTGTTAATAGATACTATAGTGGATACTGAGAAGCTTGTGCATCAGAGAGATTTGTGGTGATAATAGTATTATTTTATCTGTTTTGATAGTGCTGTAGGCTAGATTTTGTATTTTTTGTGTACATCTTCCAATGGCTTTCTAGGTTCCAGGTATTTTTGTCCCAGATCTTTGGCTTTGCCAA